>NC_134557.1:22680645-22992584 GCF_025594145.1 Primulina tabacum | reverse complement strand
AACACATCTCTATCATGATATACAGTTGGACATATGGGATTGTAGTTGGATTTCAGCTTTTCAACCATTCTAGTCAGCTTTTTGGCTCGAATTTGATCAAAGAAATATTTTTGCCTCTCCAATGTCTGGGCAATAGTAGCAGCTTTGACCATATTCAACACAATCGCTTCAAGTTTAATAAACTTTTTCAGTTGGGATTTGTGCTTCAGCTCTTTGGCAAAAATCTCAGTCCTAAAACTCTTCCAACTATCAAAAGATTTTAGTTTCGATGTGGCAAATGCATTTACCTGTTCCCAAACCAGGTCAAGGTGAGTTTGGATGGCATTAGATGGTCTTGGCTCTTCAACTAGCGTGCCCTTTCCTTTTTCAGTAGTGAGAATGTGAGGAATATCCAAATCAGAGTGAGTGGTGTCCACTTGTTCCCTCAGTATAACGCCTTTAGATCTGGTCGGAGGCAAAATGGTAGGGCGATTTACATGAGTCAAGGGAGCTCTTACTTTAGCGGGTGCCTTTTCTTCAGTAACTGAATCATCAGGTGGAACAACCTGCAAAGGGATAGCCTGAATAGGTTTTTGGGCAGGTGATTGAGTCAATCTCCCAGTTGGAATGAATTCCACCGCTGTTATTGGTTTAGTTCTTTGCGTCCTCGGTCTCTTGACAAGCTTAGGAGAAGGAGTTTTCTCCGAATCTGATTAACTGATAATCAGTTTTCGTTTTGCAGTCTTCATTTAGGCCAAAGTTTTGGCTTTCTTGACTGGTGTTGGAGCAGGTGGTTGCGTCCCAAGCACCTGTTTGGTTTTCAAAAACTGTTTGGAAGAAATGTCCTGTTTGGTCTTCGGCGGCAAGATGTTCTTGGCAGTGAACACCTTGAACTTTGATGATTTTCCAGCATTGTCAGCTACCAATCCCTTTAGTTTCAGAAGATAACTGATTGGAATAGCAAAGCCTCTTGATTGTTTGGTAGATTAAAGCATATTCCTCAGATTATTGAAAATAATATGCCTCCAGTTAGCTTTCTTCTCTCCCATGATGATGGTCATCACTTGGAATTTTTCAAGAGTAAGGGCAGCATTAAAGCATGCCTTAGCCCATATGCCCTTCGCCACAATGTTGGCTAATAACTGAATTTCTGATTTAAGCTCTTTCTTTGGATCGGAAACTTTGATTTTCCGCCTATCAGCAAACAACAAAGATTGCATTTCCTCAATGTCAGATGTTTTGACTTCAGAGAAGCTGACATACCCATCAGTTGGCAAAGAGAAAATTTCTTCGAAGGCCTCTTCAGATAGGATCAACACCTGATCATTGACAGTTACAGAGATACTTCCATCAGTAGTGACAAACCCCTTCAGATAGAATTCATTTACTTCCTTGAGGTATATCTCCTGCGAAGATTGTCCCAAAAACATCCTGAGACCAGCAGATTCAATCTTCAGAAAGACGTTCTTAACTTCAGCTTCTTGAACTGATAAAACTGAGTCAAAATCAATGGCCATAGCGTTCAACACGTGAGCTGGGATTTGATTCGCCATTTCGAAAGATAAAACGATCTGAAATTCGTAAAAGATAAGCTCTGGAATTAGTATGCTTTTAGGAACTGAGTGTATTCGTAAGAAAGAAAACTGAATTGAAGCGGGCATAGTACATATGTACGTGACTGTTCAAATTAGGAACACGTGTCAGTCCATGAAAAAATTTGAATAAAAATGTGTGTATGTGTGCTGTAAGCGTATGTGCAAAAAAGTGAGCGGTTTAAAATAGGCCAAGTCATGAAAATGCAGTCACGTCAGTTGATTTGAAATATAATAAGTTTTTTAATTTGTTAACTTTTGTGAGAAGATTTGTAAAATATCCAGCTGAACAATCAGTTGGGAAACTGATTCATTTCAGTTGAGAATTCACAAACAATTGTCCTCTTAGTTAACATCTTCAAAACTGATATTCCCCCTTAATCGGTGCATAGAATAATTAAAGTGACGATATAAAAATAAATTTAAAGGTCAGAAAGATTATCGTTTGCTGAAACGTTGACGGCCCTTCAGCTTCCATGATTTTCGGCTATAAATAGAAGTAACACGGTTAGTTTCAGTCATATTGGTGAAAATATTAAAGACAAAAAGAATGGCAGATACGAGTAGCTCGAGTGCTTCGCCGTGTGCAGCAGTCTGGTCTTTTGATTTGAGAAAGATAACCCAAGTAAATCTTGAAAAATCATCAACAATCACCAATGTGTATTTCATTCCCCCTAAACTCATGACTGGTATAGGACCAAAGAGATCCATGTGCAATAGTTCTAAGCATCGGGATGAAGATTTACAGCCTTTGTTTTTAAAAGTCGATTTTACTTGTTTTCCAAACTGACATGCTGAGCAAAGTTTTTCTTTTGAAAATTCTATTTTGGGCAAACCAGTTACAAGTTCATGTTTACTCAGATAGGCAATGGATTTAAAATTTAGGTGACTTAGTCTCTTGTGCCACAACCAGTTTTTAGATGATTTGGAAGCAATAAAACAAACTGGTGCATTAGTTTGATCATTCCAACTGACTTTATATGTGTTTCCACAACGTTTGCCAATTAGTATGATTTCATCAGTTGAAGTTTTAACTGAGCATGAGTTTTTGTCAAAATGTACTGAAAATCAAGTGTCGCATAATTGACTGATGCTGATCAAGTTATACTTCAGGTTTTCTACTAGTAGAACATCTTTAAAAGTAAAATTACCATGGATAAGCTTACCCTTACCCACAGTTCTACCTTTGGAATTGTCCCCGAAACTGATATTTGGACCACTGTATTTGATCAGTTGAGATAGCACACTTGCATCTCCTATCATATGTCGCGAGCATCCACTGTCCAATTACCATATTGAGTTCTTGTTTGTACCTATTACCTGTAGTCACAGACATAATATAATTTGGTACCCATATCTATTTGGGTCCTGAACTGATTAGCCCCTTAGGAACCCATACCTGAATTAGTCTAACAGACTTTCCAGTAGCTGTATTCCAAATGGTTTATCTCGGCTTTTGTGTGCTTGTGTAGTGTATGGATGATACAATATGAGTTTTAACTTTATTCAACTGATTGTTCAGTCTATATCTCTTCTGAACTGGCTTGCAGTTATAGTAATTGGAATAGCCATTCGAATAGTTTTTGTAAAAGCTTTTTGGTGACTGACTACATGAATCAGTTACCATTTTTGGGCTATAACCAATACCATATCTTTTGCCCTTGTTCATACTTTCAGTTGGCTTTTCAACCAGTTTACTTGGCTCTAATTGTTCTTGTATCATAACTGATTTGACAAAGTGAAAGTATTTTCCTTTGCTCATATTCAGTTTTGGTTGAGTATCATTATTTGACATTTCATCTTGGTTACAGAACCCCAAACCAATTTTATCAGTTACTGATTTTTGGGAGTTCTGTATATCAGTCAATGCGATAGATGATTTGTTCCACGACTGAATAATCTCAGTCTGTTTTGTGTTCTCAAGCATCAACTTCTGTATTAATGACTGATTTTTATTTCTTTCTGCTTTTAGCTCAGCAATTTTCCTTTTTAGACTCAACCCTTCAACTGATTCATCAGTTTTGGTTTTATTGTCTGTGAGATCAGTTTGCTTTGCTTTGAGTTTTTCAAATGATGATGCAAGTTTCTGATACTCATCTATCATGTCATGTAATGTGAAAATGAGTTCTTCTCGTGTAAAATCAGTTGAACTAAAATCAAATACCTGTTGGCTAGATGACTCTTCTGCTACATCATTAGCCATCAAGCACTTTACTTCCTCATCATCACTAGAACTGCATGAGCTTTCTGGTTCCGACTCTTCACTGTCAGTTTCTGCCCATTTTGATTTGTTTTCTTCAGCTAAGAGTACTTCATGTTTCTTTTTGAAGAACTTTTTATCTTCTTTGGGTCTTCTTTTGTGTTCATATGATTTCTTTCTTCTATCAGTTGAGCTTTGAACATCCTTCTTAGGTTTAGAACAATCAGCAATAAAGTGGCCTGATTTGCCACAGTTGTAGCATGCATTTGATTCATCCTTGGCGTTGTTTCTTTGATATGGTTTCTGGAAGTTCCCTTGATTCTTTCTCATGAACCTTCCAAATTTTTTGATAAACAATGACATAGCATCGTTACTCAACTGATCAGCAGATTTTTCAACTGAATTGATCTGTTCAGTTCTGACAGCGGCTAGAGCAGTTGTGGCTGCAGAAGTAGATGGTTCTCCTTCTCTGGTCTGCAGCTCAAATTCATAGGCTTTTAAATCAGCAAATAGATCATGGAGTTTGATTTGGTTCAGATCTTTGGACTCCCTCATTGCCATGGTCTTGACATCACATTCTTTGGGAAGACCTCTCATTACCTTTAGTGCAATTTCTTTGTTGGTATACACTTTTCCAAGTGCATTTAGCTCATTGATGATACTACTTACTCTTTCATCATACTCGTGCATCGACTCTCCTGCTTTCATTTTGATGTTATCAAACTTTTGCACAGCAACAGAAAGTTTATTTTCTTTGGTTTGATCATTTCCTTCACACAGCTGGATCAGCTTTTCCCAGATTTCTTTGGCTGTTTTACACATCTTTATTTTGCTGAAAGTTACTTTGTCCAGCGTTTTGTACAGAATATCTTTAGCCACATTGTCAAGATTTGCTTTTCTTTTGTCTTCAGTTGTCCATTCATCTCTGGGCTTTTCTATTCTTTGTGGTGCCCCTTCTGTGATGGCAATTGCTGTATTTGCTTTTAGAATCTTCATGGGTCCATCAGTTATGACATACCACGTGTCATCATCTTGTGCTGCTAAATGAGCTTGCATTCTAATTTTCCAATCATCGAATTCTTCTCTGGAGAACATAGGAATTTTGTTGAATGAAGTCATGCTAGCAAGTTTATATATCAAAATTATTCAAGAACAAGATTCACCCGCTCTGATACCAGTTGTTAGGATCGGTTAACGTATCAAAAGTGTTTAGAAGGGGGGGTTGAATAAACACTCACAATAAAAATTGATCTTTTCAAATTTTGAGTTCAGTTTGTTGACAAACTGATTTTCGGAATCTTGTTGATCAATATCAATCAGTTAAACTGAATCAGTTGCGGAAGGTAACTGACTGAAAGATAGAATACAAAAATAAAATGCGCAAGGGTTGTTTCTGGATGTTCGGAGATTTCAATTACTCCTACGTCACCCCTTCTATCACAAGGATAAGATATTCACTAAAAGAATTTGATCACATACAAGAATTGTACTGACCCACTTCAGCTTGGACTTAACACTGCCAAAAACTGAATCTCTTAGTATAACAGAATGTTCTCAGTGCTTAACTGATCTTAGCACTATCGAATTTCAATGATTATTACAACTTGCTTGTAAGCTCAAATTGTAGACTTAACTGCTACGAATAAATCAAGTAAGAGGTGAGCTGAGATTTTGACAGAGTGACAGCAAGCTTTTTGAATAGTATTCACTTCGTTGTTTTTCAGCTGCTCTTCTGTCATATTTATATGCTTCTTTTCCAACGGTAACTTGAGATAAATTTGAATCTATGTATCCGTTGATTTCCGCTTCATTATTCTTTGGACTTTGTTTGCGGCGTCTTAATTGCTTTAGCCGGAATGCGTTGTTCTAGGTACTCTTGGTTGTGGTGCGGCGTTTCATATTCAGTTGTAATCTGTTATGTCTCTTTGTCGGTTGAAAGTTCTTTCCCGAGACATCTTCAGCGGAGAGATACTTAACTTTAAGGCATTCGGCTGGATGTATTAACTGATCGGTTTCCAACTGATCAGTCATTCGATTTCAGTTATTAAGTCCAGTTGCTGAGTTCAGTTGGTTCGTATTTTCAGTTGGTTGATCAGTTTGTCAAACTCCAGAATTTAGTTTCCAACATATTTGAATGTTATCATTATGCTCTATCAACTGATCATCAGCAACGACTTCCTGCACATCTGATTGGTCCAGTACTTTTGGTTCAGGTGTTTGAAGTATGTTTTGATTGCCATGACTTTCATTTTTGTCATCATCTTCCAAACTGATATCTGTAAATCGATCAACTAGCACAACTTGATCAGTTGGCTTATCAGTTAGTTCAGTTTCATCGAAATCAACATGAGCAGATTCTTCAACATTTAGGGTTTTCTTGTTGAAGATTCTATAAGCTATACTAACTGATGAGTATCCAAGAAATATTCCTTCTGCAGATTTAGCATCAAACGCTTTTAAATAATTTTTACCATTATCAAGAATAAAACATCTGCAGCCGAATATTTTGAAATAAGTAATTATACTTTTTCTTCCATGCCAGATCTCATATGGTGTTTTCATATGATTCTTATTAATCATTGATCTGTTCTGAGTGGTGTAACACGCAGTGTTTACTGCCTCTGCCCAAAATCTTTGATAAATACCAGAATCAGCAAGCATCGTTCTAGCAGCTTCGTTAAGGGTCCGATTTCTCCTCTCAGCTACACCATTTTGCTGAGGAGTTCTGGCTGCTGAGAGCTCATGCTTAATTCCAGCATTTTCTAGGAAATTTGAAAGAGTTTGATTGATGAATTCAGTTCCTCGATCAGATCTGATTTGATCAATTCCAACTGATTTTTCATTTAAAAGTCTTTTGAAGAGCTTTATTAGTTGCGAAGCAGTATGGTCTTTAGATTTGAGAAAAATAACCTAAGTAAATCTTGAAAAATCATCTACGACTACCAAGGTGTATTTCATTCCTCCTAAGTTCATGACTGGTATAGGACCAAAGAGATCCATGTGCAATAGTACTAAGCATCGGGATGAAGATTTACAGCCCTTGTTTTTAAAAGAGGATCGTACTTGTTTACCATAATGACATGCTGAGCACAGTTTTTCTTTTGAAAAGTCTATTTTGGGCAAACCAGTTACAAATTCATGTTTACTCAGATAGGCAATGGTTTTAAAGTTTAAATGATTTAGTCTCTTATGCCACAACCAGTTTTTAGACGATTTGGAAGCAATAAAACAAACTAGTGCATAAGTTTGATCATTCCAACTGACTTTATATGTGTTTCCACAACGTTTGCCAGTTAGTATGATTTCATTAGTTGAAGTTTTGACTGAACATGAGTTTTTGTCAAATTGTACTGAGAATCCACTGTCGCATAACTGACTGATGCTAATCAAGTTATACTTCAGGTTTTCTACTAATAGAACATCTTTAAAAGTAAAGTTACCATGGATAAGCTTACCTTTACCCACAGTTCTACCTTTGGAATTGTCCCCGAAACTGATGTTTGGACCACTGTATTTGATAAGTTGAGATAAAGCACTTGCATCTCCTTTCATATGTCGCGAACATCCACTGTCCAAATACCATATTGAGTTCTTGTTTGTACCTGTTACCTGCAATCACACACATAATATAACTTGGTACCCATATCTATTTGGGTCCTAAACTGATTAAGTCCCTTAGGAACCCACACTTGGATTAGTCCAACAGACTTTCCAGTAGCTGTATTCCAAATGGTTTTTCTCGACTTTTGTGTGCTTGGTGTGTAGTGTACAGATGATACAATATGTGTTTTAGGTTTATTCAACTGATTGTTCAGTCTATATCTCTTCTGAACCGGCTTGCAGTTATAGTAATTGAAATAACTATTCGAATAGTTCTTCTGAAACCTCTTTGATGACTGACTTTGTGAATCAGTTGAGAATTTTTTATTATAACCAATCCCATAACTTCTAGCCTTGTTCATATTCTCAGTAGGTTGCTCAATCAGTTTACTGGGTTCAATTTGTTCTTGTACCACTGTTGTTTTGACAAAGTGAATGTATTTCCCTTTGTCTGTTTTTAGCTTTGGTTGAGTATCATTTGGATATATTTCTCCTTGAGTGCTGAACCCTAAACCATTTTTATCAGAAACTGATTTTTGTGAATTCTGCATCTCATTAAGTGTAGTAGATGACTTGTTCTAAGACTGAATGAGCTCAGTCTGTTTTGAGTTTTCAAGAATCAACTTCTGGATTGATGACTGATTTTTGTTTCTCTCTGCTTTTAACTCAATAATTTCCCATTTTAGACTCAACCCATCAACTGATTCATCAGTTTTGGTTTTATTGTCTGTGGGATCATTTTGCTGATTTTTTCAAATGATGATGCAAGCTTTTGATACTCATTTACCATGTCATGTAGTGTTAGAATGAGTTGTTCTCGTGTGAAATCAGTTGAGCTGAAATCAAATACCTGTTGGCTAGATGATTCTTCTTCTGCATCATTAGCCATCAAGCACTTGACTTCCTCATCATCACTAGAGCTGCATGAGCTTTCTGGTTCTGACTCCTCACTGTCAGTTTCTGCCCATTTAGATTTGTTTTCTTCAGCTAAGAGTACCTCATGTTTCTTTCTGAAGGACTTCTTATCTTCCTTGGGTCTTCTTTTGTGTTCATATGATTTCTTTCTTCTATCAGTTGAGCCTTGACTGTCCTCTTGGGTTTAGGACAATCAGCAATAAAGTGACCTAATTTGCCACAGTTGTAGCAGGCATTTGATTCATCTTTAAAGCTGTTTCTTTGGTATGGCTTCTGGAAGTTTCCTTGATTCTTTCTCATGAACCTTCCAAATTTTTTGATGAACAATGACATAGCATCACTGCTCAACTGATCAGCAGATTTCTCGACTGAACTGATTGGTTCTGCTTTGACAGCAGCTAGAGTAGTTGTGGCTGCAGGGGTAGATGGTTCTCCTTCTCTGGTTTGCAGCTCAAATTCATAAGCCTTTAAGTCAGCAAATAGATCATGAAGTTCAATCTGGTTCAGATCTTTGGACTCCCTCATTGCCATGGTCTTGACATCCCATTCCTTGGGAAGATCTCTCATTACCTTCAGTGCAATCTCTTTGTTAGTATACACTTTTTCAAGTGCATTTAACTCATTGATGATACTGCTTACTCTTTCATCATACTCGTGCATTGATTCTCCTGCTTTCATTTTGATGTTATCAAACTTTTGAACAGCAACAGAAAGTTTATTTTCTTTGGTTTGATCATTTCCATCACACAGCTGGATCAGCTTTTCCCAAATTTCTTTGGCTGACTTACACATCTTTATTTTGCTGAAGGTTACTTTGTCCAGCGTTTTGTACAGAATGTCTTTAGCCACATTATCAAGATTTGCTTTTCTTTTATCTTCAGTTGTCCATTCATCTCTGGGCTTTTCTATTGTTTGTGGTGCCCCTTCTGTTATGGCAACTGCTGTATTTGTTTTTAGAATCTTCATGGGTCCATCAGTTATGACATACCACATGTCATCATCTTGTGCAGCTAAATAAGCCTGCATTCTGATTTTCCAATCATCAAATTCTTCTCTGGAAAACATAGGAATTTTGTTGAATGAAGTCATGCTAGCAAGTTTATAGATCTAAAGTATTCAAGAGCAAGATTCAACCGCTCTGATACCACTTGATAGGATCGATTAACGTATCAAAAGTGTTTAGAAGGGGGGTTGAATAAACACTCACAATTAAAACTGATCTTTTCGAATTTTGAGTTCAGTTTGGTGACAAACTGATTCTCGGAATCTTGCTGGTCAATGACAATCAGTTAAACTAAAGTAGTTGAGGAAAGTAACTGACTGAAAGTTAGAATAATAAACTGAAATAAAATACACAAGGATTGTTTCTGGATGTTCGGAGATTTCAATTACTCCTACGTCACCCCTTCTATCTCAAAGATAGGATTTCCACTAAAAGACTTTGATCGAATACAAGATTTGTACTGACCCACTTCAGTTTGGACTTATCACTGCCAAAAGCTGAAATTCTTAGTATTACAAAATGTTCTCAGTGCGTAACTGATCTTAGCACTACCGAGTTTAACGATTATTACAAAGTACTAGTGGGCTCAAATTGTAGCCTTGACTGCTACGAATAAACCAAGTAAGTGTGAGCTAAGATTTTGGCAGAGTAACAGCAAACTTTGAATGGAGTGATCTTCTTCTTTTCTTTAGCTGTTCTTCTGTCATATTTATAAGCTTCCCTTCCAACGGTAACTTGAGATATATTTGAATCTTTGTATCTGTTGATTGCCACTTCATTATTCCTTGGTCATTGTTTGCTTCATTTATTGTAATGCGGCGTCTTAACTGCTTTAGCTGAAATGCGTTGTTCTAATCTGTATTGATTGAAGTGCGGCGTTTCATATTCAGTTGCAGTCTTCTATGTCTCTTTGTCGGTTGAATGTTCTTTCTCGAGACATGTTCAGTTGAAGGATGCTTTGTAGAACCCGTAACTTAGACTACGTATAAGCCATGCATAATTCTAGTATTTACATTTAAAATGATTTTATTGCATGCGTATTTAAATTTAATTATTTTATTATTTTATGCAGTCGTTTAAATTTTTATCATTTCAGTTAATTCAGTGAGGCCGGACTGGAGTTGGAGTTTTGAGATAGAATTTATGATTAAGAAATTCTTTCCAGAATTTATTTTAGCTAGCAAGTAAGTTGATTTAAGTTAAAAAGAAAGTTTAAGGAATTCTTTTAGTTACTTGAGGTGAGTAGAAAATAAATTCATTTAGGTTCCATAATTAAGGGGTTAGTTCACTAAATTATTTAAAGGATATGTGAGGCTTTTAAGGGTTATAAATTTAGTAACTAAACAACAATTTCCCTTCATTTTTATTGTAAGATTTCGGCCCCAAGATGATTAAGCAACATGCCTTGCCACCTCATCACCTTTGACCCTTTCTTTGCATTTAATTAGTAGGATAATTCTTTTATTTTTGGGAGCACCATTTAATTAATAATCAACCTTATTCTAACCTAGACTATCTTGTAAATAATCGGCCACCTCACCCCAACAAACACCAACAAATCATTTGATATCAAACATAAATTCAAAATTCAAAAGGTGGAGACTTGGTCTTGATTTGTTCCCTATACTTGCAACCATTTCCCTCACTCTCTTAACCGCCCTTTTGTTAGAGTAAGTGCCCATCGAGCCAAGTGTTGGCCGAGTGTTCACAATGAAACTTTATGTATAAGCAATCTTTATTTTAATAATATTTCAAATTATTGATTTGGCAAATCTTTATCTGTATACCCATGCTAGTTGCATAGATAAAGCCCTTGAATATACAAATAGTAGAAAGAATATGAGATGCTCATATGATGAGTATCATGAAACTTATATTTTGAATACTGTATATTCTAAACAGTTTCTAGTCGATTCAGCCGCTGCTAAGAAGGATATAGGCCGCTAGAGTTCGAGACTAGTATCTGCGATGTGAGTACAATGTTTCATTGGTAGGGGACATTGTGATGTCCGAGCATGCAGATAGGTGCTCCTGGTAGAGTGCACTGAACAACCCTCCATAAAGGACTTTCCAAGTGGTTCTCACTTATCGAGTGGAAAAGTCTTAGTTTATGGTTGTACACCATTAGTCCTTATGACCCGGGACAACATTGAGACTCTATGGGCTAGAATTACACTTTGACTTGTTTACTGACTCTCATGGGGTCATCAGGTGGCAAGGTTGGGTGTTTTGTCGAAACATATAGGAGTCGATGCATTGTAGTCAGGGATTCACCGCTTACCTTTGGGTATGGATATCCTATGTGTTCTCATGTGTATGTAGGTTGAAATCTCTGATCAGAGTATGGTGGTAATTATGAAAGGGGTTTCATAGATTACACCATCGATGCAACTACGACATGACACATAGTATCGATTCATCGACAACTCTCGATAAACCAATGGTTGTCGAATCGGTCGGGATATATGAGTTGAAGGGACCGTACTGTACGCTAACCATAATTGAATGGTTCTTGCAGGCACTATCATTTGATACCTAGGGAATCATGTAAGCGATACTGCTAGGTATTTAACATGATTGGTTGGGTACTATTAGACTTGAATTCTAACGTCCTTGTTATCAAGGAGTTGATAAGTAAGAATGGAGCAATTGGGGTATGCTCAAATAAAGACATGTTTAGTCCGAATCACATGGAGATGTAAACCCACGGCTAGTTGTATCAATGAACCATTGAGGGCCACACAAGTACTAGCTTTATAGATCCCGTTGAGAAGTAAAAATAGTTCAATGTGTTGAACGGCTTATAAATGAGTTTATAAGCGTTGAGAAAAATAGAAGTATGACTTCTATGAGAGAAATGTAATTTTTAATTTATGAATGTGTTCCTAAATTAAAAATAGGCCAAGTGAATAATGTATTTGAAAATTGTGATTTTCATAAACATTATTGTGGACTAAATTAAATTAATTCAAGTGTTGAATTAATTAAACACTAGTGGGCCTAGTAGAGTCCAAATAATTAAATTAATTCAAGTGTTGAATTAATTAAATAACATTGGGACTTGTAGAGCCCAATTGGAAATATTTATTTAACTAGTAGGCTTGAGTAAAATCAAGTAAACTATAAATGTGCTCAAATATGTTTTGGACATTTAAATAAAATTTCATGGCCTTGTAATTGTTACAAGCCCACTTGATATGCATGCTTGGGAGGTGAAAGGTCGGGGAATACTTTTTATTAAAAAGTTGGCATGGCATGCAAAATGTTGTCTTTACTTTTTCAACACCCAAGAAAAGTCTTCCCCCCTCCCACAAACACACCTTGGCCGAAATATTGAGGGGATTCTCTCCAAGTTTTTCTCTTCTTTTCTTCTTCAAGTGTTGAGGAAGAAATATTCTTCTCCTTGAAAAATCCTCTTAATTTTCTAGTGCAAATTAAGAGGGGATCTATCTAGTTGGTGGTGGGCTTAATAGTTGAGCAAGGAGTGCTCAAAGGAAGCTTGAAGATAGTGTCATCTTTGAAGAGCCAAGTTGTTTACAACTTGGTTGGTGCCAGCATCAACCTCAAGAGGTTGATAGGTAACGATTTCTCAACACCCTATGTATGATATTTGGTGTTTGTTGTATTTGCTACACAATATCATGAGGTGGCCGAAAATTTTCTTGAAAAATTTGATTTTTGAACTTCCGTTGTGCTTCCGGTCACCGGAACCGATCCCCTTTCAAGTGGTATCCGAGCTATGGTTACGATTTTGTGTAGCAATTAAAAGATATTATGTTGAGATCGATTTCTAACCGCATGAGTGTATTTTTGCAACAAAAAACCGAGGCTTATTGTGGGGAACTTCGGGCAGCATGTTGCTGCCCGTTTTGGGCAGCTCGGGCTGCCCATTTCGGGCAGCTAGGGCAGCCCCGCCCCCGAACAGCCCCATTAAAAATAAAAAAAAAAATTTTTGTTTCCGGAATCCGGCGACGGAGCTCCGGCGACGGCGATGACGACTAGGGTTTCCAAAAGTGTTTTGGATTATCAAGGTGTCATGGGCCTTGAGTTGTTGAGCCATTGGATGGCTAACATATTTGCAAATTTTAAATGGGCCAAAATGTTTTTGGTGAAAAATAAGTTTTTGGGCCCTTAAGTTTAAAATTACAAAAGTTGCAAATTTTTCTCATGAAATAAATATTTTAAGTTGGACTTTAAATATTTATAGTAAATGGTGATTTACAAGAAATTCGGTTATAAATAAATTAATTTGAAAGTAGACAAAGATGTTTGTATACTTTGTTAATTTAGTTTATAATCGTGGCGGTTAGTGATTGGATCAAGATATATAATATTGGATCAATTAATTATTGTGATAATTAATTGATGGTGTATGATATGTGATATTGTGCTTGAAGGATGATCAAAAGCCCAAGCCCAATTTGCTAGGTGTATGCTAGGATATTTTGTGTTGAATGATTGTAATAATTATCAAATTTAAAGTGGGCTTGGTTTATGGCCCGTTCCCACCCCATGAGATGTATCCCTATTTGCCATGGATATTTATTTGTAAATATTAGTATAGTGGATGATCAAGATTGGAAGATGGTGGCCATGATGATTATGAAAATCGAAGACATGTAAATATTGGAAGCTTATGTAATAGTGCATTTGCATCCCGTGCATTTCCCTAGGATTGGACCTAGGCCCGTGTTTAGCTCACACGGTCCGTTAGTATTGGGGCGATTGATCATCCTTGTTTTGTTTACTGTTTATAATATATGCATGATATGTTATAAAAAATGAGTATGTGTGTTATTATTATGATAATAACAAAGTTGCATGAATTCGGCAAACATACGATCAAACATGGCGAGCTTTTAAATAAAATTAATGATGAGACCTTTCAAAATTAAAAACCCTCATTTTGAATAAGATTCAAAATTAATATCAAGCCCGAAAAGGGGAATTATAAATTTGTTTATAATTTCCTTGTCTTCCATCGACAATGGGTGCATGATGAACGCTACCCGTACTCGGGGCTCGGCTCATATTATTGGGGGAGCTTTGGGTGCCGGAAAGTTGTGACATCCATTGACATGGTGATGTGAACTACGTGGAACTCCCATGATTTCGGCTCATATTATTGAGGGAACTCATGGCGACCGTCCATTAAAGTTCAACATCGATGGGTAAGGCTTGACACGTGAAGATGAACGACGTCATATTATTGGGTCCTAATCAAACGTGAGACAAAAGTTTACGTAAAGGGTTGCATTGTGATGCAATTGGAAACTACCTTTTAGGAATTGTGATTGGCTGATATTATTCGGGATCATAATTCGCTAATTGGACCTTACGTACCTACTGAGGAAAAGAGTTTCCCGTTTTCACTAGAGGGTAGTGGAAATGTCAAAACAGTGGGAGCAAATATTTATGAAGTAAAAGTCCAAACTTCATATCTTACTAAATATTTTAAAATAATCATCAACATTTATCTGTTTTTACTTTTCAGTACAAATTGACAATGTCTTCGATTCGCAATCCGATATCCGTAATACTCGACAAACACATATTAACTGGACCTAATTACCTCACTTGGCTAAGAAACCTAAAAATCGTCTTGAATTCGGAAAGGGTAGCATATACACTGACTGAGTCGCCCCCTGTTGAGGCTCCGACTGACTGCACTCCTGAGGAATTGCAGGCTTACAAGGAATGGTGTGACCATGACTTGATAGCCAGGTGTTATATGCTGACTTCTATGAATGATGAGCTGCAGAGGCGTTTTGAGGATGCAAAGAGTGCTGCTGACATTCATTTGCATCTCAGGGAGCTCTTTGGTGAGCAAACACGACCTCTTAGGCATGCTACCTTCAAGGAGCTGATCACTTTACGCATGCGGGATGGGGCCTCGGTCCATGAGCATGGCCTGAAGTTGATTGGGCTCGTGGACAAGCTCGTTGGCATGGATCTGCTCTTGCCTTCGGAGTTGACCACCGACGTGTTGCTGTTATCATTGCCTAGCTCATTTGATCCTTTTGTGATGAACTTCAACATGAACAAGATGGAGCCGACCCTTGAGGAGTTGGTGAATATGCTTGTTACGTTTGAATCAACCATCAAGAAAGAGAAGTTGTTTCTTTATGTGGGTTCTTCATCTGGTACGAAGATTGATCCACATGGGAATGGAAAGAAGCGTTCTTTCCAACGTCCCAAGAAGAACGTGCCCTTGATGAGGCAATCTCCGAATTCCGTTGAGGCAGCCAGACCAGTTAAGGCTGACAAGACTGATGATGTATGTCATCACTGCAAGAAGCCTGGACATTGGAGGCGTAACTGCAGGGAATATCTTGCCCAGAAGAGTTCTGGAAACGGTATGTTCTAAATTGAAGTAAACATTTCAATTAACTCTACTTCTTGGGTATTAGATACCGGTTATGGTTCACATCTCTGTAATGATTTACAGGTGATGGGAAGAAGTAGGAAGCTTAAGGAAGGTGTGACCTTCTAGAGGATGGGCAATGGAGCAAGAGTTGCTGCCAAAGCTATTGGAGATGTTTACTTGCTTATGAAAAATGATTTTAAGTTAATTTTAAGAGATGTTTTGTTTGTATCGGATTTGGTGAAAAACATTGTTTCCATTTCTATGTTGATAAAGATGGATATTCTTGTTTATTTAGCAAAGGTGTTTGCAACATTTACAAGAATGAATGTTTGATTGGTACTAGAGAACTTGAAAACGATCTCTATAACTTAAAATTGAAAAATATTCCACTAAATGTCCATTTAAAGGCAGACACCATATGAGATATGGATGGGTAAGCCTCCCAAATATTCTTGTCTTAGAATATGGGGGTGCCCTGCTTATGTGAAGCAGGTAGTGGGAGATAAATTGGATAGTCGATCCATTTTATGTTACTTTGTGGGATATCCAAAGAATTCGGTTGGATACTACTTCTATCATCCCCAAGAAACAAAGGTGTTTGTTTTTAGGAATGCAACCTTTTTGGAAAAGAAATTTCTATTAGATAGAAAAGGCGAGATAATAGAACTCGAAGAGGTTCGAGAGACACCCACAATTGTAGAACCCACACCCGAAGAGCCAAGAGAGGAGATACAAGCTCCTAGAAGATCCGAGAAAGTCTCGAGACCACCTATGAGGTATGGCCTGCTTCTTGAAGAGGGCCATGATGAGCCTAACCATGGATGTGATCCAAGGACCTTCAAGGAAGCGTTATCTGATGCCGATTCATCCAAGTGGCTTGAAGCAATGGAATCTGAGATTAATTCCATGCATTCGAACCAAGTGTGAAATCTCGTGGATCCACCTGAGGGAATTGTTGCCATAGGGTGTAAATGGATTTACAAGAGGAAACTTGGGGCGGATGGGAAGGTATTGACCTTCAAGGCGCGATTGGTGGCAAAAGGATATACTCAAAGACAAGGAGTTGACTTTGAGGAAACCTTTTCTCCAGTTGCAATGTTCAAGTCCATAAGGATTTTGCTAGCCATAGCTGCATGGTATGACTATGGGATATGGCAGATGGATGTTAAGACATCCTTTCTTAATGGGGATATTAAGGAAGAGATTTACATGTCTCAACCCGAAGGGTTTACATCTCTCGGAAGTGAGCATATGGTATGCAAACTTCAAAGATCTATTTATGGTCTAAAGCAGGCATATAAGAGTTGGAACCTCAGATTCGATAGTACAATCAAAGAGTTTAATTTTGCTAAGAATTCTGAGGAACCCTGTGTGTATAAGAAGGTCAGTGGGAGTGCTGTGACATTCCTGGTGTTGAATGTTGATGACATTCTACTCATTGGGAATGATGTAGGAATGTTGCAATCAACGAAGATATGGTTAGCGAGTAAGTTCTCGATGCAGGACTTGGGTGAAGCATCTTTTGTATTGGGAATACAGATCTATAGAGATAGATCAAAAAGATTGCTTGGTCTCACCCAGTCCACATACATTGATACCATCGTGAAGCGGTTCTCGATGGATGAGTCCAAGAGAGGACATCTACCAATGTGTCATGGCGTGTCCCTATCCAAGTCTATGTCTCCCAAGACTGATGCAGAGATAGCGGCGATGACAAGCATTCCTTATGCATCTGCGATTGGTAGCATCATGTATGGGATGATATCTACACGTCCTGACGTGGTTTTCGCACTAAGTGTAGTGAGTAGATATCAATCGAACCCTGGTCTTCCACACTGAAAAGCTGTGAAAGACATCCTCAAGTAGTTGAGAAGGACCAATAAATTGTTCTTGGTCTATGGGGTGGAGAACTGAAATTGGAAGGCTATACCGACTCTAGCTTCCAAAGCGATATCGATGACTCGAAGTCAACCTCTAGGTTTGTATTCATGCTCAATGGTGCTGTTGTCTCTTGGAAGAGTTTCAAGCAAGACAATACTGCGGATTCCAGCACAGAGGCCGAATACATTGCTGCATCAGAAGCAGCAAGGGAGGCTGTTTAGATAAGGAATTTCGTCTAAGAGTTGGACGTCATTCCTAATGGAGTTGCTCCTCTCCCGGTGTTGTGTGACAACACGGGAGCTTTAGCTCAAGCAAAGGAGCCAAGGTCTCATCAGAAGTCCAAACATGTATTGAGAAAGTACCACATCCTCCGAGAGATTGTGGAAAGAGGAGAAGTGTCGATTGACATGGTTGGCTTCGCAGATAATGTTGCTGATCCACTAGCTAAGCCTTTACCTGGACCATTATTCGAGATGCATCGCGAATCAATGGGTTTGAAGCATATGGGTAGTTGGCTCTAGTGCAAGTGGGAGATTGTTAGAGTAGGTGCCCGTCGAGCCAAGTGTTGGCCGAGTGTTCACAATGAAACTCTATGTATAAGCAATCTTTATTTTAAAAATATTTGAAATTATTGTTTTGGCAAATCTTTATCTGTATACGCATGCTAGTTGCATAGATAAAGCCCTTGTATATACAAATAGTAGAAAGAATATGAGATGCTCATATGATGAGTATCATGAAACTCATATTTGGAATACTATATATTCTAAACAGTTCCTAGTTGATTCAGCCGTCGCTAAGAAGGATATATGCCGCTAGAGTTCGAGACTAGTATCTGCGATGTGAGTACCATGTTTCATTGGTAGGGGACATTGTGATGTTCGAGCATGCAGATAGGTGCTCCTGGTAGAGTGCACTGAACAACCCTCCATAAAGGACTTTTCAAGTGGTTCTCACTTATCGAGTGGAAAAGTTCTAGTTTATGGTTGTACACCATTAGTCATTATGACCCGGGACAACATTGAGACTCTATGTGCTAGAATTACACTTTGACTTGTTTACCGACTCTCATGGGGTCATCAGGTGGCAAGGTTGGGTGTTTTGTCGAAACATATAGGTGTCGATGCATTGTAGTCGGGGATTCACCGCTTACCTTCGGGTATGGATATCCTATGTGTTCTCATGTGTATGTAGGTTGAAATCTCTGATCAGAGTATGGTGGTAATTATGAAAGGGGTTTCATAGATTACACCATCGATGCAACTACGACATGACACATAGTATCGATTCATTGACAACTCTCGATAAACCAATGGTTGTCGAATCGGTCGGGATATATGAGTTGAAGGGACCGTACTGTACGCTAACCATAATTGAATGGTTCTTGCAGGCTCTATCATTTGATACCTAGGGAATCATGTAAGCGATGCTGCTAGGCGTTTAACATGATTGGTTGGGTACTATCAGACTTGAGTTCCGACGTTCTTGTTATCAAGGAGTTTATAAGTAAGAATTGAGCAATCGGGGTATGCTCAAATAAGGACATGTTTAGTCCGAATCACATGGAGATGTGAACTCACGGCTAGTTGTATCAATGAACCATTGAGTGTCACACAAGTACTAGCTTTATAGATCCCGTTGAGAAGTAAAAATAGTTCAATGTGTTGAACGGCTTATAAATGAGTTTATAAGCGTTGAGAAAAATAGAAGTATGACTTCTATGAGAGAAATGTAATTTTTAATTTATGAATGTGTTCCTAAATTAAAAATAGGCCAAGTGAATAATGTATTTGAAAATTGTGATTTTCATAAACATTATTATGGACTAAATTAAATTAATTCAAGTGTTGAATTAATTAAACACTAGTGGGCCTAGTAGAGTCCAAATAATTAAATTAATTCAAGTGTTGAATTAATTAAATAACATTGGGCCTTGTGGAACCCAATTGGAAATAATTATTTAACTAGTGGGCTTGAGTAAAATCAGCTAAACTATAAATGGGCTCAAATATGTTTGGAACATTTAAATAAAAGTCCATGGGCCTTGTAATTGTTACAAGTTCACTTGATATGCATGCTCGGGAGGTGAAAGGTTGGGGAATACTTTTTATTAAAAAATTGACATGGCATGCAAAATGTTGTCTCTACTTTTTCAACACCCAAGAAAAGTCTTCCCCCCTCCCACACACACACCTTGGCCGAAATATTGAGGGGATTCTCTCCAAGTTTTTCTCTTCTTTTCTTCTTCAAGTGTTGAGGAAGAAATATTCTTCTCCTTGAAAAATCCTCTTAATTTTCTAGTGCAAATTAAGAGGGGATCTACCTAGTTGGTGGTGGGCTTAATAGTTGAGCAAGGAGTGCTCAAAGGAAGCTTGAAGATAGTGTCATCCTTGAAGAGCCAAGTTGTTTACAACTTGGTTGGTGCCATCATCAACCTCAAGAGGTTGATAGGTAACGATTTTCTCAACACCCTATGTATGATATTTGGTGTTTGTTGTATTTGCTACACAATATCATGAGGTGGCCGAAAATTTTCTTGAAAAATTCGATTTTTGAACTTCCGTTGCGCTTCCGGTCACCGTAACCGATCCCCTTTCACCTTTCCCCTCCCCCATCACCGAATTAGAGAATATTTAAGAGTGGAAAAACCATGAGAATTCAGTGGGAGATAGGAGAGAAAAATCGAGTAAGAAGAAAGGTAGCAAAAGCGCTCCACCTCCTCCGCGCCGTATCGTCTTATTCATTTGTTTTTCGTTCAAAACGAAACCAGGCATGCATATGTTCTTCCTTGACTCTTCAATCAAGTCCTATTATCATTTATTTTTATTGCATGATCATTATTTCTATGGCAAAAACCGAAACATAGCAAGATTTTTTCAGAAAACAACACGCAGATTTTTTCGATTTCTATGACAGCTTCACGGGATGCTTTGTTTTGTGGGTTTCAGGTATTGAATCGATTCCAGGTTCCCAAAGCTGGTCCTAAGCATGTAGTAGGACATGTTAGGATCACATTTGTCCATTGGTTTGAGTCCCATGCTAGCCGAAAGCAAGGAATAACAGCAACTCCCCATTTCTGCCCAAGTGTGTCTCGAAAATTGTTTCTGCTGTCAAAGGAGAAATGAATCTGATCATGGCTGCCCCAAGGCCTATAGCCATGGTTAGATCACTTCCCTAGCATGTCTAAGACGTGACTAAGTCGCCCTTTTGGAGGCTTGGTCCATGGTGAATCGGTTTTTACAATAAAACGCAGAAACAGCCCCTCCCCACTTTCGGCCCTCTCATTTTCACAGCCTGTATGATTCGAATATTGTGGAATGGTGTGGATCTTGGTTGGCCTATGGCCCTTAGCCACGGTTCATACCATGCCCCTAGATGTCTAGATCGTGCCATGGTAAATCAAATGGCCACTGGACGACACGAGACAACAAATGAAACACAACACTACACACGCATGTATGAGTGCTCTCGGTTGGAGTTTTCTGATGTTTGCTGGAATGTGCGAATGGTGTCTGGCCTAGGGCCCTTAGCCATGGTTCAAATCATTACTTGGGATGTTGGTAAGAGTCTCTGGTCGGTGGTTCAAGCTCCAATGGCCGGTAGTCTCGAAAACGACACAAGAAAAGCAAATGTGCAGCTGCTGTAATTTTGACAGCAAGCGTGCTGTTGTTCTCAGGCTTCGTTTGAGTTCTTGGTTGGCTTTTAGTCCATGGCCTTGGACTGGACAGTGCCTCATCAAGTTAAGAAGGTCATGTTTTTGGCCGTTTGTGATTCGGATCAATTTTGAGGTCGTACGAGAATTTACGGTGCGATGTGCCAAATTGACTCTCGAAAGAGCGTTTCCCGTTTTGGCCTCCATTCACCTAGATTTCGACCCTCACCATTTTAGGAGCATAATCTCATCATTTTAAGCGTATTTTAATCATGACTATATGATGTTTCAGTGTTGGTTCGGGTTGGTTCGGAGTCATGATTAAATACGAAGTCATTAGGCGCACTTGTCTCAATTTTTGGATGTTATTGCATAGTTTGGTCCCATAAATCTATTGCATATTTTTCATGGAATATGTAGGTTGCATCGAGCCTGGGAGCGATCCAATCCATTCAGTAAAATTATTACAGGATATTTAATTTTGTTAATTAATTATATTACGTGCAAAAATACTTATTTTGAGATTTATGCGATATTGCTTGTGGTCACTTTACTATCATGCTTAAGTCCGGTCGCCAGTTACCAGCCCGGTCGCCAGTTACCGGTCAGTTCAGTCGTTTCACCCAGTATACTGTGGCAGTAGTCTGATCAGACGTACATTATTAAGTCCGATCGCCAGTTACCGGTCAGCTCAGTTCAGTTCAGTTCAGGGACCACTTGCGTAGACCATAATTTCACCAGAAAATTATTACATGCTATTTCAGTACAGGGCTCCAAGGAGCAAACATTTTCACCATGATTTTCAGTTCAGTTATGAACGTACTATAATTAATCATGACACGATATTTTCACGATATGCCTCATGACATGATATTTCCACTTGCATGCAAGCTTACTATTTATTTACTTGTTATTTACGGCATATGCATGTTGAGTCTTTAAACTCACTAGACTTGATTGTTGCAGGTACTGATGTTGATGTCGGGATCGAGAGCGGGGACCAGTGAGCCAGCTCGAGTCGGTAGTAGTAGGACCCGAGGACCTCAGTTCAGCATTTATTATTTTATTGCTCAACAATCGTTGGATGAACTTTTTATTGTTATTTCGAAAAATGTTAATTTCTTCCGCTGCCATTTTAAACATCAAACTTTATGTATCATTTCATTTATGATTGAGGCTATTTTAATTATTTGAAAAGAAAAATTTTAAATTTCCTGCAAATTTTCAAGCACGGATTTTTAGGCCTCTACAGCTGGTATCAGAGCAATGGTTCTGTATAGAGTTGTACTACTACTGACCTCGAGAAGCTCACGAAGTCACGTCTTCGGTCTGTAAGTTTTACATTTGCGCATTTTATTCAAGCATGAATTATTTGACAGCATGTTTTCATGAAATGTTTTACGTCCAGATTTATTTTATTTTTACAGTATTTCAATTTAAATAAATCAGGGAATTATGCATGTTAGTTACGTATGGGTTATGTATGGAACAGTATGCCCCCTAGACGCATTCTCGAGCGCACTAGAAATGACGAGCCTCGCCGAGAGGACAGGGAGGAGCAGAGACAGGAGAGAGATTTACCACCTCCACCCCCACCGGACATGAATGCCCAGATGCTGGCTGGGATGACTCAGTTCTTCGCACAGTTTCCGGGGAACAATGCTGTGGCGACCAGGCCGACAGGGCCCGAGGCGGTATATGAGAGATTCATGAAGATGCGTCCAAAGGAGTTTTTAGGGACGTCGGACCCCATGATTTCCGAGGGCTGGATCAAGTCCCTCGAGGTTATCTTCGATTTCATGGAGCTTGGGGATGCAGATCGAGTTCGTTGTGCCTGTTATCTGTTCGGAGGAGATGCCCGCTTATTGTGGGAAGGAGCTTCAGTAGCCCTTAACTTGGCTACGCTGTCTTGGGTGCGCTTCACGGAGGTATTTTACTCCAAATATTTTACAGAGGAGGTGCGCACCAGGTTGACCAATTAGTTCATGAGCCTGAGACAGGGAGATTCGACTGTTACGGAGTTCATCCGTAAGTTTGAGAGAGGGTTGTCATTTTGTGCCCCTGATCGCGAATGATGCTTGTGGGGACCCGGACGCTAATCATGTTCTTAATCATCATTGGGACTAATTAATCAATTATAAAACAGGGTCTAATTTTTTTTTTAAAATGCGGAACGTAGTGAAATAAAACGTATATACATCTCAGTATAAAAGTACAAGTCCTGTACTACATACATTTATTCAACTATGGTTTAACAGCTAATATCAAGTGTCCAACCCTATCTCTAATCCAAGTCCGGAGCCTCCACTGTAATCACGATCTTTCCTCATCTCCTCGACCCTGAACCTGTCCCACCTGTTGTCATGCACACATACAAAACAAGACAACAGCTGGATAACTCCGGTGAGAATAAATCCCAGTGTAAACAATGTAAACATGCAATCATATAAAAACATATACAAAAGCATATAACAAATATCATTCACATGCAGCCAATCAACAAATATGAATGATATAAAACTGTAAATCAACTAGTCATCACAGACTCGACTCAAACAACGCGTTGTCTCAGACTCGACTCAACTCTAACCTAGGGATCCCAATGTCTGGATATTGATAATTATATCGAATCTCAGTCGATAGAAATGAATCAACCCTAAACAGCATCGATATAATTCATATATCCAGTGTCTGGGCGAAACAGCTGCAGAATTGACGAATCAGTCAAGAATTAAGCGAATCAGCCAATAATTAGACGAATCATTCAGTAATTAAGCGAATCAGCCAAAGTTTAGACGAATCAGTCGATAACTAGACGAATCAGCCGGTGACTAGGCGAATCAGCCAATGACTAAACAAATCATTAGTCAATACATGCAGTGGCTATAAATCAATAGACTATAAAAATCAATCTCATCAATTACAAATATCAATGTAATAAACTAAGTATGTGATTTAGGGAGACTCGAGTCAAACCTCATTCGAGTTGTGCAATCCCAACTCAACATTAATTTATACCTTTCTTTCTGATACTCTGACTCTGGTCGAAGTTTCGAACTCAAAGCCTGTCAATACTCAATCTGACAATAACAATATCGAGGGTACGGTATCAATACACCACTCAAACAACACTGGATATAATCAGAATTCAATCAAATTATGTTTCAACAGCACAACGTCATAGTCTCAATATACCCAGCAATATCATCTCAGTCAGATATTAATTCTAACATCTCATAATCGGTAATAATTCAATTCTGATGTCAAATCGATTCCAAAACAACTCTGAAAATCATAACAATTCCATATGGTATTTGTTCTTCAGTCCGATTTCGATTATACGATGTCTAACATGACAAGAACATCATATATGAATCATATCAGATTCTGACAATACCATAATTTCAAATCATATCAAAACGTAACAAAACTTATGTCCAATTGTAGCCTGCGTCGGTAGGGACATAATACCGAAGTCGGATTCAAAATCTAACGGACGGATTGAAATATAAAGGCGTAAGGATTTTCACCTTTTCTCTAAAGCCTTCTCCTTTTCTTATGAATTCTGAACGAATTCATGATATATAGATATATATATATATATATCTCGTACATGCAAGCGGGCAAGTGGCTCATCCCTCATACTGCACGTCTCGCGCATATGCACGACTAATATCGGCGAATATGCGCGAGACTTACTGGTCTCGTGAATAAGCTTCTCGGCAGCTCGCGCATATGCGTGACTCATCTCCGCGCATATGCGCGAGGTCCTCTGGACTTCGCTTGTACAGGCTCGCGCATATGCGCGAGGTCCTCTGCCCATGTCGCGCATATGCGCGCATCTGTGCCGCGCATATGCGCGAGGGCTACTGTTCCTCGCACATTTTCATGCATTATCTCGTCTTTCCCGGTCCGATCCTTTCCGTCTATAATCATATCAATTATCCCCAAATCATTTCGGATTATCATAATCAAAATCTCGGGTATTACATTTCTCCCCCCCTAAGATACGATTTCGTCCCCGAAATCACAATCAATCAACTCGGATATCACAGGTAATCATATCAGATACCAATTCAGATACAAAAAGGAGATCTATACAATAGTTAAGAAGAAAACTCACCTCGATGAAGTGATTTCTAGAATCTTTCTCTCATCTCAGATTTTGTTTTCCAACTAGTTTCTTCAATATCATAACGATTTCATTGAATTCTTATAAACGGAATAGTCTCCGTTCTAAATCATCTTTCTTTTACTGCTTCTGATTTCAATCTGGAATAACGCTTCAAGAAGTATAATCTCATAATACCACTTGAATAACTGATGATAGAATCAGTCTCACAATACTGGCTATACAATATCCATATATACCAATTAACAACTCATAATACCTCAATACTATCATCTCCTATCAATCTGATAATTTAAATCAGGATTATATTCAATTTCCAACTTAAATTATCAACAGTCATCATCCGACGTTGACATATTCAGTCTATTTATTCTGAGCTGTCTTCATTCTCTTCTGAATCAGTTTCACTTTTTCAATCATATCTCTGATCATGTCAGGTCCAATCTCAGAAACCTCAGAGATATCATTCCAATAAAGAGGGGATTAACATTTCATTCCGTACAACGCTTCGAAAGAAATCATTTCAATACTCGTCTGATAGCTGTGGTTGTACGATAATTAATAAATGACAATAAATCATGTCAACTAGTGCTAAAATCCAGCACTACAGTTCTTGGATATTCTCCAGTATCTGGATAGTTTGCTTCGACTATCCGTCAATCTATAGACAGTAGGTGAAGGAGTTTATAATGTATTCTGCCAAAAATACAAAATCAACCAAAAATCATGGTATGATATAGTCAATTTTGGCATTCAATGCAGTCTAATCACTCTTCTGACATAACTCTTGATCGCCGTGATGTTAGGGTGTCTGACCCTACTTCTTATGAGGTCGCTGTCTCCAAAGCCTTAGCCGCTGAGCAGGATCAACGGGACATCGAGAGAGACCGTCAGGGCAAGCGCCCAATCCAGGTACCACACCGCCCTCCTCCTCAGCAGCATCAGCATCAGCACAATAGGCCTTTTCACGGGCCGCCCAGAAACAGAGGAGGACCTCAGCAGCAGCAATAGCAGCAGCAGGGACGTGCCGTCCCGAGGACCTTTGAGCATCCGGCTTGCCCTAAATTCTCACGCCGTCATCTCAGAGCATGCATGTATGGCTCAGGGAAATGTTACAAGTGTGGCAGCACAGACCATGTACTGCAGCAGTTCCCCCGGAAGAATCTGCCTACCCAAGGCAGGGTTTTTGCTCTCCATGCTGCGGAGACAAACCACGATACCATGTTGATGACAGGTACCTTACAGCTTTAAGTTTACATTTGCATTCCAATGTTTTGGGAATCGGGATTAAGATTTTGAACTTAGATTTGCGATAAAATTTGCATGCTCTACTTAGTATTTATTTTCGGGATTTAGTTAGAAGAACTGCGACCTTTGCATGTCTATAAGCTTAACTCTTGTGATTATTGGGTTCAGCTTAGTGTTCTGAACTTTCAGGGAGAATTTTCATAGCTGGCTCAGCTACCAAGGCCTTGATAGATTCAGGTGCTACCCACTCATTTATTTTGGAAGTCTTTGCCAATTTCCTCAAAGTCAAGACCATCGGGCTAGATATAGCCTATTCAGTAGTGTTGCCTTCAGGCGAACAGATGGCAGCCACCAATGTGATACTAGACATAGATCTTGAGCTCCACGGCAATCTTGTCTATGCGGATCTTATCCTGCTGCCAATGCCAGAGTTTGACATCATCCTAGGGATGGACTGGCTATTGCGAAACAGAGTTTTGATTGACTTCCAGCGGAGATCTATTTTAGTCCGACCGCCTGGAATGACGCAGTTCTTATTTGAGCTAGATAGGTACTTTCCCTTACCGCGCATTATTCCATATGTTCAGGCTAGGAAGCTCATGCATAGAGGGTGTCGAGCGTTTCTATCGACTTTTATATCTGTCCCCGAGGCACCCAGTCAGTCAGCTTCAAATGTTCCGATTGTTAGAGACTTCTTAGATGTTTTTTCGGAGGATGTCTCTGGTATGCCACCAGAGAGAGAGGTGGAGTTTTCTATCGAGCTTATGTCAGGTACGGTTCCGATCTCCAAAGCACCGTACCGACTTGCACCGACAGAGATGGCAGAGCTTAAGAAGCAGATTCAGGAACTTCTTGACCAGGAGTTCATTCGCCCTAGTTTCTCACCTTGGGGCGTGCCAGTCTTGTTTGTTAAGAATAAAATGGCCCTATGAGGCTTTGTATTGACTATCGGGAGTTGAACAGGGTTACAGTGAAGAATAAATACCCACTTCCAAGGATTGAGGATCTGTTTGACCAGTTGCAGGGATCTTCGATTTTCTCCAAGATAGATCTGCGTTCCGGTTATCACCAGTTGAGGGTGAGAGATGCTGATGTTTCGAAGACAGCTTTCAGGACTCGTTATGGCCACTACAAGTTCCTTGTGATGCCGTTCGGTTTGACGAATGCGCCAGTGATCTTCATGGATCTCATGAATCGCGTGTTTCAGCCGTACCTCGACCAGTTTGTGATAGTGTTCATAGACGACATTCTCGTCTACTCCAAGAATCGGGAGGATCACAGCAGGCATCTGACCACAGTGTTGCAGACATTGCAGAAGCACAAATTATTCGCAAAGTTCAGTAAATGCGAATTCTGGTTAGAGAAGGTGGCGTTCTTAGGCCACATTGTTTCCAGCAGTGGCATTGAGGTAGACCCGGCGAAAGTTGCAGCAGTCAGAGATTGGGTTGTGCCGCAGAATGCATCAGAGATCTGCAGTTTTCTTGGCTTAGCAGGATATTATCGGAAGTTCACTAAGGGATTTTCCTCTATTGCCGTTCCACTCACAGCACTGACAAAGAAGAATGTGAAATTTGTTTGGTGCGAGGAGTGTCAGAAGAGCTTCGATACTTTGAAGCAAGCTCTTATCTCTGCACCAGTTTTGGCTGTGCCGTCAGGGTCCGGTGAGTTTGTTCTGTATACCGATGCTTCGAAGCTCGGTCTTGGCGCCGTATTGATGCAGCATGGGAGGGTGATAGCTTATGCTTCTAGACAGTTGAAAATCCATGAGAAGAACTACCCTACCCATGATCTAGAGTTGGCCGCAGTAGTTTTTGCCTTGAAGATTTGGAGGCAATATCTATATGGAGAGAAATGCCAGATCTTTACCGACCACAAGAGCCTCAAGT
The DNA here is from genome assembly GCF_025594145.1 of Primulina tabacum. Taxonomy (NCBI): domain Eukaryota; kingdom Viridiplantae; phylum Streptophyta; class Magnoliopsida; order Lamiales; family Gesneriaceae; genus Primulina; species Primulina tabacum. The sequence goes on along the minus strand of NC_134557.1, from coordinate 22,964,129 downwards.
ATTTCTTTACGCAGAAGGAGCTAAAGGACTATGATTGTGATATTAGCTACCACCCGGGTAAAATTAATGTAGTTGCGGATGCATTGAGCAGGAAGGTTGCAGCGATGGCCCATTTGACAGTTTCGAGACCTCTTCAGTTTGAGATGCAGAGGTTTGATCTGTAGACTTATCCTCGAGGTAGAGTTCCTTGTCTATCTACCTTGACCATTCAGTCTTCCCATATGGACCGTATTCGCAGTGGTCAGTCATCATATGAGCAGTTGGCCAAGTGGAAGCAGAGAGATAAGGCCAAGGGCAGTGTCTTGTATTCAGTCAGCGATGGTATTGTGAGATACCGAGACATGATATGGGTTCCTAGCAGTGATTCCATTCTAGCAGATATTCTGTCGGAAGCCCACATGTCACCGTACTCCATTCACCCTGGGAGTACAAAGATGTACAAAGATCTACAGCTATTGTATTGGTGGTCTAGTATGAAGAAGGACATCAGACGATTTGTATCCGAGTGTCTGACCTATCAGTTAGTGAAGGCCGAGCATCAGAGACCAGCAGGTTTGCTCAAGCCTCTTCCTATTCCCGAGTGGAAGTGGGAGAATGTTACCATGGACTTTGTGACAGGATTGCCGAAGTCAGTAAGAGGATCAAATGCTATTTGGGTGATTGTAGATCGTCTTACCAAATCAGCGCACTTCTTGCCTATTAAGACGACATTAACCATGATTCAGTATGCAGAGCTGTATATCCGAGAGATAGTCCGACTCCATGGCATTCCAGTTTCTAATCGTATCTGACAAAGATCCCAGATTCACTTCTTCGTTTTGGAAGAGTTTGCATTCAACTATGGGTACGAAGTTGCTGTTTAGCACAGCTTTCCATCCGCAGACAGATGGGCAGTCAGAGCGAGTCATTCAGATTTTGGAGGATCTTCTCCGTGCTTGCGTCATTGATTTCTCTAGGAGTTGGGAGTTGAACTTACCATTGGTTGAGTTCACCTATAACAACAGCTTCCAGTCTTCTATTGGCATGGCTCCGTATGAAGCACTATATGGCCGTAAGTGTAGATCTCCTGTTCATTGGGATGAAGTAGGAGAGAGAGCAGAGATGGGTCCAGAGATTATTCAGCAGACTGTCGACGTAGTAGCCCGGATCCGTGATAGAATGAGGACTGCTCAGAGTCGACAGAAGAGCTATGCAGATCAGAGGAGGAGAGATTTAGAGTTTGCTGTCGGCGACCATGTCTTTGTGAAGGTGGCACCTATGAAGGGTGTCATGCGATTTGGGAAGAAAGGGAAGCTCAGTCCGAGATTCATTGGACCATTTGAGATCCTCGACAGAGTTGGGACGCTAGCTTATCGTGTGGCTCTTCCGCCGAATCTGGCCGGAGTACACAATGTCTTTCACGTCTCTATGCTGAGGAATTATATGGCAAATCCTTCGCATGTCCTGAACTTTGAGCCGTTGCAGCTTACTCCGAACCTATCTTATGAGGAGAGGTCAGTGCAGATCCTAGACAGGCAGGAGAAGAAGCTTCGGAACAAGCTGGTTAGGCGAGTCAAAGTCAAATGGCTCAACCACTCAGAGGAGGAAGCTACGTGGGAGTCTGAACCAGAGATGAGGAGTCGGTACCCCGAGTTATTCGGTGAGTCTTAATTTCGAGGACGAAATTTCTTTTAAGGGGGGAAGGATTGTAGAACCCGAAACTTAGACTACGTATAAGCCATGCATAATTCTAGTATTTAAATTTAAAATGATTTTATTGCATGAGTATTTAAATTTAATTATTTTATTATTTTATGCAGTCGTTTAAATTTTTATCATTTCAGTTAATTCAGTGAGGCCGGACTGGAGTTGGAGTTTTGAGATAGAATTTATGACTAAGAAATCATTTTCAGAATTTATTTTAGCTAGCAAGTAAGTTGATTTAAGTTAAAAAGGAAGTTTAAAGAATTATTTTAGTTATTTGAGGTGAGTAGAAAATAAATTCATTTACGTTCCATAATCAAGGGGTTAGTTCACTAAATTATTTAAAGGATAGGTGAGGCTTTTAAGGGTTATAAATGTAGTAACTAAACAACAATTTCCCTTCATTTTTATTGTAAGATTTCGGCCCCTAGATGATTAAGCAACATGCCTTGCCACCTCACCACCTTTGACCCTTTCTTTGCATTTAATTAGTAGGATAATTCTTTTATTTTTGGGGGCACCATTTAATTAACAATCAACCTTATTCTAACCTAGAATAGCTTGTAAATAATCGGCCACCTCACCCCAACAAACACCAACAAATCATTTGATATCAAACCAAAATTCAAAATTCAAAAGGTGGAGACTTGGTCTTGATTTGTTCCCTATATCTTGCAACCATTTCCCTCACTCTCTTAACCACCCTTTACCCTCCCCCATCACCGAATTAGAGAGTATTTCAGAGTGGAAAAACCGTGAGAATTCAGTGGGAGATAGGAGAAAAAAATCGAGTAAGAAGAAAGGTAGCAAAAGCGCTCCACCTCCTCCGCGCCGTATCGTCTTATTCATTCGTTTTTCGTTCAAAACGAAACCAGGCATGCATATGTTCTTCCTTGACTCTTCAATAAAGTCCTATTATTATTTATTTTCATTTCATGATCATTATTTCTATGGCAAAAACCGAAACATAGCAAGATGTTTTCAGAAAACAACACGCAGATTTTTTCGATTTCTATGACAGCTTCACGGGTTGCTTTGTTTTGTGAGTTTCAGATATTGAATCGATTCCAGGTTCCCAAAGCTGCTCCTAAGCATGTAGTAGGACATGTTAGGATCACATTGTCCATTGGTTTGAGTCCCATGCTAGCCGAAAGCAAGGAATGACAGCAACTCCCCATTTCTGCCCAAGTGTGTCTCGAAAATTGTTTCTGCTGTCAAAGAAGAAATGAATCTGATCATGGCTGCCCCAAGGCCTATAGCCATGGTTAAATCACTTCCCTAGCATGTGTAAGACGTGACTAAGTCTCCCTTTTGGAGGCTTGGTCCATGGTGAATCGGTTCTTACAATAAAACGCAGAAACAGCCCCTCCCCACTTCCGGCCCTCTCATTTTCACAGCCTGTATGATTCGAATATTGTGGAATGGTGTGGATCTTGGTTGGCCTATGGCCCTTAGCCACGGTTCATACCATGCCCCTAGATGTCTAGATTGTGCCATGGTCAATCAAATGGCCACTGGACGACACGAGACAGCAAATGAAACACAACACTACACACGCATGTATGAGTGCTCTCGGTTGGAGTTTTCTGATGTTTGCTGGAATGGTGCGAATGGTGGCTGGCCTAGGGCTCTTATCCATGGTTCAAATCATTTCTTGGGATGTTGGTAAGAGTCTATGGTCGGTGGTTCAAGCCCCAATGGCCGGTAGTCCCGAAAATGACACAAGAAAAGCAAATGTGCAGCTGCTGTAATTTTGACAGCAAGCGTGCTGTTGTTCTCAGGCGTCGTTTGAGTTCTTGGTTGGCTTTTAGCCCATGGCCTTGGACTGGACAGTGCCTCATCAAGTTAGGAAGGTCAAGTTCTTGGCCGTTCGTGATTCAGATTAATTTTGAGGTCGTTGACTCTCAAAAGAGCGTTTCATGTTTTGGCCTTCATTCACCTAGATTTCGACCCTCACCATTTTAGGAGCATAATATTATCATTTTAAGCGTATTTTAATCATAAATATATGATGTTTCAGTGTTGGTTCGGGTTGGTTCGGAGTCATGATTAAATACGAAGTCATTAGGCGCACTTGTCTCAGTTTTTGGATGTTATTGCATAGTTTGGTCCCATAAATCTATTGCATATTTTTCATGGCATATGTAGGTTGCAACGAGCCTGGGAGCGATCCAATCCATTCAGTAAAATTATTACAGGATATTTAATTGTGTTAATTAATTATATTACGTGCAAAAATACTTATTTTGAGATTTATGCGATATTGCTTGTGGTCACTTTACGATCATGCTTAAGTCCGATCGCCAGTTACCGGCCCGGTCGCCAGTTACCGGTCAGTTCAGTTGTTTCACCCAGTATACTGTGGCAGTAGTCTGATCAGACGTACATTATTAAGTCTGGTCGCCAGTTACCGGCCCGATTGCCAGTTATCGGTTAGCTCAACTCAGTTCAGTTCAGGGATCACTTGCGTAGACCATAATCTCACCAGAAAATTATTACATGCTATTTCAGTACAGGGCTCCAAGGAGCAAACATTTTCACCATGATTTTCAGTTCAGTTATGCACGTACTATAATTAATCATGACAATTTATTTTCACGATATGCCTCATGACATGATATTTCCACTTGCATGCAAGCTTACTATTTATTTACTTATTATTTACGGCATATGCATGTTGAGTCTTTAGACTCACTAGACTTGATTGTTGTAGGTACTGATGTGAATGTCGGGATCGAGGGCGGGGACCAGTGAGCCAGCTTAAGTCGGCAGTAGTAGGACCCGAGGACCTCAGTTCAGCATTTATTATTTTATTGCTCAACAATCGTTGGATGAACTTTTTATTGTTATTTCGAAAAATGTTAATTTCTTCCGCTGCCATTTTAAACATCAAACTTTATGTATCAGTTCATTTATGATTGAGGCAATTTTAATTATTTGAAAAGAAAAATTTTAAATTTCCTGCAAATTTTCAAGCACGGATTTTAGGCCTCTACATGCTTAGCTTAAAAGCATACGACTGAATGTATCAACTGATCGGTTTTTGACGGATCAGTTTTCTTTATTAGATCTGCTGATTTCAGTTGTTAAGTCCAGTTGCTGAATATAATAGCGCGTATCAGTTGGTTGATCAGTTTGTCAAACTACAGAATTTAGAGTCTGGTTTTCAACAGAGTTACCGTTTATGGCAACTGCTTTTATCCTCAGAACTTTGTAAGATAAAAAATCTTTCCTTTCTGGGATAGTGATATAAATGCAGATCATTCTCGGGACTGATGTAGGGACAAGTTAACTTTGAAGCGGTGCAAACCGTTGAATGTCTTGAACTGGTCAGAGAATGTCTTTCATTAAGTAGGTAATAAATAACCCTCTTTAATGATGTCTTCGAATCAGCCGTTTGAGAAGTTCATCTTCTTTTACTTTAAGCGGTTGAATTATCAGTGGTCTGAAATTCAAGCGATCAGACTTCTTTTGTAACGTCCCGAAAATCTGAAGATCCACGTAAACCACAAGCATGCAAGTTATTAAATTTTCTTTGGTATTTTATTAAATTATTTTAAAAGCATAAAATGCATGTTTATTTTATTAATTGGAGTTTAATTATTTTTATGCACCCTCAAAAAGTCCCTCGATTCGATAAAATTTGCGTACCGGATAAAAATAAAATCATGGGGTAAAAATACACAATAAAATCCCATTTATTAAAAAAAACACTTAAAAACATCTTATATTAATTAATAAAAATTAATCATGTAATAAAAATTATTTTCCTGAAAATTCTCCGGTCTCCGTTCCTCGTTTTAGCGTGAAATGAAACTTAAAAATCTTTAATGCATAAACCTTTAAAATTTCGTGAAATAAATTCTATCATGCATGAATTATGCATAAAAATAATTAAACACATAATTTATTAAATAAACATGCATTTAATGATTTAAACAAATTAATAAAATACCAAATAAATTTAATAAATTGCATGTATGTGGTTCACGTGAACCTTCAAATTTTTCGAGACATTACAATCCCTAAAATTTGAAAGTTTACGGAAATCACATGCATGCAAGTTATTAAATTCTTTGGTATTTTATTGAATTGTTTTAAGGCATTAAAAGCATGTTTATTTCATTAATTTGTTTTTTAATTCATTGTTTATTTAAAGTCCATGCATTAGGATTTTTAAGTTGCATTTCGCGCTCGAACGAGGAACGGAGACCGGAGAATTTCCAGGAAAAATTATTTTACTACACGACTTATTTTTAGAAATTAATTTAAAACGTTTTTAAGTGTTTTTTTCAAAAATGGGAATTTTTGGATATTTTTACGCGTTTGATTTTTATTTTTAACGGTACGCGAATTTTATCGAATCGGGAGACGTTTCGAGGCTTCGGCTAATATTTTTAAAAACTTTCCAACTCGAAATATTTTTCGGGAGCGTGTTTGGATTTACTGGTCTACTTTTAAGCTTATTGGACTTAAAACTCTTTTAAAATTTTTAAAATGCTATTTTTAGGCCCATGAATTAATTGTTAGCAACATATTTAACACTAAATGACTCCCTAAGCGTTTCTATAAACGCAATCATCCTCCACTCAACCGCCCACCTCCTCCACTCCTCAACCTTCTCGTGATTTGTTGCTGCAAGTTATTCAGTGAAACCATTTTCCTCCTCAAGCAAAGATTTCCTCCCTTCAGTTGTTGACTCATCGATCTTTTGTCCAAGATTTTTCACCAAGGCACGCTTGTTACTCCTTTTTTTGCATCATGCACGTCAATATTAATGCTTTTGTGAATGCCTATAAACGAATGTTTCGATCTATCCATAAGCATGCACGATGTTCGGTTTCTTTGCTATTCTCGCATTTTTTTGTTGCTGTCATGACTTTTCTGAATTTTTGGTGCAAGGGGGCTACGGTTCTTGATTGTCTAGAGGCTGCTAGTGTGTCAAAGAGCTGTCATGCGGTGTAGAAAAGTTGCTGGACGCATACGTGTGTAGGGTCGAGAGAAGGGTTTTTCACGGGTAACTCGATCTTGGGTGTTTCAGCGTGCAGGGTCCGACCAGAGCCGCAGGGACCTCGCCGAGGCTTGGACCAGACCCTGGTGGGTCTGAGACGAGGCTTGGAAGGGCTCGGCCTGTGCTGGATCTGTCCCGAGCGCTGTAGATCGAGAAGGTAGAGGACGGGCTCGGTTTAGACGTTTTGGGTGATTAGCGAATTGATGGGGGCTGCGGCTTGCATGGGATGGTTTGTGTGGGTTCAGTAGCTTCACGGGAGTCCTAGGGTGGTCTAGGTAAGATGGAGTCGAAGCTTGATATGTTGGTGGTGAGCTAGGACGTAATATTGGAGGATAGTGCAAGGGTGGTGTAATTAAAGAAGGGCCGAGACTTGGGTGAGTGCTGGAACTTTCAGCCGTAAAGTTTTAGGTCCAAACTTAGTATTCTATGATCTTTTAAGTGTTTATTAGGTGTAGGAAAAAGTTGGGAAAAATTGGGTGCTGTTTCGAGTCGATTCAGATTAAAACCGGGACCCCGGTTCAAGTTTTAAAACGAAACGACTAAGTTTGGCTTTTGGGCTCGAATTTACGTCAGGAATACTTATAAAAATGTTTTGGGATATTTTAAGGAGGTTGGTAAGCTTCGGGTAAATTTTAGAGGTTCAGGGGCAAAACGGTAATTTTTGGATTTCCAGGGGCAAATTGATCAGTTTGCACCCGGGGTGAGAATTTGGTCCTAGAAGCGTCCTGAGCACAAATCTTATTATATTTTAAATGTTTATGTATCATGATTCACGATTTATAAGATTTTATGAAGATATACGCTGCATGCTTGTATTTAAAGGAAATTGCATTTGTGCATGATTTTTATAAGTGATGTAAATGATGATGATTTGAATGATGGGAATTTGTTGTGACTATCGAAGTATATGTAAATATTTAAGATGTATATGTAAATGCTGATGATGAGGCCTAGGCACAGTGGATGGGTAATCCTGTCACTATTGTCCGACAGCCACCGGGTACCGCGGTTCTATGTATGATGGATCCATCTTAAATGATGATGTACGATAGTCACCTCTAATGAATGAAATTCACCTAAGGAAATGATAAATTATGAATGATGAATGATGAACGATGAATGATGAACGATGATTAATGATGAACTGTTTTGACACGTCACGATTTCATATGACACGTTTACATTAAGATTTTAAAGTTCATGAAAGGTATGTTGAGTATGGTATTTTTCACTGCTGTGTGCTATGTATATGTATTTGCTATTAACGATGCAGGTGTGTTGAGTCTTTAGACTCACTAGACGTGTGTGATGCAGGTGAGCAACCGTTGCTAATTTCAAAAATTCGATACCCCCTAAAATTCCCTCCATTTTCTTCCACCACTCTCTATAAATACCTGCAAATTCGCTCCATTTTCTTCCACTTCACTTCACAACACTTAAAATTTTTTTCACTTACACGATTTTACAACTTCACAACACTTAAAATTTTTATCTCTTACAGGATTTTACCACTTCAGATCTCTTATACGATTTTACCACTTCAAAACAATTAAAATTTTTATCTCTTACACGATTTTATCACTTCACGACACTTAAATTTTTTTATCTCTTACATGATTGTACAAATTCACAGCACAGATTTATGAAATTAATAAATTTTTTTTATTTACCTAAAATATTAGCGACGAAATTCATGTATAAACCGTCGCTAAGTACCGACGGTTTTGCACATAAAAGTCGTTGCTACATTTAACGACAGTTATTAATAAACCGTCGCTACGTTTAGCGACGATGTAATAAACAGTCACTAATTAGCGACGATTTATATATGCATTCTGTCGCAAATATAAACCATTGAAATTGTAGCTACGACAACGGTGAAAACCGTTGTCTTTGAGCGAACCATTTAACAACAGTGGCTTTAGCAACAGTTTTAAAAGGGCTATCAATTGCATAAACCAAGAAACATTCTGCTCCTTTCTGCAACAAACGAGTCATCGACCAAACAGATATCAAAGGAATGTTAGCTCGAGAACCCTTACCATAAAATGTCCAGTGATATGTCATATCAGGCCTAAACTTAACAATCTTCTGAAAACAATCTACAGTACCCCTGTATCTTATCAACATGTCAATACCAGCTGTGCAGTCAAAATCAGACATCTCCAACACAATGCAATCAAGCTCAATGACATTATCCTCAAAACGAAATTCGCAACCACCTATCATTTCAGCTGACCTCATCACTTTGCCCAATAGAGTAGAAATAGATAATGTAGATGATAATGGCATAGAATTTAACGAATGCAAGGAGACAAAGTGCTCAGCTATGAAAGTATGTGATGCACCAGTATCCATCAAAACATAAGCAGGATAACCTGAGAGAAAACAATTACCTGCAATGACATTATCTAGAGCATTATGTGCCTCATGCTCAGTGAGTGCAAAAACTCGAGCCTGCTGTCTAGGTGGTTTTCCTACCCTGTGACTACCACTCTGTTTGTTCTGATCTGACCGATTTGACTGCTGATAGGAATGAACTGTAGGAGTCTGGCGATTCTGGTGAGGTGTATGTCTCGATGATCCCCCACTCTGAGATATATCACTGACACGATTAGGACACAATCGAGCATAGTGTCCCATCAGGTTACAGAAATGGCAAGCTCCCGAAACTCCTCTACACTGATCGGTGTAATATCTACCACCGCACTGACAACAAGTCGGGCCTGAATAACCAGTGCTCTGAACTGAACCAGACTGTCTTGATTCACTAGAACTCGAAAAATTACTGCCATGCCTCTTAAATTGCTTGCCTCTAGTCTGAAACTACTATCTCATGTTGCCATTGTTACTGCCACTATTATCCTATCTGAATTGATGTCGATACTATGGCTGTTGGGGTCGTTGCGAATAATGAGTACCTCTCTGTCTAATGATCCCGGTTTCAGCTCCCTTGGCTCGATCAAGAGCCTCAGCAAAAGTGTTAGGCCTTCCGGTATTAACCAAGGTAAAGATATCAGGGTTAAGACCATTTATGAAGTGATCGACCTTAGCTTCTTCATCGGATGCTACATGACGAGCAAATCTCAGTAAATTCGAAAACTTAGCAACATAGTCCTCAATCTTCAAATTTCCATGCTTTAAATTTGCAAACTCGGCTCCCCTATCTTTCCTATAAGAGGTTGGAAAGAAACGCTGATAAAATTCAGATTTAAAAATATCACAGGTAACAATCGTACCTCGACCCTCTAAAGCTTTCTGTGTCATGATCCACCAACTCTTAGCAACATCTAATAACCGATAAACAACTAATTTGATTCTACTATCATCTGGGTACTCAAGAGATTCAAATAATTGATCCATATTCTCCAACCAGTTCTCACACTCTAATGCATTCTTGATACCCTTCAACATCGGTGGGTGCAAAGACTGAAATCTGGCTAATAGTATCTCCATCAGAGTCGGAGTTATATCCATCTGAGTATGAGTAGCACTGCCTTGATCTTTTGCCACGGGTATGTTCTGTCTAGGTCTACCACGACCTCTACCTCGAGTAGCCAAGTCTGATATACAATATATCAACACATATAAAATCACAATATCATAATAATCTCAATCTTGTATCAATCATCTCTAGATCTAGAGACTTAACGATCTCAAAAATCTCAAATAAACCTCAACAATATAGTATCTCAATTATGATCATGTATTTCACATTACAGCATAGTGAAAATGCTAGCAAATATATCACATGGTCAAGCAATTCGAACTGACTCGATCTACCCTGTTCCCAAATATATTACGCGCTGATACCACCTAATGTGGGGCCCCGGGTCCGACATTAAAACTAATAATTATAAATGTAACAAACCAAATGATTTAGTAAAATATATAATTTGTTGTTCACAAACTGACATAAACATCGTCAAAATAATTTAAAGGTCTCAAATGTTTGAAATATAGTTTTCAACATGCCAAAATAAACTTGTGAGCCAAAGTATTCCAAACATCATCAAATAGCTCCTAAGACCCGAGAATCCCACTCTAACTCGTATCTCCTCGCCTGGAGCTGGACTCTGGCATCCCAAGCCTCGCCTCACCTACTGTCAAGCACATGAAAACAAGAGGTACCGGACATGTCGGTGAGTATAAACCCGGTATGATATAATCAATAACATATGAGAATTAAAATTTACAAATAGTTCATATAAATTCATAAAGATGCAATATAATGCAATGCATGATCAGAAGCTGTGGGCTTTCAATAAATCTCAAGATCAAGTGAATCATCTGGTCATAGGGTACCCAAGAAAAGATAATCCCCCAGCAACATCCACCGACTCATCCGCTCGGGGTGGGGTGCTGTGTTCTACAATCCCCAGGACTATGGTGCGCCTATAGAGAGTATTCAGGCCATAGCAGCGACCTCCGCATACACTATGCCAACTCAACTATAGCCCCATACGTCCAACAAATCAATAAGTCAAGGAGACCTCCGCCATATCAAATCTGAATAGAAAAGTGGCTCAATATGCAATCCAATGATGCTTTTCAATCTCATCAAGTCAATATCATAATAAGCTCATCTCAAAAGATCAATCATCAACAAATCACAAGTAATTCATCAAGCCATCGAATTTTCAATTTAAAATAAAAATGATACTTTTACCTCGTATGTTACCGACCGTAACATACCTTTCAAATATTACCAAAAAGAGATCGAAACGTGTAGTTGAGAAGTCTTGAACCTCTGAATTCTACTATAACTCAAGAATTCGGATCATTTATCAAAACAAAGTACTTTCTGTTCAAAATTCATAATTAATTCAATACTACTTCAAATCAAGTTCCGCAAATTGGATATTCAATAAAACTCAAATCCCAACAATTGTTTAAAGAAGTAATCCTTATCATTTCTTAACCGTAATATGCCATAAAACATTCATTGAATCATTTTGACAAACGCGTGGCGTGCGTGCTAAAGAGTTAGCTCCTTTATTTTGTTCTTGGCTTCAATTCCATTTCTTTTGAAAATATCAATACATACAATATACATAATCAATGATTTAAAGGAGCTAAAATCAATTGAATCTTCATTTATCATAAACATAGCTCATGAGATGCATTCAAAGGAAGAATCTACTTACAACCACTTGAAGATTTGATAATCTTAACAACTTGACAATAATCCTACAACACAATAACAATAATAATACCATCAATCATTATATTAACAACTTTACCTCAACACTCAAACCAAGCAACCCATTGTTTTCCCTTCAATCACTAACCCAAGGAAATAAGCTTTCTTACCTTGCTTTTAAACTCTTGAGGAGAAGAACTTCTAATCTCCAAGCAAAGATTAAGGATTCAATCAAATATTAATGTCTTGGAAGAAATTGGATTGAAGGAGAAATGAGGAACCCTAGCTCTAAACCGAAGGAGAGAAATGCGGATGAGAATAAATGATACAAAAATCATTCCCCAATCTAATATATACCATCCAAACCTCAAAACACGTTTTTTGTTAAAGTGTTGGGCGCCATGGCGCGTGTTTTGGCGCAGCCGCGCGCCCCTTGCTTCCCAAACACCAAAAATTGCAGCAACTGGTGCGCTAGGGCGCCGGATCGCGCGCTAAATTCTGCCAAAAACGCATTTTTAACGTCCGAATTTGAAAAAATGATCAACATGAAAGTTGTAGCCCTATGTCTTGGCTTCAATCTCCAATTAGCTTCATGTCATTTGGAGATCTGAGTAAAGAGTTATGCTCAATCTCCCAACATCTGTCAGTGCAGGAACGACGATACTCACGACACACTTCGGGCCACTTTTGTCTCGTCTTCCCTAATGATTTGACCAAAACTAAAAACATGAAAGTTATATCCTTATTTCTTATCTTTCTAATGAAAGTAGCCTCACATCATTTGAATCAATATATAAAAAAATTATGCTAAAAACCACAACTACTGCCATATTTTTCATATCATTTCTGCACTTCCATTATCTATTTAGCTCAAATTCAACCTTTAATTCTACCCATCCATTATCTATTCCCTATAACATTCATTACCATTCATACCATAACGTAAAGGCATAAATCATCACAACTACTGCCACATTTTTTTATTTTTTATTTTTTTAAAATTTGGGCATTACACTAAAAGACAACGAACAAGGATTTTTAGCTTATTTGATAAATAAGCCAAAAGATCAACTCAAGATCTCAGATATCTCAGTTGTACAAGAATTTTCAGAGGTTTTTCCTGAAGAGATCAATACTTTACCTCCTCAGAGAGACGTAGAATTTTCCATTGATCTAATACCTGGAGTTCAACCCAGATCTAAAACTCCATACCGAATGGCACCTTCAGAGTTAAAAGAATTAAAACTTCAATTACAAGGGCTCATGGACAAGAAATAGGTCCGGCCTAGTACATCTCTATGGGGTCCTCCTGTATTATTTGTCAAAAAGAAAGATGGAACTCTAAGGATGTGCATTGATTATCAAGAACTTAACAATGTTACCATCAAAAACAAATATCCTCTACCACATATCGAAGAATTGTTTGATGTATTACAAGGGTCTCAAGTATATTCAAAACTTGATTTGCGACAAGGATATTACCAATTGAGAATTAAAGAGGATGACATCTCCAAAACGGCTTTTAATACCCGTTATGGACACTATGAGTTTGTGTTAATACCATTCCGATTAACCAATGCTCCTGCAGCTTTCATGGATAAGATGAATCGAATATTTCAACCATTCTTGGACAAATTCGTTGTCATATTCATAGATGACATTTTGATATTTTCAAGAAGTCATGAGGAACATGCTCAACATTTACGATTGATTCTCAAAACTTTGAAAGAGCATCAATTGTATGTCAAATTCAGTAAGTGTGAATTTTGGCTAGAAAAAGTGTCATTTCTTGGCCACTTTATCTCTAAGAAAGGACTGGAAGTAGATCCTGCAAAAATAGAAGCCATATCTCATTGGAAACAACCAATCAACATCACATAAATTAGAAGTTTTTTCGGCCTAGCAGGATACTACCGAAGATTCAATAAAGATTTTGCGAAAATTGCTGTTCCCCTGACACAGCTAACTCGCAAAGACAACCCTTTTTTGTGGAATGATGAGTGTGAGAAAAGTTTTTGAAAGTTAAAAGATATGCTTACCAGTGCACCTGTACTAGCTTTACCAGAAGGGACAGAAGGATTTGTGGTTTACACAGATGCCTCAAAAGAAGGCTTTGGATGTGTATTGATGCAAAACGATAAAGTTATTGCATATGCATCTAGAAAATTAAAGAATCACGAGTTAAATTATCTCACTCATGATCTAGAATTAGGAGGAATAGTGTTTGCATTAGCGAAATGGAGACACTACTTGTATGGTTCCACTTTTGATATTTATACAGACCACAAAAGCTTGAAGTATTTATTTACTCAAAAAGAGCTGAACATGAGGCAAAGAAGATGGATTGAATTTTTGGAAGATTACGATTGTTCCATTCTTTATCAATCAGGTAATGCTAATGTAGTGGCTGATGCTTTAAGTAGAAAGATTAGCATGGCCTGTTTGGAAATAAAAGAACTAAGAGAATGGGTACACATCCATTCACGTGGGCACTTGACCGGATTGAGAATCGAACCTGAATTTCATACCATAATTAAGCAAAATCAAGAATTGGACCAAGAAGTTTCAAAACTCCGTACTGATTCCAATTTCGTCACCAATTCACAAGGAATACTATTATATCATGACCGTATTTGTGTGCCTAGCTCAATGAAAAAGGAAATAATGAAAATATCACATCAGTCTCGGATCAGCATTCATCCAGGGGGATCTAAGATGTACCAAGAGATTAAAAAACACTTCTGGTGGAAAGGAATGAAACGAGATATTGCTGATTTCATTTCACAATGCTTATCTTGCCAAATGATAAAGGCTGAACATCAAAGACCAGCAGGTCTTTTGCAACCACTTCCTATACCAGAATGGAAATGGGATCAAATAACTATGGACTTTGTGACCAGATTACCCCAGCTCCCAGGAGGTTTTAATAGCATGTGGGTTATCGTTGATTGCTTAATCAAGTTAGCACATTTCATACCCATAAGTCACAAATATGGGGTAGAAAAACTTGCTGAACTCTATCAGAAGGAAATTATACGATTACATGGTATCCCCACTACCATAGTATCTGATAGAGATCCGAAGTTTACGTCGAGATTATGGAAAAAACTTCAGGAGTGCCTTGGTACCAAATTAAATTTTAGCACAGCAGCACATCCACAAACTGATGGTCAGTATAAACGAACCATTTAAATATTGGAAGACATGCTTCGCGCATGTGTAATGCCCGAGATTTTGATTATATTAATCTGAGATGATTGATTTTGAATTGATATGATTATAGATGGACCATTCCGAGACCAGATTGGGCAAAGCATATGAATTATGTAATTTTTGGGCAGAACTATTGGCGCCCGACCGCCCGAGCGCCAATGTGCAACAGAAATATGTTTTGGGCAGAAGATGTGGCGCCCGAGCGCCGACCGAGATGCAAGAAAATGTTGGACAGAACATGCCGCGCCCGAGCGGTAACTTGCAACCGCCTGAGCGCCGCTTAAGATTTAAGAAAAATAGACATGTATCTTTAACATGCAAGTTGGACATATATATATGTATATAACAAGTTCATTTTCTCAGAATGTATCAGAAAGAGGAAACGAGAAAGCTTTGGAGAACCTTAGGCCTTTTCACAATTTAGACTTTGATTTGCGAAAGATCCGCCCGTCTGATTTTAAATCTGACTTCAGTACTGTATTCCTATCGACAAGAGCTTCAAATGTACGTAAGTTTTATTATGTTTTGTTATGATTTGAAATTATGATATTGAAGGAATCAGATATGATTCATATATGGTGTTTCTGATATGTAGACATCGTATAATCGAAACCGGATTGAAGAACGGATACTGTATAGAATTGTTATGAATTTTCTGAGTTGATTTGATTGAGATTTGATATCATATTTGTATCGTTATTGATTATGAGTTGAGGGAATTGATATCTGTAGATGTTTATCGCTGGGTATATTGAGATTGTGCAGTTATGCTATGAAACAGAATTTGATTCAGTTCTGATTAAATCAAGTATTGATCGGAGTTATATATTGATACGATACCCTAGATATTGTCATTGCAAGATTGAGTATTGACAGGCATTGAATCCGAGACTTCGACAGAGTCAGATTGACAGAAAGAAAGGTATAAATCAATGTTGATTCGGATTGCACAACTCGAGTTAGATTTTGCTTGAGTTTCCCAAAATCACATACTGAATTGTTATTGCATTGATACTTGCAATTCATGAGATTGATATGCTTAGTCTATTGATTTATAGCAGAGCATTTATCAAGTCAAGGGCTGATGTGCCTAATCATTGGCTGATGTTCCAAGTCTTCGGCTGATTCAGCCAAGACACTAGATGTTTGGTTTATATCGATGTCGCTAAGGAGTTGATTCATTCCTATCGTTGAAATTCAGTATATCGTACCAATGTCCAGGAACCGGGATCCCTAGATTAGAGACGAGTCGAGTCTGAGATGACGAGTCCAGAGTTTTATTTACAGCTTTATATCAATACATGTCTTCTGATTTGATACATGATATGGATATGTGTTTCATGATTTTATATATGCTTTTATTTGACTGCATGTTTACATGGTTTATACTGGGATGTATTTCTCACTGGAGTTATCCGCCTGTTGTTTTTTTTGTATGTGTGCATGACAACAGGTGGGACAAGATCAGGGTCACGAAGAGAATGAGAGATTCAAGATTAACGTGGAGATCCGGACTTAGAAGTAGATTGATTTTCAGTACTTGATGTAGGGGCTGAACTCTAGTTGCGACAAACATATGTTGTACATGATTTGTACTTTATGATAATATTTATATCAGATTGATTACTTTACGTTTCTGCATTGTATTTTAAAGAAAAAATTTAGACCCAGATTAATTGAATGATCCTAATAATGATTAAGAAGATGGATTAGGTTCGGGTCCCCACAGCAGGTGGTATTAGAGCAGTAGGTACCTTAGACTGAGATAGGAGCTAGTGAGCGGGGTAGATTGAGTTTTCTTCCTTGCTTTTGAATTCTAGCATGTTTTACTGCTTTATATGATACATGTTTACTTGACTATCTGATTGATTGGTAACGTGTATTATTGAGAATGAATCAGAACCGATTCTTGATCAGCAGTAAGATGATCAGAGGAAGACTAAAACAGGATTGTTGTATTTGGTTACTAACCCTTTTGGTAATTAGATATGCCTCCTCGAAGAGTACCTGAACAGGGTAGTACATCTGCAAATCCGATGGATGTGACAGCAACACCGAAGGAAACACTGTTAAAAAGGTTTCAGTCGTTTAAACCGCCAACCTTGAAGGGAAAAGAGACTTTTGTTGACTGTGAGTGTTGGTTAGATGATATAGAGATGCTGTTTGATTCATTGGCTTACACAGATGAGCGCTGAGTTTGACTGATAGGACACCAGTTGCATGACGTTGCAAAGAACTGGTGGATTACGACAAAGAGAGAGTTAGAGCATCGAGGTACGACTATTACCTGGAATGTCTTTAAAGCTCGGTTGTATAAGAGATTTTTCCCAGTGTCGTATAGGAAAGACAAGGGGGCAGAGTTTGCCAATCTGAGGCAGGGTCAGTTGAACATTGAAGAGTATATGACCAAGTTCTCTACTTTGTTGCTATTTGCTCCACATGTGGCCGAGAATGAGGAAGTTATTGCTGATCAGTTCATCATTGGTTTGAACCCTGAGATTTTTACATTGGTGAACACTGGGCGACCGAATAACTTTGTTGATGCCCTGAATAGAGCCAAAGGAGTTGAAGCTGGTCTGATTAGACAGAAAGGAGCTTCGTATGTTCCTCTAGCACCGAGGTCACGACAACCTCCTCCCAGATTTGAGGGTGGCAGCAGCAGTGGTGGAAAGAAAGATTTCTTGAAGGCTCGAGAAAAGTAGTTCAAGAAGTCAGGGAGCAGTTCCTCTAGCTCTGGTGGTTCCTGACAGAGCCAGAGCTATACTGGGGTGTATTGCAGAACTTGCGGAGGGAGACATCCGACCGAGCAATGCCAAGGAGTGATTGGTAGTTGCAACATCTGTAAATAGCATGGACACTTTGCTAGGGTGGGTCCATAGAGAGGTTCCCAGAGATCTCAGGTAGCGGAGTCATCTGGATCAGTGGCTCAGACAGTTAGACGATCATCTACAAATCACTCCTTCCAGCAACCACCGACTACTACTCATTCACAGCAAAGGCCAGGAGGAAGCCAGATAGTGAGTCAGCCTCCAAGACAGCAGGCCAGAGTATTTGCTTTGACATAAGAGCAGGCTCAGGAAGCACCAGACGATGTTGTTGCAGGTAACTGTTCTATATGTGGTTATCCTGCTTATGTATTGATAGATACGGGTGCTTCTCATACATTTATTTCTGAGAGATTTGCATTGAGTCATGCATTACCTGTTGAGTCATTATCGTCTGTAGTGTCTGTCTCTTCTCCTTTGGGGACAAGTTTGATATCAGTGAATTCTGTGAAACATTGTATACTACAGTATGACGGGCATGAGATTGAGTTAGACTGCATAGTACTTGGATTGTCTGATTTTGACTGTATTATCGGTATTGATATGCTGACCAAGTACAGAGCTACTGTTGATTGTTTCCACAAGATGGTGAGATTCAGACCGGATATGGCTGATGATTGGAAATTCTACGGTAAGGTTTCTAGATCTAGAATTCCTTTGATATTCGTATTATCTATGACTCGATTATTACAGAAAGGAGCAGAGGGATTGCTTGTCTATTCAGTTGATTTACTGAAATCGAGCCCATCATTGGCTGATTAGCCAGTGGTATGCGAGTTTGCTGATGTTTTCCCAGATGAGATTCCAGGTTTGCCTCCGATTCGAGAGATCGACTTCAGCATTGAATTGATGCCAGGTCCAGTTCCGATTTCTTGAGCTTCGTACAGAATGGCACCGATTGAACTGAAAGAGTTGAAAGATCAGTTGGAGGATTTACTGGCCAAAGGTTACATCAGACCGAGTGTTTCGCCTT
Source organism: Primulina tabacum (assembly GCF_025594145.1). Classification (NCBI taxonomy): domain Eukaryota; kingdom Viridiplantae; phylum Streptophyta; class Magnoliopsida; order Lamiales; family Gesneriaceae; genus Primulina; species Primulina tabacum. The sequence continues at coordinate 22,945,281 of NC_134557.1, read as the reverse complement.
GGGGTGCTCCAGTATTGTTTGTGAGAAAGAAAGACGATTCTATAAGACTCTATATCGACTACCGGCAACTGAACAAAGCAACGATAAAGAATAAATATCCTTTGCCTCGCATTGATGATTTATTTGATCAGTTGCAGGGTTCTTCAGTATATTCCAAGATCGATCTGAGATCTGGATATCATCACCTGAGAGTCAGAGATTCTGATATCTCGAAGACAGCGTTCAGAACCAGGTATGGACATTATGAGTTTATTGTCATGCCATTTGGTTTGACTAATGCTCCAGCTGTGTTTATGGGTCTGATGAACCGCCTATTTCAGAGATATCTCGATGATTTTGTGATTATTTTTATTGATGACATTTTGATTTATTCGAAGAATATTATTGATCATGCCGAGCATTTGAGAATTGTGTTGAGAACTTTGAGGGCTGAGAAATTGTATGCAAAACTGTCGAAATGTGAATTCTGGTTGAGACATGTTGTATTTCTGGGGCATATTATATCCGGAGACGGTATTTCTGTTGATCCTAGCAAGGTTGAGGCTGTGATCAGTTGGCCGAGCCCGACATCTATGCCAGAGATACGCAGTTTTATTGGTTTGACAGGTTATTACCGTCGATTCATTAAAGATTTTTCGAGTATTGCTAAACCTATTACTCAGTTAACTCAGAAGAATGCTCCGTTTGTAGGGTCAGAAGATTGTGAGTCCAGTTTTCTTGAGTTGAAGAAGAGATTGACCAGTGCTCCGATCTTGACGATTCCATCAGGTACTGGTGATTTTGTCATTTATTGTGATGCTTCTCATAGAGGATTGGGTTGTGTTTTGATGCAGCAGGGACATGTGATTGCTTATACCTCGAGACAGTTGAAACTGCATGAGACTCGCTACCCAATTCATGATCTTGAATTGACAGCCATAGTCTTTGCATTGAAGATATGGCGACATTATCTATACGGTGAGAAATTCAAGATTTATTCTGATCATAAAAGTCTGAAATATCTGTTTTCACAGTCAGAGTTGAATATGAGACAACGAAGATGGCTTGATTTGCTTAAAGATTTTGATTGTGAAATCAAGTACTATCCGGGAAAGTCTAATGCAGTAGCAGATGCACTGAGTCGAAAGGTATGTTCTTTATCCTTATCGACGATTGGTGTTTCGAATTTGATAGAAGATTGATGTTTGTCTGGATTGGTATTTGAGACAGATTATAGACCGTTGAGATTATATGCTGTTCAAGTTGAACCAAAGCTGATTTTGAGAATTAAAGCGGCTCAGAAAGTTGATCAGAATGTTCAGAATTCGATTTCGATGGTCAGAGCAGGGCATCGATATGAGTATCAAGTACAGGATAGTGTACTGTATGTGAATAATCGTCTTGTTGTGCCAAATGTTTCAGAGTTGAAACGACGGATATTGTCAGAAGCGCATAGCAGTCGATTCAGTATTCATCCTGGTGGCAGAAAGATAAATAATGATTTGAAAAGACAGTTTTGGTGGAAACAAATGAAAGCTGATATTGCTGAATTTGTATCAAAATGTCTGAATTGCCAACAGGTGAAAGCAGAAAGAAAGAAACCCGTAGGACTGTTACAGTGTTTATCTATTCCTGAATGGAAATGGGATCACATTTCCATGGATTTTGTGACGAAGTGACATAGATCCTCCCGAGGTTGTGATGTGATTTGGGTCGTGATTGACTGATTGACCAAATCAGCATGCTTTATTCCGTACAAGATGAAGTACCGACATGACCTGATGGCAGAGATTTATGTCAGAGAGGTGGTCAGATTGCACGGAGTGCCGAAGTCGATTGTTTCAGACCGTGATCCTCGGTTTACTTCGCACTTCTGGCAGAGTTTACAACGGGCTATAGGTACGAAGTTACATCTAAGTACCGCATATCATCCACAGACCGACGGACAGTCAGAGCGGACTATCCAGACACTGGAGGATATGCTTAGAGCATTAGTGCTTGATTTTAGCACAAGTTGGCAGGATTCATTGCCACTTTGTGAGTTCTCATACAACAACAGCTATCAGACGAGTATTGAGATGGCTCCATATGAAGCGTTGTACGGAAAGAAATGCAGATCCCCTCTTTATTGGGATGATATCTCTGAAATTCCTGAGATTGGACCTGATATGATCAGAGATATGACCGAGAAAGTAAAGCTGATTCAGAAAAGAATGAAGGCAGCTCAAGATAGACAGGCCAAATATGCCAATGTTCGACGTAGACCATTGGTATTTGAGGCAGGAGACCGAGTGTTTTTTAAGATTTCACCTTTCAGAGGAGTTGTCAGATTAGGCAAGAAAGGGAAGCTGTCTCCACGATATATTGGACCGTATGAGATTCTTGAAAAGATAGGATATCGTGCCTATCGACTCGCATTACCGTTCCGAGACCAGATTGGGCAAATCATATGAAATATGTAATTTTGGGCAGAACTATTGGCGCCCGAGCGGTGGTTTTTTACCGCCCGAGGGCCAATGTGCAACAAGAATATGTTTCGGGCAGAAGATGTGGCACCCGAGCGGTAATTTGTGACCGCCCGAGCGCCGACTGAGATGCAAGAAAATTTTGGACAGAACATGTAGAACCCGTAACTTAGACTACGTATAAGCCATGCATAATTCTAGTATTTTAAATGATTTTATTACATGAGTATTTAAATTTAATTATTTTATTATTTTATGCAGTCGTTTAGATTTTTATCATTTTAGTTAATTCAGAGAGGCCGGACTGTAGTTGCAGTTTAGAGATAAAATTTAAGATTTAAGAAAACATTCCCAGAACTTATTTTAGCTAATTAATAAGTTAATTTAAGTTAAATGGAAGTTTAAGGAATTATTTAAGTTACTTGAGGTGAGTAGAAAATAAATTCATTTAAGTTCCTTAAATGAGAGGTTAGTTCACTAAATTATTTAAAGGATTAGTGAGGCTTTTAAGGGTTATTAATTTACTAGATAATCAACATTTCCCCTCCATTTATTAGTGAATTTTCGGCCCCCTTGGTATCTAGACTATTCTTTGCCAACTCATCACCCTTTGACCCATTCTTTGTGGTGTTAACATGCTAATCTTTCATTTTATTATTAGTCAACCTTCATTAAATAATTAATGAGCATCATCCTAGTCTAGATTAGCAAGGAAGTTCGGTCACCACCTTCTAGAGTCATCCAACAACTCATTTGATATCCAACAAGAATTCAAATTTAAATGAGTGGTAGACTTGGTCTTGCATTTGAATCCCTTTATTAGTGGATCTTCCCCCTCACCTTTCCAACCATCATTCTCCCCCCTCCATCACAGAAATTCAGAGGATTTTAGAGACAAAAATCGTGAGGTGCTAAGGGAAGAAGAAGAGAGAAAAATCGAGAGCAAGAAAGGTAGAAAAGAAAGCGCTCCACCTCCTCCGCTCCGGATCGTTTCGTTCTTTTGTTTTTCTTTCAAAACGAAACCAGGCATGCATATATTCTTCCTTGACTCTTCAATCAAGTCCTATTATCATTATTTTTACATTTCATGATCATCACTTTCATGCTAAAACCGAAATGTACCAACAATTTTCAGAAAATTTAACATGCAGAATTTTCGGTTCCATGACAAGCTTCACGGTTTCTTTTGTTTCCATGGTTTCAGGTATTGTCTCGATCCCAGGCTCCTAAGGCGACATCTAGATATGTAATAGGATGCATTAGGACCATGTTGGTCCATTCATTTAACCCCATGCACGCTGGAAAACACGAAAACGACAGCAACTCCACCTCTTGTCCAATTGAGCTTTTCGAAAATTCAGTTTCTATCATTTGGGAAATGAATCTGATCATGGCTGCCACAAGGCCTATAGCCATGGTTAGATCACTTCCCTAGCATGTCTAAGACGTGACTAAGTCGCCCTTTTGTTGGCTCGGTCCATGGTTAATCGGTTTTTAAGTAAAAACGCAAGAACAGCCCCTTCCCCATTTCGGCTTCTCACTTGTACAGCATGTGTGTTCGAAATTTTGGTGGAATGGTGTGGATGTTGGTTGGCCTATGGCCCTTAGCCACGGTTCATACCATACCCCAAGATGTCTAGATCGTGCCATGGTCAATCAAATGGCCACTGGAACGACTCGAGACAGCAATAAAAAAAAAAACACCTCACGCGCATGCAAAGGTGCTCTCGGGTGAACTTTTCGGATTGGTGCTGGTGTGGTGCGAATTGTGGCTGGTCTAGGGCCCATAGCCATGGTTCAAATCATTCCTTGGGATGCTGGTAAGAGTCTCTGGTTGGTGGTTCAAGCCCCAATGGTCTGTAGTCTCGATAAAGACGCAAGAAACCTAAGCACAGTTGCTGTATTTTGTGGACAGCAACTTGCTGTGACAGTTCAGTGGCTTGTTCGAGTTCTCGGTTGGCTTTTAGCCCATGGCCTTGGACTGGAAGGTGCCTCATCAAGTTAGGAAGGTCATGTTTTTGACCATTCGTGATTCGGATCATTTTTGAGGTCGTACGAGAATTTACGGGGCGATGTGCCAAATTGACTCTCGAAAGAGCGTTTCATGTTTTGGCCTCCATTCACCTAGATTTCGGCCCTCACCATTTTTGGAACATTATTTTATCATTTTAGGCATATTTTAATCATGACTACATGATGATTCAGTGTTGGTTCGAGTTGTTTCGGAGTCGTGATTAAATACGAAGTCGGTAGGCGTAATTGTTACATTTTTGAAGGTTATTGCATAGTTTGGTCCCGTAAATCTATTGCATAATTTTCATGGCATATTTAGGTTGGATCGAGCCTGGGAGAGATCCAATCCATTCAGTAAAATGGTTACAGGATATTTAATTCAGTTATTTAATTATATTACGTGCAAAAATAAAAATTTTGAGATTTATGCGATATGGCTTGTGGTCACTTTACTATCATGATTAAATCCGGTCGCCAGTTACCGGTCCGGTCGTCAGTTACCGGTTATGAGAGCATTACTAAGTCTTGTCGCCAGTTACAGGCCCGATCGCCAGTTACCGGTCAGTTCAGTTGTTTCACCCAGTACTGTGGCAGTGGTCTGATCAGACGTACATTACTAAGTCCTGTCGCCAGTTACAGGCCCGGTCGCCAGTTACCGGTCAGTTCAGTTCAGGGACCACATGCGTTGACCATAATCTCACTAGAAAATTATTACAGGCTATTTCAGTACAGGGCTCCAAGGAGCAAACATTTTCACTATGATTTTCAGTTCAGTTATGCACGTATTATAATTAAATCATGACACGACATTTTTAAGTTATGCCTCATGACATGATATTTTCACTTGCATGCAAGCTTATTATTTATTTATTTACTTGCTATTTACGATATATGCATGTTGAGTCTTTAGACTCACTAGACTTGATTGTTTTAGGTGCTGATGATGTCGGGACCGAGGGCGGGGACCAGTGAGCAGGCTCGAGTCGGCAGTAGTAGGACCCGAGGATCTCAGTTCAGCATTTATTATTATTTGATGGCTCAAACATTTTAATTATCGTTGGAAAAACCTTTTACTGTTATTCCGAAAATGTTAATTTCTTCCGCTGCCACTTTGAACATCAAACTTTATTTATCAGTTCAGTTATGAATGAGGCAATTTTAATTATTTAAAAGAAAAATTTTAAATTTTCCGTAAATTTTCAAGTAAGGATTTTTAGGCCTCTACAGCTGGTATCAGAGCAATGGTTCTGTATAAGGTTGTACTACTACTGATCTCGAGAAGCTCATGAAGTCCCGTCTTCGGTCTGTAAGTTTTAAATTTCGCATTTCATTTAAAGCATGAATTATTTTCAACAGCATGATTTCATGAGATATATTTTTTTTTTGGCCCATATTTTTATTGCTCAGTATTTAAATTTAATTAATGATGGAATTATGCATGTTAGTTACGTATGGGTTATGTATGGAACAGTATGCCCCCTAGGCGCATCCTCGAGCGCAAGAGAGATGAGGAGCCTCGCCGAGAGGACAGGGAGGAGCAGAGACAGGAGAGAGACCTACCACCTCCACCACCGCCTCCACCATACATGAATGCCAAGATGCTGGCTGGGATGACTCAGTTCTTCGCACAGTTTCCGGGGAACAATGCGGTGGCGACCAGGCCGACAGGGCCCGAGGCTGTTTACGAGAGATTTATGAAGATGTGTCTGAAGGAGTTTTCAGGGACGTCGGATCCCATGATTGCCGAGGGCTGGATCAAGTCCCTTGAGGTTATCTTCGATTTTATGGAGCTTGGAGATACAGATCGAGTTCGTTGTGCCTCTTATCTGATCGGAGGAGATGCCCGCTTATGGTGGGAAGGAGCTTCAGTAGCCCTTAACTTGGCTACGCTGTCTTGGGCATGCTTCACAGAGGTATTCTACTCCAAATATTTTACAGAGGAGGTGCGCACCAGGTTGACCACTGAGTTCATGAGCCTGAGACAGGGAGATTCGACTGTTACGGAGTTCATCCGTAAGTTTGAGAGGGGTTGCCATTTTGTGCCCCTGATCGCGAATGATGCCAGAGCTAAGTTGATGCATTTCTTGGTGGGTCTACGGCCAATCTTGCGCCGTGATGTTAGGGTGTCTGACCCTACTTCTTATGAGGTCGCTGTCTCCAAAGCCTTAGCCGCAGAGCAGGATCAGCGGGACATCGAGAGAGACCGTCAGGGCAAGCGCTCAATCCAGGTACCACACCGCCCTCCTCCTCAGCAGCATCAACATTAGAACAAGAGGCCATATCACGGCCCGCCCAGAAATAGAGGAAGACCTCAGCAGCAGCAGCAGCAGTAGGGACGTGCCGTCCCGAGGACCTTTGAGCATCCGGCTTGCCCTAAATTCTCACGCCGCCATGCCGGAGTATGTATGTTTAGCTCAAGGAAGTGTTACAAGTGTGGGAGCCCAGGCCACACGCTGCCGTATTGCTCTCAGAAGAACCTGCCTACCCAGGGCAGAGTGTTTGCTCTCCATGGGATGGAGACGAACCCCGATACTATGTTGATGACAGGTACTTTGCAGCTTTAAGTTTACATTTGAGATTTAATGTTTTGGGAAACGGGATTTAGATTTTGAACTTAGTTTTGCGATAGGATTGCATGCTCTACTCAGTATTTATTTCCGGGATTTAGTTAGAAGAATTGTGACCTTTGCATGTCTATAAGCTTAGCTCTTGTGATTTTTGGGTTCCGCTTAGCGTTCCGAACTTTCAGGGAGAATTTTCATAGCTGGCTCAGCTACCAAGGCCTTGATAGATTCAGGGGCTACTCACTCATCCATTTCAGAGGTCTTTGCTAATTTCCTCAAAGTTAAGACCATTGGGCTAGATATAGCCTATTCCGTAGTACTGCCGTCTGGCGAGGAGATGACAGCCACCAATGTGATACGAGACATAGATCTTGAGCTCCATGGCAATCTTGTCTATGCGGATCTTATCGTGTTGCCGATGCCAGAGTTTGACATCATCGTAGGGATGGACTGGTTATTGCGGAACAGAGTTTTGATTGACTTCCAGCGGAGATCAGTTCTAGTCCGACCGCCTGGAATGACTCAGTTCTTATTCGAGCCGGACAGGTACTTTCCTTTACCGCGTATTATTCCTTATGTCCAGGCTAGGAAGCTCATGCATAAAGGGTGTTGGGCGTTTCTAGCAACCTTTGTATCTGTCCCCGAGGCGCCTAGTTAGTCAACCTCAGATGTTCCGATTGTTAGAGACTTCTTAGATGTTTTTCCTGAGGACGTCTCTGGTATACCACCTGAGAGGGAGGTGGAGTTTTCTATCGAGCTTATGCCAGTTACGGCTCCGATCTCAAAAGCACTGTACCGACTTGCACCGACAGAGATGGCAGAGCTTAAGAAGCAGATTCAGGAACTTCTTAACAAGGAGTTCATTCGCCCTAGCTTCTCACCTTGTGGCGCGCTAGTCTTGTTTGTTAAGAAGAAAGATGGCACGATGAGGCTTTGTATTGACTATCGGGAGTTAAACAGGGTTACAGTGAAGAATAAATACCCACTTCCGAGGATTGAGGATCTGTTTGACCAGTTGCAGGGAGCTTCGATTTTCTCCAAGATAGATCTGCGTTCCGGTTATCACCAGTTGAGGGTGAGAGATGCTGATATTTGAAAGACAACTTTCAGGACTCGTTATGGCCACTACGAGTTCCTTGTGATTCCGTTCGGTTTGACGAATGCGCCAGCGATCTTCATGGATCTCATGAATCGCGTATTTCAGCCGTACCTCGATCAGTTTGTGATAGTGTTCATAGACGACATTTTCATCTACTTCCAAGAATCGGGAGGATCACAGCAGGCATCTGACCACAGTGTTGCAAACATTGCAGAAGCACAAATTATTCGCAAAGTTCAGTAAATGCGAATTCTAGTAAGAGAAGGTAGCGTTCTTAGGCCACATTGTTTTCAGCAGTGGCATTGAGGTAGACCCAGTGAAAGTTGTAGCAATCAGAGATTGGGTTGTACCGCAGAATGCATCAGAGATCCGCAGTTTTCTTGGCTTAGCAGGATATTATCTGAAGTTCATCAAGGGATTCTCCTGGATTGCAGTTCCACTCACAGCACTGACCAAGAAGAATGTGAAATTTTTTTGGAGCAATGAGTCTTAGAAGAGCTTCGATACTTTGAAGCAAGCTCTTATCTCAGCACCAGTTTTGGCCGTGCCGTCAGGGTCCGATGAGAGTGTACTGTATACCGATGCTTCGAAGCTCGGTCTTGGCGCCGTATTGATGCAGCATGGGAAGGTAATAGCTTATGCTTCTAGACAGTTGAAGACTCATGAGAAGAACTACCCTACCCATGATCTAGAGTTGGCCGCAGTAGTTTTTGCCTTGAAGATTTGGAGGCATTATCTATATGGAGAGAAGTGCCAGATCTTTACCGACCACAAGAGCCTCAAGTATTTCTTTACGCAAAAGGAGCTGAACATGCGTCAGAGGCGTTGGTTGGAGCTGGTGAAGGATTATGATTGTGACATTAGCTACCACCCGGGTAAAGCTAATGTAGTTGTGGATGCACTGAGCAGGAAAGTTGCAGCGATGGCCCATTTGACAGTTTCGAGACCTCTTCAGTTTGAGATGCAGAGGTTTGATCTTGAGACTTATCCTCGAGGTAGAGTTCCTTGTCTATCTACCTTGACCATTCAGTCTTCCCATATGGACCGTATTCGCAGTGGTCAGTCATCATATGAGCAGTTGGCCAAGTGGAAGCAGAGAGATGAGGCCAAGGGCAATCTCTTGTATTCAGTCAGTGATGGTATTGTGAGATACCGAGAAAGGATATGGGTTCCTAGTAGTGATTCTGTCCGAGAAGATATTCTATTAGAACCCCATATGTCGCCATACTCTATTCATCCAGGGAGTACGAAGATGTACAAAGATCTGCAGCTATTGTATTGGTGGCCTGGTATGAAGAAGGACATCAGACGATTTGTATCCGAGTGTCTGACCTGTCAGTTAGTGAAGGCCGAGCATCAGAAACCAGCAGGGTTGCTCAAGCCTCTTCCTATTCCCGAGTGGAAGTGGGAGAATGTTACCATGGACTTTGTGACCGGATTGCCGAGGTCAGCCAGAAGATCGAATGCAATCTGGGTGATTGTAGATCGTCTTACCAAATCAGCGCACTTCTTGCCTATTAAGACGACGTTCACCATGATTCAGTATGCAGAGCTGTATATCCGAGAGATAGTCCGACTCCATGGTATTCCAGTTTCTATATTATCTGACAGAGATCCCAGATTCACTTCCTCGTTTTGGAAGAGCTTGCATTCGACTATGGGTACGAAGTTGCTGTTTAGCAGAGCTTTCCATCCGCAGACAGATGGGCAGTCAGAGCGAGTCATTCAGATTTTGGAGGATCTTCTTCGTGCTTGCGTCATTGATTTCTCAGGGAGTTGGGAGTCGAACTTGCCATTGGTAGAGTTCACCTATAACAACAACTTTCAGTCGTCGATAGGAATGGCTCCGTATGAAGTTTTGTATGGTCGCAAGTGCAGATCTCCTGTTCATTGGGATGAAGTAGGAGAGAGAGCAGAGTTGGGTCCAGAGATTATTCAGCAGACTATCGACGTAGTAGCCCGGATTCGTGATAGAATGAGGACTGCTCAGAGTCGACATAAGAGCTATGCAGATCAGAGGAGGAGAGATTTAGAGTTCGCTGTCGGCGACCATGTCTTTGTGAAGGTGGCACCTATGAAGGGTGTAATGCGATTTGGGAAGAAAGGGAAGCTCAGTCCGAGATTTATTGGACCATTTGAGATCCCCGACAGAGTTGGGACGTTAGCTTATCGTGTGGCTCTTCCGCCGAATCTGGCCGGAGTACACAATGTCTTTCACGTCTCTATGCTGAGGAAGTACATGGCGAATCCTTCGTATGTCTTGAACTTCGAGCCGTTGCAGCTTACTCCGAACCTATCTTATGAGGAGAGGCCAGTGCAGATTCTAGATTGGCAGGAGAAGAAGCTTCAGAAGAAGTTGGTTAGGCGAGTCAAAGTCAGATGGCTCAACCATTCAGAGGAGGAAGCTACGTGGAAGTCTGAGCCGGAGATGAGAGATCGTTACCCCGAGTTATTCGTTGAGTTTTAATTTCGAGGACGAAATTTCTTTTAAGGGGGGAAGGATTGTAAAACCCGTAACTTAGACTACGTATAAGCCATGCATAATTCTAGTATTTTAAATGATTTTATTGCATGAGTATTTAAATTTAATTATTTTATTATTTTATGCAGTCGTTTAGATTTTTATCATTTCAGTTAATTCAGAGAGGCCGGACTGTAGTTGCAGTTTAGAGATAAAATTTAAGATTTAGGAAAACATTTCCAGAACTTATTTTAGCTAATTAATAAGTTAATTTAAGTTAAATGGAAGTTTAAGGAATTATTTAAGTTACTTGAGGTGAGTAGAAAATAAATTCATTTAAGTTTCTTAAATGAGGGGTTATTTCGCTAAATTATTTAAAGGATTAGTGAGGCTTTTAAGAGTTATTAATTTACTAGATAATCAACATTTCCCCTCCATTTATTAGTGAATTTTCGGCCCCCTTAGTATCTAGACTATTCCTTGTCAACTCATCACCCTTTGACCCATTCTTTGTGGTGTTAACATGCTAATCTTTCATTTTTTTTATTAGTCAACCTTCATTAATTAATTAATGAGCATCATCCTAGTCTAGATTAGCAAGGAATTTCGGTCACCACCTTCTAGAGTCATCCAACAACTCATTTGATATCCAACAAGAATTCAAATTTAAATGAGTGGTAGACTTGGCCTTGCATTTGAATCCCTTTATTAGTGGATCTTCCCTCTCACCTTTCCAACCATCATTCTCCCCCCTCTATCACCAAAATTCAGAGGATTTTAGAGACAAAAATCGTGAGGTGCTAATGGAAAAACAAGAGAGAAAAATCGAGAGCAAGAAAGGCAGAAAGAAAGCGCTCCACCTCCTCCGCGCCGGATCATTTCGTTCTTTCGTTTTTCTTTCAAAACAAAACCAGGCATGCATATATTCTTCCTTGACACTTCAATCAAGTCCTATTATCATTATTTTTACATTTTATGATCATCACTTTCATGGTAAAACCGAAATGTACCAACAATTTTCAGAAAATTTAACATGCAGAATTTTCGGTTCCATGACAAGCTTCACGGTTTCTTTTGTTTCCATGGTTTCAGGTATTGGCTTGATCCCAGGCTCCTAAGGCGACATCTAGATATGTAATAGGATGCATTAGGACCGTGTTGGTCTATTCATTTAACCCCATGCACGCTGGAAAACATGAAAACGACAGCAACTCCACCTCTTGTCCAATTGAGCCTTTCGAAAATTCAGTCTCTGTCATTTGGGAAATGAATCTGATCATGGCTGCCACAAAGCCTATAGCCATGGTTAGATCACTTCCCTAGTATGTCTAAGATGTGACTAAGTTGCCCTTTTGGTGGCTCGGTCCATGGTTAATCGGTTTTTAAGTAAAAACGCAAGAACAGCCCCATCCCCATTTCGGCTTCTCACTTGTACAGCATGTGTGTTCGAAATTTTGGTGGAAAGGTGTGGATCTTGTTTGGCCTATGGCCCTTAGCCACGGTTCATACCATACCCCAAGATGTCTAGATCGTGCCATGGTCAATAAAATGGCCACTGGAACGACTCGAGACAGCAATCAAAGCAAAAACACCTCACGCGCATGCAAAGGTGCTCTCGGGTGAACTTTTCGGATTGGTGCTGGTGTGGTGCGAATTGTGGCTGGTCTAGGGCCCATAGCCATGGTTCAAATCATTCCTTGGGATGTTGGTAAGAGTCTCTGGTTGGTGGTTCAAGCCCCAATGTCCTGTAGTCTCGAAAACGACGCAAGAAACCTAAGCACAGTTGCTGTATTTTGTGGACAGCAACTTGCTGTGACGGTTCAGTGGCTTGTTTGAGTTCTCGGTTGGCTTTTAGCCCATGGCCTTGGACTGCAAGGTGCCTCATTGAGCTAGGAAGGTCATGTTTTTGACCGTTTGTGATTCGGATCATTTTTCAGGTCGTACGAGAATTTACGGGGCGATGTGCCAAATTGACTCTCGAAAGAGCGTTTCATGTTTTGGCCTTCATTCACCTAGATTTCGGCCCTCACCATTTTTGGAGCATTATTTTACCATTTTAGGCGTATTTTAATCATGACTACATGATGATTCAGTGTTGGTTCGTAGTCGTGATTAAATACGAAGTCGGTAGGCGTAATTGTCACATTTTTGAAGGTTATTGCATAGTTTGGTCCCATAAATCTATTGCATATTTTTTATGGCATATTTAGGTTGCACCGAGCCTGGGAGCGATCCAATCCATTCAGTAAAATGGTTACAAGATATTTAATTCAGTTATTTAATTATATTACGTGCAAAAATACAAATTTTGAGATTTATGCGATATGGCTTGTGGTCACTTTACTATCATGATTAAATCCGGTCGCCAGTTACTGGTCCGGTCGTCAGTTACCGGTTATGAGAACATTACTAAGTCCTGTCGCCAGTTACAGGCCCTGTCGCCAGTTACCGGTCAGTTCAGTTGTTTCACCCAGTACTGTGGTAGTGGTCTGATCAGACGTACATTACTAAGTCCTGTCGCCAGTTACAGACCCGGTCGCCAGTTACCGGTCAGTTCAGTTCAGGGACCACATTCGTAGACCATAATCTCACCAGAAATTATTACAGGCTATTTCAGTACAGGGCTCCAAGGAGCAAACATTTTCACTATGATTTTCAGTTCAGTTATGCACGTATTATAATTAATCATGACACGACATTTTTAAGTTATGCCTCATGACATGATATTTTCACTTGCATGCAAGCTTATTATTTATTTATTTACTTGCTATTTACGATATATGCATGTTGAGTCTTTAGACTCACTAGACTTGATCGTTGTAGGTGCTGATGATGTCGGGACCGAGGGCGGGGACCAGTGAGCAGGCTCGAGTCGGCAGTAGATGGACCCGAGGACCTCAGTTCAATATTTATTATTATTTGATGGCTCAAAAATTTTAATTATCGTTGGAAAAACCTTTTACTTTTATTCCGAAAATGTTAATTTCTTCCGCTGCCACTTTGAACATCAAAATTTATTTATCAGTTCAGTTATGAATGATGCAATTTTAATTATTTAAAAGAAAAATTTTAAATTTTCCGTAAATTTTAAAGTAAGGATTTTTAGGCCTCTACAGAACATGCCGCGCCCGAGCGGTAACTTGCAACCGCCCAAGCGCCACTTAAGGTTCAAGAAAAATAGACACGTATCTTTAACATGCAAGTTGGACATATATATATGTATATAACAAGTTCATTTCCTCAGAATGTATCAGAAAGAGGAAACGAGAAAGCTTTGGAGAACCTTAGGCCTTTTCACAATTTAGACTTTGATTTGCGAAAGATCCGCCCGTCTGATTTTCAATCCGACTTCAGTATTGTATTCCTATCGACGAGAGCTTCAACTGGACGTAAGTTTTATTATGTTTTGTTATGATTTTAAATTATGATATTGAAGGAATTGGATATGATTCATGTATGGTGTTTCTGATATGTTAGACATCATATAATCGAAATCGGATTGAAGAACGGATACTGTATAGAATTGTTATGAATTTTATGAGTTGATTTGATTGAGATTTGATATCTGATTTGTATCGTTATTGATTATGAGTTGAGGGAATTGATATCTATTGATGTGTATCGCGGGTATATTGAGATTGTGCAGTTATGCTGTGAAACAGAATTTGATTCAGTTTTAATTATATCCAGTATTGATATGAGTTGTATATTGATACGATACCCTCGATATTGTCATTGCGAGATTGAGTATTGACAGGCATTGAATCCGAGACTTCAACAGAGTCAGATTGACAGAAAGAAAGGTATAAATCAATGTTGATTCGGGATTGCACAACTCGAGTTAGATTTAACTTGAGTTTCCCAAAATCACATACTGAATTGTTATTGCATTGATACTTGCAATTCATGAGATTGATATGCTTAGTCTATTGATTTATAGCAGAGCATTTATCGAGTCAAGGGCTGATGTGCCTAATCATTGGCTGATGACCCAAGTCTCCGGCTGATTCGCCAAGACACTGGATGTTTGGTTTATATCGATGTCGCTTAGGAGTTGATTCATTCCTTTCGTTGAAATTCGGTATATCGTACCATTGTCCAGGAACCGGGATCCCTAGATCAGAGATGAGTCGAGTCTGAGATGACTAGTCCAGAGTTTTATTTATAGCTTTATATCGATACATGTCTTCTAATTTGATACATGATATGGATATGTGTTTCATGCTTTTATGTGTGGACCCGAGCTCTAACTCAATTGTCTTTGGGATTAATTGGATCTTTGCTATAAAATGTGGGTCAAAATTTTGCTTTTAATATCAAAACAATTGTATTTAAATCATACACCAATCATACCTCTCTTTTTATTTCAATCAAGTAGGTACGTGTCTTGTTTCATTTCCTACTTAAACAAACTAGTATTTAAAATACATTACATATCAAATGTAAAAGCTACTAGTCCATCTTCTACGTCCGCAATCACCACGCTATCTCGATCTCTCATCTTGGTCTCGACCTTGATCCTGTCCCATCTGTTGTCATGCACACATACATACACAACAACAGCCGGAAACTCCGGTGAGAACAAATCCCAGTATAAAACATGTTATGCATGCATATACACAATATAAATCATGAACATACAATCAATAGCAATATGTTCCCCAGTCTATGAAACAAAATCAAAATAAGCATGCAACTTAAGTCAAACTCATATCTTTGACTCGACTCGTATCTAAATCTAGGGATCCGGGTGTTAATAAGACGTAACAAGTCTCCCACCTACTCTCTCAATCGTGGTGGCGGTACGTCTTATTCCTAGACTTCGGTCCTGTCTGTATTAAATATCTACAATCGGAGTCGATCTTCTCCTATGCTTCGATACCACCGAACGTCTAGAAACTTGGCATATATGCCAATGACACTCCTATCTCAATGCTTGTATATAAATGAATATAAAGCACAACATAACAAGGTATAGAAATCTAGTATGTGATTTGTGGGAAACTCAAACCGGATCTGATTCGAGTTATATCTCCCCAATCAAACATTGAATTATACCTTTCGTTGTTTAGTCTTTGTCAAGATCGGAGTCTAGAAGTCAAATCTTGCCGATGTCAATCTGAAATGGCAATGTCAAATAGCACCATATCAATTCACAACTCAAATCGATACATGTACATATCAATATTTAATCTCGGTACATTTCGACGGCATAACAACGTAATATCGCGATACCGGTCATCTCAAACAACAATAATCAGTCACAATAACTCACAATCTTCATCACAAACACATATCAATGCTGAAATCTGCATATCTCAAATTTGATACATGCTGAAAATTAATAACAATAGCATACAATGTCCGTTCTACGATCTGGTTGTGAATATTCTATCACCGACATCACAATAACACATAATAGAAATCAAAATCCGATTTCCTCAACCTCCTAATCTCGAATCATACAGGAATTGAATAATACTTACGTCCTTTCGAAGCTGATGATGAGAGGAAAACGGAACCGAAGTCGGATTAAAATTCGGATTGATGGATCTTGCACAAGCTAATTTCTAAGCTTGAAGAACTTTGAAGCTTTCCTGGGGTTGTTCTCGGTGTTTGCTGCTAAAGATGGTGAGGGAAATGAAGACAACACACTATATTGCATGACTAAGGGCAAGTGTCTTATTTTTCATTCAGCACGTCGCACCGCGGGTGCACTCATTCTTTGACCGCGGGTGAGCTAAGCTTACTGATCCACACTCAAAATTTCAGAAGCGACGACCGCGGGTGCGCTATCTTTTCTACTGCGGGTGCGGTCTGGTCTCTGTTCATTTACCGCAGGTGCGGTGGCTTTTCTGCCACGGGTGAGGTACGCCTACTGTAAACCTTCAACATTTCATGATAAACGACCGCGGGTGCACTGTCTTTTGAACCGCGGGTGCACTGTCTCGGCTGCCCCAACAATATGCTTTGCAACTAAACTCAAATTGCCACGTCCCTTCTTCGTGTCTGTTCTTTCATTCCCCTATTCATAATACCTAGTAACTCAAACATATTACACAAAATCTTGGGCGTTACATTTCTCCCCCTCTTAGATATGAGTTCGTCCTCGAACTTGCATGCAATCAATCAAAGCTGGTAAAAGAAGCAATATAACCAAAAGCTAAATAAATACTCACATCAGGGAAATAACTCTGGATATCTCTGTCTCATCTCTGATTCTGTCTCCCAAGTTGCTTCTTCAGTGCCATGACGACTCCACTGGACTTTCACTAGCGGAATGATCTTCGTTCAGAGTTGTTTTTCTTTCCAATCAAGAATCTGAATTGGATGTTCAATATAACTCAGAGTGTCGTCAAACTCGGCTTCATCAGGCTGAATAACATTAGAAACATCAGGCATATATCTACGCAGCATCGATACATGGAAGACATCATGTATCCCCGATAGAGAAGGAGGAATGGTGAGTCGATAGGCACGATCGCCAATCTTCTGAAGAATATCGTATGGACCGATGTATCTAGGAGACAATTTCCCACGTTCGCCAAATCTGACAACGCCTTTGAATGGAGAAATCTTCAAAAACATTCTGTCTCCTTGTTCAAATACTAACGGTCTACGACGTACATTCGCATACTTAACTTGCCTATCCTGCGCTGTCTTCATTCTTTTCTGGATCAATTTTACTTTCTCTGTCATCTCACGAATCATATCAGGCCCTAGTTCTGTTACCTTTGAGATGTCATCCCAATACAGCGGAGATCTGCACTTCTTTCCGTATAAAGCTTCAAACGGTGCCATCCCGATGCTCGTCTGATAGCTGTTGTTGTACGAGAATTCACAAAGAGGTAGTGAATTTTGCCAACTAGTGCCAAAATCTAGCACTACAGCCCTAAGCATATCCTCTAAGGTCTGTATAGTCCGCTCTGACTGTTCGTCTGTCTGAGGATGGTAAGCAGTACTCAGGTGTAATGTCGTATCTAGAACCTGCTGCAAACTGTGCCAGAAATGTGAAGTGAATCGGGGATCACGATCGGATACAATAGATTTCGGAACACCATGCAATCTGACCACTTCTCTGACATATATCTCTGCCATCTGATCATGTCGGTACGTCATTCGGTACGGAATAAAGCATGCTCATTTGGTCAATCTATCAATCATGACCCAAATCGCATCACAACCCTGGGATGATCGTGGTAACTTCGTAACAAAATCCATGGAAATGTGATCCCATTTCCATTCAGGAATAGATAAATTCGAAGTAAACCTCCAGGTTTCTTCCTCTCGGCCTTCACCTGTTGGCAATTCAGGCACTCAGATACAAATTCTGCAATGCCCGATTTCATCTTTTTCCACCAAAACTGTGCTTTCAGATCATTGTACATCTTTTTGCCACCAGGATGAATACTGAACCGACTACAGAGCGCTTCTGATAAAATCTGTTGTCTCAAATCTGAAACATCTGGCACTACGAGACGGTTGTTCACATGCAATACATGATCATGTACCTGATATTCTGACAGATGTCCGGTTCTGATCATCTCAATCGACTTCTGAACATTTTGATCATTTTTCTGTGCTTCTTTAATGCGAACAATCAAATCTGGTTCCACTTGAATCGTAGAAATTCTCAATGGTCTACTATCTGTATCAAATGCTAATCCAGAAAAAAAGCACTCTTCAATCAAATTTGAAACACCTATCGTCGATAAGGATAAGAAACATATCTTTCGACTCAAGGCATCCGCTGCTGCATTAGACTTTCCTGGATAATACTTGATTTCGCAATCAAAGTCCTTTAACAAATCGAGCCATCTACGTTGTCTCATATTCAACTCTGACTGAGAAAACAGGTATTTCAGGCTTTTGTGATCATAATAGATTTCAAACTTCTCGCCGTAGAGATAGTGTCGCCATATCTTTAATGCAAATACAATGGCCGCCAATTCAAGATCATGAATTGGGCAGCGAGTCTCGTGGGGTTTCAACTGTCTCGAGGCATATGCAATCACATGTCCTCGCTGCATAAGAATACATCATAGCCCTCTGTGAGATGCATCACAATATACAACGAAATCATCCGTATCTGAAGGTATCGTCAACATCGGAGCACTGGTCAATCGTTTCTTTAACTCTAAGAAGCTATACTCACAGGCTTCAGACCACACAAATGGCGCATTCTTCTGTGTCAACTGGGTAATCGGCTTCGCGATACTAGAGAAATCTTTAATAGATCGTCGATAGTACCCTGCCAGACCCATGAAACTGCGTATCTCTGGTACAGAAGTCGGTCTAGGCAAACTAATCACTGCTTCAACTTTACTTGGATCAACAGAAATACCGTCTCCAGATATGATATGCCCCAAAAAGACAGCCTGTCTCAGCCAAAACTCACATTTTGACAGTTCAGAATATAATTTCTCATTTCTCAACATTTGCAACACAGTTCTCAAATGTCCGGCATGCTCAATCATATTCTTGGAATAAACCAAAATATTATCAATAAAAACAATCACGAACTCATCCAGATATTTCTGAAAGACACGATTCATCAATCCCATAAACACCGTTGGAGCATTCGTTAAACCGAAAGGCATGACAATAAACTCATAATGTCCATACCTGATTCGGAATGCTGTCTTTGGTATATCAACATCTCGAACTCTCAGCTGGTGATATCCAGATCTCAGATCGTTCTTGGAATAGACAGAGGATCCCTGCAACTGATCAAATAAATCGTCGATGTGAGGCAAGGGATACTTATTCTTTATTGTCGCTTTATTCAATTGTCTATAATCAATACACAATCTCATTGAACCGTCTTTCTTCCGAACAAAAAGTACCGGATCACCCCAAGGAGATATACTCGGTCTAATGTAACCCTTGGCCAATAAATCTTCGAGCAGTTTTTTAAATTCTTTCAATTCAATAGGTGCCATTCTATAGGGAGCTCGAGATATAGGAATGGTACCTGGTATGAGATCAATACTGAAATCTACCTCTCGGATTGGAGGTAACCCTGGGATCTCATCTGGGAATACATCCGTAAACTCGCACACCACTGGCAGATCTGCCAATGCTGGGCTCGATTTCAGAAGATCTACTGAATATACAAGGAACCCTTCTGCTCCTTTCTGTAACAATTGAGTCATAGACAACACAGATATTAAGGGAGTCCGAGCTCTGGAACCCTTACCGTAGAATTTCCACTCATCAGCCATCTCTGGTCTGAATCTGACAATCTTCAAGAAACAATCTACAGTGGCTCTGTACTTGGTTAACATATCGATGCCAACAATACAATCAAAATCAGATAACCCAAGCACAATGCAATCTAGATCAATGTCATGACCCTCGAACTGTAGCATGCAATGTCTAACCGATGTCACTGATATCAACCCACTCCCCAAAGGAGAAGAAATCGATACTACAGCAGATAATGACTCGACAGGTAAAGCATGCATTAATGCAAAGCGCTCAGAAATGAATATATGAGATGCACCTGTATCTATCAATACATAAGCAGGATAACCGCAAAGAAAACAGTTACCTGCAATCACATCGTCTGGTGCATCTTGGGCCTGCTCTTCTGTCAATGCAAAGACTCGAGCCTGCTGTCTGGGAGGTTGGTTCACTGTCTGGCTACCTCTGGCTTGGGGCTGGGTTTGTGTAGGGTTTGGCTGAAAGGAATGAACAGATGAAGCTTGCCTTTCAGGCTGAGTCACTGAACCAGATGCTCCTACATTCTAAGCTTGCTGTACCCCTTTCTGTGGACAGACTCTGGCGAAATGTCCTTGCTGTTTGCAGATATTGCAGCGACCCATCACACCCTAACACTGCTCTGTGGCATGTCGGCCTCCACAAGAACTGCAATATACACCTGTATACTCTATACTCTGACCAAGACCTCTCTGTCGTGATCTACTGGAGCTCGACGAACTGCTCCCTGATCTCTTGAACTGTTTCCCCTTTGCTTTCAGCTGGTCTTTCCTCCCGCTGCTGCGACAACCGCTCTCAATCTGGGAGGGGGTTGAATTGAGGATTGTGGCGGTCTAGGAGTCGGAGCGACATAGGAAGTGCTTCGTTGCCTAAGCAATCCAGCTTCGGCCACCTTGGCACGGTTCAATGCATCAGCAAAGTTGTTGGGTCTGCCGGTATTCACCAAGGTAAAGATATCCGGATTCAATCCATTGATAAACTGATCTGCAACAGCCTCGTCATTTTCTGCCACGTGAGGAGCAAATCGAAGCAATGTCGAAAACTTTGCCGCATATTCTTCGATGTTTAACTGTCCCTGTTTCAAATTGGCAAATTCAACACCTTTGTCTTTTCGTTAGGACACGGGAAAGAAGCGTTGATAAAACTCTGCTTTAAAAACTTTCCAAGTGATTTCTGTGCCACGATGCTCCAATGCATTTTTCGTGGTAAGCCACCAGTTCTTCGCAACTTCTTGCAATTGATGCCCAATGAGTTTAACTCGTCGCTCGTCGGTATAGTCAAGAGACTCAAATAGCATCTCGATATCATCAAGCCAACTTTCACACTCAATTGAACTTTCTGTGCCCTTCAGTGTCGGTGGTCGAAACGACTGAAACCTTTTCAGCAAATTCTCCATCGGTGTAGCGGTCACATCCATCGGATCATTGGATGTACTGCCCTGTTCTGGTGCTTGACCTGCTACTGGTTGCGGTACTCGTCGAGGAGGCATATCTGATTATCAAACGGATTAGTACACAATCTATACAATCTGTCTTTGTCCTCATCTGATCATATACCTCTGATCCAGAATCGGTTCTGATTCAGTCTTTGCAATTACATGCTGTAATCAACTCAGATAACAATATAACATGTAATAGTGAAAGCAATAAATCATGCTAGCACAATAAAAGCAAGGGAAGAAAATTCAATCTACCCCCCCGCTCATTCTATTCTATCTCAATCTAAAGGATTTATCGCTCTGATACCAGCTGTTGTGGGGACCTGAGCTCTAACTCAATTGTCTTTGGGATTAATTGGATCTTTGCTAGAAAATTTGGGTCAAAATTTTTCTTTTAATATCAAAACAATTGTATTTAAATCATACACCAATCATACCTCTCTTTTTATTTCCACCAAGTAGGTACATGTCTTGTTTCATTTCCTACTTAAACAAACTAGTATTTAAAATACATAACATATCAAATGTAAAAGCTACTAGTCCATCTTCTACGCCCGCAATCACCATGCTATCTCGATCTCTCATCTTGGTCTCGACCCTGATCCTGTCCCATCTGTTGTCATGCACACATACAGACACAACAACAGCCGGAAACTCCGGTGAGAACAAATCTCAGTATAAAACATGTTATACATGCATATACACAATATAAATCATGAACATACAATCAATAGCAATATGTTCCCCGGTCTATGAAACAAAATCAAAATAAGCATGCAACTTAAGTCAAACTCATATCTTTGACTCGACTCGTATCTAAATCTAGGGATCCCGGTGTGAATAAGACGAAACAAGTCTCCCACCTACTCTCCAAATCGTGGTGGCGGTACATCTTATTCCTAGACTTTGGTCCTGTCTGTACCGATATCTACAATCGGAGTCGATCTTCTCCTATGCTTCGATACCACCGAACGTCTAGAAACTTGGCATATATGCCAATGACACTCCTATCTCAATGCTTGTATATAAATCAATATAAAGCACAACATAACAAGGTATAGAAATCTAGTATGTGATTTGTGGGAAACTCAAACCAGATCTGATTCGAGTTATATCTCCCCAATCAAACATTGAATTATACCTTTCGTTGTTTAGTCTTTGTCAAGATCGGAGTCTAGAAGTCAAATCTTGCCGATATCAATCTGAAATGGCAATGTCAAATAGCACCATATCAATTCACAACTCAAACCGATACATGTACCTATCAATATTTAATCTCGGTACATTTCGACGGCATAATAACGTAATCTCGCGATACCGGTCATCTCAACCAACAATAATCAGTCACAATAACTCACAATCTTCATCACAAACACATATCAATGCTGAAATCTGCATATCTCAAATTTGATACATGCTGAAAATTAATAACAATAGCATACAATGTCCGTTCTACGATCCGGTTGCGAATATTCTATCACCGACATCACAATAACACATAATAGAAATCAAAATCCGATTTCCTCAACCTCCTAATCCAGAATCATACAGGAATTGAATAATACTTACGTCCTTTCGAAGCTGATGATGAGAGGAATACGGAACCGAAGTCGGATTAAAATTCGGATTGATGGATCTTGCACAAGCTAATTTCTAAGCTTGAAGAACTTTGAAGCTTTCCTGGGGTTGTTCTCGGTGTTTGCGGCTAAAGATGGTGAGGGAAATGA
The DNA here is from genome assembly GCF_025594145.1 of Primulina tabacum. Taxonomy (NCBI): domain Eukaryota; kingdom Viridiplantae; phylum Streptophyta; class Magnoliopsida; order Lamiales; family Gesneriaceae; genus Primulina; species Primulina tabacum. The sequence continues at coordinate 22,922,313 of NC_134557.1, read as the reverse complement.
AGACAACACACTATATTGCATGACTAAGGGCAAGTGTCTTATTTTTCATTCAGCACGTCGTACTGCGGGTGCGCTCATTCTTTGACCGCGGGTGCGCTAAGCTTACTGATCCCACACTCAAAATTTCAGAAGCGACGACCGCGGGTGCGCTATCTTTTCTACTGCGTGTGTGGTCTGGTCCCTGTTCATTTACCGCAGGTGCGGTGGCTTTTCTGGTGCGGGTGCGGTACGCCTACTGTAAACCTTCAACATTTCATGATAAACGACCGCGGGTGCACTGTCTTTTGAACCGCGGGTGTACTGTCTCGGCTGCCCCAACAATATACTTTGCAACTAAACTCAAATTTCCACGTCGCATCTTCGTGTCTGTTCTTCCATTCCCATATTCATAATACCTAGTAACTCAAACGTATTACACAAAATCTTGGGCGTTACATTTTATATATGCTTTTATATGACTGCATGTTTATATGGTTTATACTGGGATGTATTTCTCACCGGAGTTATCCGGCTGTTGCCTTGTTTGTATGTGTGCATGACAACAGGTGGGACAGGATTAGGGTCACGAAGAGAATGAGAGATTCAAGATTAGCGTGGAGATCCGGACTTAGAGTAGATTGATTTTCAGTACTTGATGTAGGGGCTGAACTCTAGTTGCGATAAACATATGTTGTACAAGATTTGTACTTTATGTTAATATTTATATCAGATTGATTACTTTACGTTTCAGCATTGTATTTTAAAGAAAAAAATTTAGAGCTAGATTAATTGAATGATCCTAATAATGATTAAGAAGATGGATTAGGTTCGGGTCCCCACAGCATGTGTGCTGGATTTTGGGGCAAACTTGGGAAAACATTTGCCTCTAGTTGAATTTTCATACAACAATAGTTATCAATCCTCAATAAAAATGGCACCATATGAAGCATTATATGTAAGAAAATGTCGCTCTCCTCTTAACTGGGATATCGATTAATTGAGAGGCACAAAGAATGGACAAGAACGAGCAATCAGGCCTGACATTATACAAGAAGCTATCAACAAAATACAATTTATCAGGCAACGAATACAAACAGCTGAAAGTCGACAAAAGAGTTATGCAGATAAGAGGCGGAAAGATTTGAAATTTGAAGTCGGAGATTTTGTATTACTAAAAGTATCACCAAGAAAAGGAATCAAGCGTACTGGAAAAAAGGGAAAGTTGCATACTCGATTTGTTGGACCCTTTGAAGTGATAGAACGAATAGGCACTATGGCTTATCGTCTATCTCTACCCGAAAATATCTCTGGTATGCATAACGTATTCCACGTATCACAATTAAGGAAATGCAAAATAGACTCAGCCCAATTGATTGACCACCAACAGATAGATCTGGAAGAAAATCTAACCTATGAAAGTTTTGGACCAAAGAATAAAGGAACTCTGTGGTCGACCAATTTAGTTGATAAAAGTCTTATGGAAAAACCATAACATTGAAGAAGCAACATGGGAAACAAAGAAAGATATGAGATGTCAATATCCGCATTTATTCCAATAACTATTAAATCTGGGGACCAAATTTTTAAAAGAAGGGGATATTGTGAAACCCTAAACACAAAGGTGCATTTAAAAATTTATTAGTATAACTAAATTTTATTATTTTACCACATTATTTTTCGGTGCAAATTTTATTTGTCCAAAATATCTAGAAATACATTAAATTACATCACAATACACTTAAAAATTCATCAAGTACTATGAGGTTCTCCTTCCAAGATCAAATACCCAAAATATAATAAAATATTATAATTAACCTCAACATATATGTTAAGTAATTAAGTACAATATTTATTAAGTTCAATGGAAGATAATTTATAATTAGATTCAATACATATATTTAATATAATATAATAATTAGATACAAGAATATAATACTATTAAGTTTGGATAAATATTAACTTTTTCATTTAATTTAAAACAATTCAATGGATAAATATGAAATCAGCCATATATATAGCTGAACTCTCCCCAATTCAAAAACCATCCGAGAGAGAGAAGGAAACGAAAGAAGAGAGAAGAAGGAAAGGGAAGAAGAGGAAGAAAAAAATAGAAGAAAATCCATAAACCTTTCCGAAAAATTCCAATAAATCATCAACTATTCACCTCATATCTCCCTCGTTTGTTATCAGAAAATTACGAATTTACTATTGAATCGAAGATAACCAAGAGTAATACAAATCATATGTTGAAAACTTATCCAAAAAACCAAAAAATAAGCCGTAGAATTTGAAATAACAGAAGATGACGGGTTTTGAGACACAAAAATTTCAACCGAAAACTCAAGATGTCGATCGGCCCTCTCCTAAAACCCAAAAAACATCGACTCCAACATATTTCCCTTAATTATTCACGTGATTCAGACCCCTCATGACAGTAGCCCGCAGCCCCCTTGCAGCAATTCGAAACATATGTGAGTTGGTTGAAAAAAGATGCAAGGATTTGAACAAAAACCGAACATTACCATGTTATATGTTGGATCGAGAATTTATTATGCAACTAACACATATATCAGCAAGTATCTAGCATGTATGACGCAGAAATAATAGTACATGGCAGTGCCTTGATGTATTTTACGCAAGAACGTCGAAGAAACGAACGTCGGGGAAGCATCTAAGGAATTTTATTGAAAGAAATGTGCTTGGCCGAGAGTTGCAGCAATGGAGCTGCTGAAAACGGAATGAAAAATGTTGGTGCAAGGGTAGGTGTCGGCTTGTACAAGAGAAATAGGTTTAGTAGGTGATTAGGTAATATTAAATAGTTAATTTGCAAGGTAATGGGCCCTAATTTGACATTAAAGTTTTAATCCCAATAAGCTTAAAATTAGGTCCATTAAGTCCAAACACACTCCCGGAAAATATGTATTGTTGGTAAGTTTTTTAAATTATTGTCCGAGTCCTCAAATAGTCTCTGAATCGATAAAATTTGTGTACCGATTAAAAATTTACTCCGACGGGTAAAAATACCCAAAAAAGCCCATTTCTTGAAAAATACATTTGAACACCATATATTATTTAATAAAAATAAGTATTCAATAAAATATTTTTCCTGAATATCTCCGGTCTCCGTTCTTCGTTCGAGCGCGAAATACAACTTAAAATCCTAATGTATGAAACTTTAAATAAACGATGAATTAAAACACAAATTCATGAAATAAACATGCATTTAATGAATTAAAACAATTTAATAAAATACAAAAGAAATTTAATAACTTGCATGCATGTGGATTACGTGGACCTTCAAATTTTCGGGACGTTACAAAGAGGGCTGGAGTCGAGCTAAAACCACGCGCGTATGTTGGAGTCGCGTGGGGTGCTACTCACGGCAAGGGTTATTCAAAGCTGGTGCATCTGTCATGCGATGGAAATGGTAAAACCAGGGTCTTACGTGATGTCTAATGGTCGATTATAGGGCTTGGTTCGAGTTGGAATTGGTTGGGAGTCATATGAAGCACATATGTGTCATAGTGTCATTCCTTGGGCATATTTTGTTCGATATATTGATGTGCATGGTTTAAGGGGTTCGGTCATGGTTCGGGGCTAGTTTAGGGCCATGGATAGTAGGTTAGGATATGGTTTACGTGTGGGTCGAGTCCCGAGTCGTTTGGTGCGTAATAAGTGGTTCTATTTAATTAGGGAGTTGTAAGCCTTTGAATGCATGATTAGGGGATTTTTTGGTTGTTATTTGAGGATGTTGTGGCAGCATGTCCGGGGACGATCCAATGAGGTCCACGATGTTCGTAAGTATGTATGACATGCAAAATAATTATTTTTGAGGTATGCGATTTGTCTTGTGGTCAATTATGTTTATGGGTTTGGAAGCCGGAGAACGTATCTGCGGACCTCTTCAACCTCTTAGGAGGAATTATGTTATATGTTATGGAGTAGACATCTAGTTCAAGAGCTGTGGTGATCTATGTTGGCCCAGTACTGTGGTTAGTTTGATCATACGATTTATGTTAAGAGCCACTTGTATTAAACAAAACTTTAAGAAAAATGATTTACGATTACGATTATGTATGACGAGGATGAAAATATGATTTTATGAAATTTTTTATGCATGGATGTCGCGTTATACATATTTATGGTCGTATTATGCTATGTACGAGCTATGTTTAAATTTGTTAGGATCAGTCGAGTGATTGAAAGTGTTTAGAAAGGGGGGTTGAATAAATACTTTGCGATTTTCGAATCTTTTCGAAAGAATGAATCATTTTAGTGATAAATTGAATTCGATAATCCTGTCAATGTCGATCAGTTAACTTTAAAGTGCGGAAACAAACTGAAGGAAAGATTGAATACCTGAAAGATAAACAACACAAAGATTTACGGATGTTCGGTGTCTTCAAATGCTCCTACGTCACCCCTTCTATCTCAAAGATAAGATATTCACCAAAAAACTTTGATTAATTACAGAATCTGTAATAACCAACTTCAATTTGGTCTTAAACACTATCAAACTGAAACACTTAGTTTCTTTACAACTTTTATAAGTACGTAACTGATATGTTTGCTAAGCACAACTAATCTAAAAAGATCGAATAAGATAACAATGAGTGCTTGTGTTGGTGCTCAAAATATAGTCTTAAAGCTATGAATAAATCTGATAAGTGCGAGCTTCTTGTAACTGACCTTTAAAAGCTTTTAACTCAAGAATGAATGTACGCGCAAAAGTCTCCTTCTCAGCTGATCTTCTCGGCTATTTATAGGCTTTGCTTCCCAATGGTAATATTGAATACGTTCAAATAATTATATCCGTTGATTTTTCCTTAATAGACACGTCATCATTCTTCTGACAATCGTACACTGTGGCATTTTGATATGCGGCGCTCCCACTACAAGTTGCAGTCTACTCTTGTACAAATTGTCGCTTGATAGATACGTTCTGTGAGAACCCGAGATTTTACGATCCCAAGTAAATAAGGTAAGAAACACACGAGCTTAAAACTTAGCTTAATCTAAGATCAGAATACTTTCATTCTAATTATAAACTTAATTATGAACTTAGATTTCCAGCTAGTAACCCGTGGAAGTAACTTCAAAGCTCGGGGATTAGCTCAACAGAAGGCCGAGCTACAAATAACTGCATCCATAGGAGAATTGTCACGAAAGGAGTAAAACCCCAGCTCAAGGACACGATCTGTCAGCTCGAAGCAGCTCAACCAAGTTTGTCCTAACAAAACCAAAAAGAGAGCTATAAGTTGAGCCAAGAGTTTGGACAAATTAAGTGTGCAAGAAATAACCTTTGAGTAAACCCATGAAGGAGCTAAGGGAAGAGCTAAAGGACTAAGACATATTGATGATACAAGAAATGACCCTTTAGAAAACCAAGGTGACATTTAAGGATGCATGAAATTTTGAACCCACCATTATAGCTAGTCTTGGATTTGGAGAAACATATAGAATTTTGGTCTACAATTAATCACACCATTATTGGTTTTCTTGATGGCCAAGAATTCGGCCAAGGGGGTGGCAAGGTGGAGATTTTTTTTGTGCCTATAAATACAACTCAAATGGTTGAGAGAAGGCACAACATCAAACCTCTAAAATTTCGGTCTTCTCTTCCCCTCTCCCTAAAACATTCGGCCGAAGTAAAGGAAGAAAAGGAAGAGAAGATTTTGTGCAGTCCAGAGTTTTCTAACGCGTACCGGAGGGCTCCCCGATCGAAGACAGTATTTGTTGGAGTTGTGCCGTAGTGCTGCCGAAATTTCAAGAAAGAACTTTGTATAAAAATAAGGTAAGTGGGTTTTTGATATGTATATTTGTTTATATTTTTAAATCTTGAATATATAAGTTATGACATGCATGAATGTGTGTCCTCATTTTCGAAAACAGCATGATGTCCGTCTTTTAAAATTTCGATCGATTATATGTTTCTTCTATGCTTCGAAATTCTTTGGTTCCGCTGAATCCGTCTGAAACTCTGATATCTGAAAACTCTGATACGTTCTGTCTGGTAAATCTGAATTCTGTGTTTCACTGTTACGATTCGAATTTGAAATGGGACGAGAATTGTGATTCTGTCTGGCCCCCATTGGTGGGTATAAAACCATGTTCTGTTCTGGCCCCCATTGGTGGGTATAAAACCATGTTCTGTCTGGCCCCCATCGGTGGGTATAAAACCGAGTTCTGGCCTCACCCCTTAGAGGACTAACATATTGGGGACAATTTTACCATGGAGATAAGATGAGTAACAGTGTTCTGTCTGTTTCGATCTGTTCTGTTCTGAATTGTTCTGATCTGTTTCTAAATTGCTCTGAATCGTCTGATAACCTCTGTCTCAAATTTGTTTCGTTTCTGTTATGATGAGTTAAAAGTAATAAGATTTAAAAGTTTGTTAAAGAAATTTTTTAAAGATTAAGTTCTATATGTATCATTGGAAATCGATCGACCCCCACTTGCTGAGTGTTTCCCAAAACACTCACCCCCTTACAAATTTCAGATAAAAACGAGGAACAACTGAATGAACAAGAGCAAGATTCTTTCTGGGGTTGGTGAATCGAAGATCAAGATCAAAACTCAAGAATTTTGCTTTCCTATTGTTTCCGCTAGTTGAAACTCTGATGTAATGTTTATTTCATTGTCATTGTAAAAGACAATATTATTTTATGAAAAAGACTGGTTTGATTTGATACGAGGCTTAATTGTTTGCGAGTAATTGTTAAACAATGCCGGATGTCACAGACGCTTCGGACACGAGGCGTGACATTTAAGTGGTATCAGAGCCGCCAGGTTCATAATCCCGCTGGGATTTTGACAGAAAAAATTTGACAAAGTCAAATTTTGGCAAAAGCCTAGTGCATCTCAATTTGAGTCCAACATTCATATGTTCTTGAAATTCAACTTCCATCTGTTTCCTAAATTTCGAATAGATTTCAAAAATCTATCCCTTCAATCGCTTCGCAATTCTTAGAATCAAAAATTTTTCCACGACCACTTTAATTGTGCCCTTTATTTGTGCCTTTCTATCCTTTATACGGTTTTGATGCTTTACTTCCATTTTATCCTAGGAAATGGCTGCTCCACGTACTCGCGCTCAGGCTGCTCTTCGTATGCGTCTGCTTACCATAGATAATCAAGCTAGGGAGATTGCAACCTTGAGGGCGCAACTGGCTAGGGAGAAGCTGGAAAAACAGGAGCTTAGTGAGATTAGGCACATGTTGGAGACCGACGTACATCGACTTGCTCATCATCTGGACTTGGCTGAGAGACAACTTCTTCAGATACCCACCGATTCAGCTTGCATTGCGCGTCTGGCTTCGCTGAACAAAGAATTGCTAGAGAGAGTAGAAACAGAAAGAGGACGTGCTGCTTAGGCCCGTCAGCGCTAGGAGGAGTACAATGCCAGGCAGGATCGGTACATTTCGAAGCTCCACAGCGCTATGGACAGACTTCAGGATCAGAATAACTACCTACATTTGGTGATAGAGAACATGGAGGAAGAGGAGGTAGCACCGATGGAGGTGGCCGGAGACGACAGTGCCAGTGACAGAGACGGCGGAGAGATGTTCGATTAGATTAGCATTATAATAAAGAATCTGGATTGTAGTAAATTTGTGACTGAGAAAATAATATGTGTATCAAACTATTTTGAAACTTTCTATTATCTTATTGCATATTTAAGAATGGATGAGTATCTTATTTAAATGTTTTTATAGGAAACCAACATGGACTTTCAAAGCATTATAAATGAACTTCAGAAACAACTTCAGGAAAAGGAGTCAGAAATTAAAACACTGAAAGAAAAGAATGATAAACTTGAGAGAGATAACTATCAATTGGACGGAAATAACGTGTGCATGATGGAGGATCTTCGTGAGGCCCGAGTGGAAGAGAAGAAACTACGCGAAGACGTTAGACGTTACGCGGCTTATCATCTAGAGTCAGAGCGTCAGCACGAGATCACCAAGCAAGAGTTGAAGAAAGCGCAAGATAGGATTTTTACGCTCGAAGTTCGGGAAAATAGTCTTCTCAAAACCCAACGTCGTCTTCAGGAGCGGATTGAAGAGCAAGAAATCGATGAAAAAGTGAGCCAATCAACAATACAAGAACTACAGGATCAAGTAAACAATCTCGATCACCTACAACACACAACTGCAGAATTACATTGAGCACCTACAAAATGAGATGGTCAATATGGAAGAACTCATAGAACAATTGGAAGAGAACCCTGTGGAAGAAGAAATTAATGAAGCAGTAGGGGACGGAGAAGTTATAGACGAGTAGAGAGAGAGAGCTTCGATTGTATCTAGAAATATTTGATTAATCATTTGTTTTGAAAAATATTTGGTTGTACGAAAATTTTTACAATTTAATGAAATTATTCCTTTGATTAAATATTGTGGCAAACGAATTATTAAATTCCTGTTTATAAGAAATGGCAGGTAGACCACCTCGAAACAACCGTAACCCTCGTGTCGCCAACCAAGATGAAAACCCACCACCACCACCACCACCACCACCAAGAGTGAATCTCAGTCAAGAGGATATGATGGCAATAGCCACTATCGTAGCTGCGACGTTGCAAGGATTCGTGAACCCATTGGCTAACGCCATCCAACCACCACCTGAACTGCAACCGCGTGGGATTAAGTACCATTACGAATCTCTCAGAAGGAATTGAGTTTCAACTTTCGATGGGAACCCAGACCCAGAGGTCAGCCACAACTGGCTCAAGAACGTCGAAACACAACTACATTTACTGGAGATACCTGAAGAGCTGAGAGTGGAGGTTGTAACACCGTTTTTGGAAGACCGAGCTAGGAAGTTGTGGGGACCCGGACGCTAATCATCATCTTAATCATCTTTGGGATTTAATTATCAATTAAGATAAACAGGGTCTAAAATTTTTTTTTTAAAATGCGGAAGGTAATGGAATCAATCTACTATACAAACCAGTATAATAATACAAATCTTGTACTACATGCTTCTAGTTCAAACTAGTCTAAGGTTTAACTATTAAATTTCAAGTATTAAACCAAGTCTACAATAAATCCGGAGTCACCACTCTAAACTCGTCTTCTCTCATCATCTTCTTGACCCCGATCTTGTCCCACCTGTTGTCATGCACACATACAAACAAGACAACAGCCGGATACTCCGGTGAGAATAAATCCCAGTATAAATAATGTATACATGCAGTTAACTGAATTAACATAAAAGCATGAATTATATCTTATCACAAGTAGCATAATCAAACAACATGTATTAATACCAATCTGTAAATAATATCTGAATCGTAATCTACGAAATATAAATCAATACAACTCTGTAAATCAAGTTCTAGTCTCGATATCTAAGACTCGACTCATCTCTCATTCTAATCTAGGGATCCTGATCTAATTTAGACTTTGGTATGCTGTATCGAATGTCTACAATAGACGTCGATCTACATCTAAGCTCATCGATACACCGTAAGTCTAGAGTCTACGCGGTTCTGACAAAGACTCGGCGGTTCTGCCCTAGCTAGGCTGATCTGCCCTAGACTCAAACTCTGGCTCTGCTATAATTAAATAGACTAAACATATCAATCTGATAATCTGCAAATATCAATGCAGTAAGTAAAGTATGTGATTTTGGGAAACTCAAGTCAAACCTAACTCGAGTTGTGCAATCCCGAATCAACATTTATTTATACTTTCTCTTCACGATCTGATTAAGACGAAGTCTTGTATGTCAATCTGTCCATATCCAAATCTGATAATGACAATCATATAAATACCATATCAGTATATAACTCAATTCAAGACCTGTTCTGATCAATACTCAAATCGGTATATAATCTGATCCATATCTGAACAAGGTACAATCTAATTCATATCAATGATATCACGATACAATCGAAATCATTACTGAATTTGATCAATCTCAATCAATACTGAATCTGATCAATATCAATGTACCGATGTTTCGACGGCATAACAATACAGTCACGATAACCCCGTCTATCTCAACATCACAGATATAATACAAGGATTCATAACCAATACCAGTACAACTCATAATTTGAATAATAACAAAACTCTGATATAGAATCTCAACTAAATAAACTCTGAAATTCATAAAAATTTCATAAACAGTCTATTCTTTAATCTGACTTCAGTTATACAATGTCTACTGTAGCAGAAACATCATATCTGATTCATATTCAATTCTGACAATATCATAATTTCAGAACATGTCTAAACGTAACAAAACTTACGTCCAGTTGTAGCCTGCGTCGATAGGAACACAGTACTGAAGTCGGATTCAAAAACAGACGGGCGGATCTCGTAAAAATCGAAATTCTACGATTTGGAACCCTTTTTCCTTTTCCTCGCTTCTCTCTCGATTTCTTCTGAAAATTAACTGTTTGTATGTATATATATATATATATACACGTCGCTCATACAAACCAAGTGGCAATCTTACGTTTTGCATGCCACGCGCATATGCGCGCTTAAAATCCGCGGATATGCGCCGGAAGCACTGTCCGGCTCCTGGACTACTCGCGCATATGCGCGCACTGACATCGCGCATATGCGCGAGATCCACTGTCTCCGCATATATCCTGCACATCGCCTCGTGCATATGCGCGACTCATCTCCGCGCATATGCGCGAGACTCTCTGGAGTTACTTGCATAGGCTTCGCGCATATGCGCGATATCTTCCGCACATATGCGCGAGGTCTTCTGCCTGTTTGGCGCATGTGCGCCCATCCGGTCGCGCATGTGCTCTGATATTACTGTCCTCGCACATAAATTTTCACACGCGATCTCATTTCGTGTCTCGGTTAGCCCTTTCATAATTATCTCGATTAAAAATCAATAATCGTAATTTAACACGGTATAAAATTTCGGGCATTACAGAAATGGTGGGAAACTGTGTCGCCATCTTTGGCAGAAGTGGAAGAGATCACATGGCAGATTTTTAAGAGAGAATTTTTGAGACAATACTATCCCGCTAAATTTTGACTACAGAAGTTAAGTGAATTTGAAAATTTCAAACAGGCTCTGGACATGTCAGTAATGGAATACACTTCCCGATTCAACGATCTGGGAACCTATGTCCCAACGATCATGTCGGATGAAACGTTAAAAATGCATCGATTCAAGAAGGGCCTCAACAGTCGAATTCAGTCGGCATTGGCAGTATTCAAGCCAAACAACTTTGCGGATTTGATGGGCGGTGCAATGAGCGCAGAAACTGATATCAAGCGACGCGAGGATGAAAACATGAACAAAAGACCGATGAGCAGTCAATCTACTCAGAACGGTCCCAAGTTTAAGAAACCAATTTATTCAGGTGGGTCTTTCAAAGGAAAGTGGTGTGATACATGTCGACAGAAACATGTAGGAGAATGTTATCGGAAGACGGGCGCTTTTTTTAAGTGCGGAAAGGTAGGTCATAGAATTAAAGATTGTCCTGACAACAAGGACAAAGGGACGGGGTCCAACAAGAAAAATGAGAACAAGACCAATGCACGGGTATATGCAATCACCCAAGAGGAAGATGATGATACCAATGAAGTGGTGGCAGGTACTATCTTACTCAATGAAATGCCTGCTTATACCTTATTTGATTGTGGTGCTACACACTCATTCGTGTCTAGAAGGTTTGCTAAGAAGCTTAAACTCGAACATGATACTCATAGTGAACCATTAAGAGTAGCAACACCGGCAAGTAAAATAATTGAGACCCAAAAAGTGTATCGAAACTGTAAAATTTGTATCAGCAAACAAATTTTTGAAGCAGAATTCATTCAACTCAATATGGTTGAGTTTGACATCATTCTTGGAATGGACTGGTTAGCTAAATACCATGCCATTGTGGACTCCCAAAAGAAAAATGTTAGACTCCAGAATCCTCATGAAGAAGAGATTTTATTCCATGGAAAATCAAAAGAAAGAAAATCTCTGTTATCTGCCTCACAAGCCTGGAAATCCATAAGAGGAGGAGAAGAAATTTATCTGGCAGTGATCAATGAAATCAAAGAAGAAGAAGTCCCAAGGTTGGAGGATATTCCAATTGTTCAAGAATTTCCATATGTTTTCCCCGAGGAACTACCGGGAGAGATACCATATAGGGAAGTAGAATTTGAAATCAATTTGGTCCCTGGTGCTGCGCCAATATCAAAGGCACCATACCGAATGGCTCCAGCCGAATTAAAAGAGCTAAAGGAGCAACTGCAGGAATTACTAGACAAGAAGCAGATTCGCCCAGTGCATCCCCGTGGGGAGCCCCAGTGCTTTTTGTAAAGAAAAAGGACGGAAGAATGAGGCTATGTATTGACTACCGGGAGTTGAACAAGATCACAATAAAGAATAAGTACCCACTCCCAATAATAGATGATCTTTTCGATCAGCTAAAGGGAGCCAAGGTTTTCTCAAAACTAGATCTGAGATCTGGTTACCATCGGTTGAAGGTCAAAGAGGAAGACATCCCTAAAACTGCTTTTAGGAGAAGATATGGACATTACAAATTCACGGTAATGCCTTTTGGTCTAACAAATGCTCCTGCAGCATTCATGGACCTTATGAATCGGGTATTCAAACCATATCTTGATAAGTTTGTAGTTGTCTTCATAGATGATATCCTTGTGTACTCACCAAATGAAGAAGAACACAAAGAGCATCTGCGTCTCACTTTGCAGACCCTTCGGAAAAAGGAACTATACGCCAAATTCAAGAAATGTGAATTTTGGTTAAAAAGTGTGGCGTTCTTAGGGCATATAATTTCTGAATTAGGAGTGTCAGTAGATCCTAAGAAGGTAGAGGCAATCAAGGATTGGCCACAACCAAAGACAGTGACTGAAGTAAGAAGTTTTCTGGGATTAGAAGGCTACTATAGAAAATTTGTGTAAGGATTTTCTTCAATAGCCATTCCACTCACCAAACTTACTCAGAAAAATTCGAAATTCATTTGGAATGGAAGCTTGTGAAAAGAGTTTCGAAACCCTGAAGACAAAACTCGCATCCACACCAGTACTCATTCTTCCCGAGGATGGTAAGAATTTCATTGTATACAGTGACGCATCAAAGAAAGGATTGGGGTGTGTGCTTTTGCAAGAGGGTCAGGTAATCGCTTATGCCTTACGGCAATTGAAACCACATGAGCAGAATTACCCCACTCATAACTTGGAGTTAGCCGCAGTAGTATTTGCACTTAAAATCTGGAGGCACTACCTTTATGGAGTAAAATGCGAAGTTTTTACAGATCACCAGAGCCTCAAGTACATTTTCACTCAAAAGGAATTAAACATGAGACAAAGAAGATGGATGGAACTTCTCAAGGACTATGACCTATCAATCAATTACCATCCGGGTAAGGCAAATAAGGTGGCAGATGCGTTGAGTCGAAGGAACCCTAGGAAGGTGAACTTAAATTCCCTATCAGTGCAACCAAACCTCCGAGAGACCATCAAGTTAAAGCAGAGTCAAGACACCTCCATCATTAAAATTCAAGAACAAATCCAAGAAGGAAAAGTTCCAGAATTTCAAATTGATGAAAATGGAATACTCTGGATGAAAGGACGATTGTATGTGCCAAACGTCGATGGAATTCGAGAAGAAGTAATGGCCGAGGCACATAAATCGAGATTTTCAGTACATCCAGTGAGTACCAAAATGTACAGAGACTTAAAAAATAATTACTGGTGGAACGGTATGAAGAAAGACGTAGCTGTCTTTGTTGCAAAGTGTTTGGTCTGTCAACAAGTCAAGGCGAAACATCAAAGGCCTGGAGGACTTTTACAACCATTGGAAATACCAGAGTGGAAGTGGGATAACATCTCCATGGATTTCGTAGTAGGACTACCACGATCAAGGCAGGGTCACGATGGGATCTGGGTGATCATTGACAGATTGACCAAGTCTGCCCATTTCTTGCTAGTACAGATGAATTATAATTTGGATAAATTAGCCACTTTGTATATGGACAACATAGTGAGGCTACATGGAGTTTCAGCGAGTATTCTGTCTTACAGAGATCCAAGATTTGTATCAAGATTTTGGAAAAGTTTCCAGAAGGCTATGGGAACCAAGGTTACTCTCAGCACGGCCTATCATCCCCAGACCGATGGCCAAACCGAAAGGACAATTCAAACCCTCGAAGATATGCGAGGGCATGTGCACTGGACTTTTCTGGAAATTGGAGTGAACAATTACCCCTGATCGAATTCGCTTATAACAACAGCTATCATAGTAGCATTGAGATGACTCCGTATGAGGCTTTGTATGGAAGAAAGTGTAGGTCGCCCCTATATTGGGACGAGGTCGGAGAAAAAGCTGTTACCGGACCAGAACTCATTCAGCCAACCGTTGATAAAGTAGTAATAATCAAGGAAAGACTCAAGGCAGCCCATGATAGGCAAAAGAGCTGGGCCGACCTGAAGAGAAGACCCTTACAGTTGGAAATTGGTGAGAAAGCTTATGTCAAGGTCTCCCCTATGAAAGGAGTAGTTCGATTCAGCAAATCCGGAAAGTTGTATCCGAGATACGTGGGACCGTTCGAGATACTGGAAAAGGTAGGAACCTTAGCTTACCGATTAGCGTTACCACCAGACATGGCCAGAATACATAACGTTTTTCACATCTCACAACTGAGGAAGTATGTCCCAGACCCGAGTCATGTACTCAAAGTTGCACCACCTGATGATTGAAGGAAACCTCAACGAAGAACTCAAATACGAAGAAGTCCCTATTCGAATAGTGGACACAAAAGACCAAGTATTCAGGCACAGGACAATATCTTATGTCAAGGTACAGTGGTCAAATCATACTGAAATAGAGGCAACTTGGGAACTCGAGGAGAAGATGCGGTCACAATACCCTCACCTATTTGAATGATCAAGCTAATGCAAGTTTCGGGGACGAAACTTTTAATAAGAAGGGAGGTCTGTGAGAACCCGAGATTTTACGATCCCAAGTAAATAAGGTAAGAAATACACGAGCTTAAAACTTAGCTTAATCTAAGATCAGAATACTTTCATTCTAATTATAAACTTAATTATGAACTTAGATTTTCAGCTAGTAACTCGTGGAAGTAACTTCAAAGCTCGGGGATTAGCTAAACAGAAGGCTGAGCTGCAAATAACCGCATCCATAGGAGAATTGTCACGAAAGGAGTAAAACCCCAGCTCAAGGACACGATTTGTCAGCTCGAAGCAGCTCAACCAAGTTTGTCCTAACAAAACCAAAAAAGGAGCTATAAGTTGAGCCAAGAGTTTGGACAAATCAAGTGTGCAAGAAATAACCTTTGAGTAAACCCATGATGTAACACCCTCTGAACCACTTTAATAAAATAGCAGCAGAAATTAAAATTTTCTTGAAGGGAGGAAGGATTAAAATTTCTTGACATAAAACCTTTACAAACAAATGCATATACATGATCAAATGATACAACAAAATACAAAATATCATTCTTGTGATCATGTCCAAAATGCTATCAAAATATCTTCTTCCTTCCTGCTCTATATGCAAATGACTCCGGCCCACAATCAACGTCCCGGCCCGTCGCTCTTATCTGCATAACATGAAATAACTGAAATGAGTATAAAACTCAGCAAGTGGAACTCTTACATAGCAATGGATACATAGCATACTCTGAAAAAACATGACTTTGAAAACATTAAATACCATCAACTCTGAAACATGAATATCATAGTATGAATAAAAATAACGATGGTATTTCTCTTTTCTCTGTTGGATTGATATCTATATAGTAACTCTATCTCTGTACCTATATCCCATCGACATAAATCGATAACTCTGAGGGATATAAGCATATGGTCGTTGATCAACTAATTGCATGCAATATCTGACTATGTATCTATCAATCCATAAATCATTTGAACTCTCTCTTGGGCATTTAAACAAACACTTTGCATACTCTTTCTTTTGTATTCCCTTTTTCAAAATTGAGACATTCAATTGCATTTAATATACAACCATGTATATCAATACATAATATGAATCAAATGGAAGGGAATAACATGATAAAACAATTGAAACACCATACATATACTATCATGTGAGCACAAGGAATGAAATTCCACTTACAACTAATAAAACCCTTGAATATATCTCTTGGTACACAACCTACAACAATAAACCATGTATTGAACCATCAACATCTCAATAATCATAAACCCATATCAATTAATCCATAAAACCAACACCATCACCAAACCGATGATTTCTCCCAACACCAAAACTAAGAATAAACTAAACCAAAAGCTTACCTTAGCTTCCTTGAACCCAAAATAACCTTGCTCTCAACACAAACAACCAACAAGATGCAAGAATCAAAGGAAGGAAATGAAAGGAAAAGGAACCCTAGCTTCCTTGCTCTGACGAATCCGAGAGAATGGGAAAGAAATGAGAGAAAAGTGAGCAACTCATCGATTTATCTCACTTAAATCCGAAAACACGTTTCTACTGCTCATCGACCACAGGTGCGCTACACCTTGCACCACGGGTGCGCTATGCCTTCGGCATTCCAACCAAAAGTCCAAACATGACGACCGCGGGTGCGGTAACCTTTACACCGCGGGTGCGGTGTGACTTCGGCAATCTCATCAAAAAAATCTGAATTAAAGACCGCTGGTGCGGTCTTCTCTTGAGCGCGGGTGCACTGTCACCTGAAGCCAACAACAAACTCTATGCAACTAAAATCGAATCGCAACGCTGATACAATAATTGCCACACAACAACTATAAACAACAATACTATAAACCATAAATCAAGATTCTTAACATCCAAACCATACTAAACTCGACCAAATAGTCAATAATCATATGAAATCTTAGACCGTACCGTTCACCAGGCTTGGCAATTACACATGAAGGAGCTAAGGGAGGAGCTAAAGGACTAAGACATATTGATGATGCAAGAAATGACCCTTTAGAAAACCAAGGTGACATTTAAGGATGCATGAAATTTTGAACCCACAATTATAGCTAGTCTTGGACTTGGAGAAACATATGGAATTTTGGTCTACAATTAATCACACCATTATTGGTTTTCTTGATGGGCAAGAATTCGGCCAAGGGGGTGGCAAGGTGGAGAGTTTTTTTTGTGCCTATAAATACTA
Source organism: Primulina tabacum (assembly GCF_025594145.1). Classification (NCBI taxonomy): domain Eukaryota; kingdom Viridiplantae; phylum Streptophyta; class Magnoliopsida; order Lamiales; family Gesneriaceae; genus Primulina; species Primulina tabacum. The sequence continues at coordinate 22,905,206 of NC_134557.1, read as the reverse complement.
CTAAAATGGTTGAGAGAAGGCACACCATCAAACCCTTAAAATTTCGGTCCTCTCTTCCCCTCTCCCTAAACCATTCGGCCGAAGTAAAGGAAGAAAAGGAAGGGAAGTTTTGTGCAGTCCAGAGTTTTCTAATCCGTACCGGAGGGCTCTCCGATCGAAGACAGTATTTGTTGGAGTTGTGCCGTAGTGCTGCCGAAATTTCAAGAAAGAACTTTGTATAAAAATCAGACAAGTGGGTTTTTGATATGTATATTCGTTTGTATTTTTAAATCTTGAATATATAAGTTATGACATGCATGAATGTGTGTCCTAGTTTTCGAAAACAGCATGATGTCCGTCTTATAAAATTTTGATCGATTATATGTTTCTTCTATGCTTCGAAATTCTTTGGTTCCGCTGAATCCGTCTGAAACTCTGATATCAGAAAACTCTGATATGTTCTATCTGGTAAATCTGAATTCTGTGTTTCACTGTTACGATTCAAATTTGAAATGGGACTAGAATTGTGATTCTGTCTGGCCCCCATTGGTGGGTATAAAACCATGTTCTGTTTTGGCCCCCATTGGTGGGTATAAAACCTGTTAGAGTAGGTGCCCTTCGAGCCAAGTGTTGGCCGAGTGTTCACAATGAAACTCTATGTATAAACAATCTTTATTTTAATAATATTTAAAATTAATATTGGCACATCTTTATCTGAATACCCATGCTAGTTGCATAGATAAAGCCCTTGAATATACAAATAGTAGAAAGAATATGAGATGCTCATATGATGAGTATCATGAAACTCATATTTGAAATACTGTATATTCTAAACAGTTCCTAGTCGATTCAGCCGTCGCTAAGAAGGATATAGGCCGCTCGAGTTCGAGACTAGTATCTGCGATGTCAGTACCATGTTTCATTTGTAGGGGACATTGTGATGTCCGAGCATGCAGATAGGTGCTCCTTGAAGAGTGCACTGAACAACCCTCCATAAAGGACTTTCCAAGTGGTTCTCACTTATCGAGTGGAAACGTCCTAGTTTATGGTTGTACACCATTAGTCCTTATGACCCGTGACAACATTGAGACTCTATGTGCTAGAATTACACTTTGACTTGTTTACCGACTCTCATGGGGTCATCAGGTGGCAAGGTTGGGTGTTCTGTCGAAACATATAGGATTCGATGCTTTGTAGTCGGGGATTCACCGCTTACCTTCGGGTATGGATATCCTATGTGTTCTCATGTGTATGTAGGTTGAAATCTCTGATCAGAGTATGGTGGTAATTATGAAAGGGGTTTCATAGATTACACCATCGATGCAAATACGACATGACACATAGTATCGATTCATTGACAACTCTCGATAAACCAATGGTTGTCGAATCGGTCGAGATATATGAGTTGAAGGGACCGTACTGTACGCTAACCATAATTGAATGGTTCTTGCAGGCACTATCATTTGATATCTAGGGAATCATGTAAGCGATGCTGCTAGGCGTTTAACATGATTGGTTGGGTACTATCAGACTTGAGTTCTGTCGTTCTTATTATCAAGGAGTTGATAAGTAAGAATGGAGCAATTGGGGTATGCTCAAATAAGGACATGTTTAGTCCGAATCACATGGAGATGTGAACCCACGGCTAGTTGTATCAATGAACCATTGAGGGTCACATAAGTGCTAACTTTCTAGATCCCGTTGAGAAGTAAAATAGTTCAATGTGTTGAACGGCTTATAAAGAAGTTTATAAGTGTAAATAAAATAGAAGTATGACTTCTATAATGAGAATGTAACTTTTAATTTGAGGAAGTGTTCCTAAATTAAAAGTTGGCCAAACGAGTAATGTATTTGAAAATTGTGATTTTCATATACATTATTATGGACTAAATTAAATTAATTCAAGTGTTCAATTAATTAAACACTAGTGGACCTAGTGGAGTCCAAATAATTATGTAACGCCCCAGATTCGACGACTGTACAGTCCATTACATTGAACAGTCTCGGAATCCCTCTCATTCCCGTGTGGGTTCGGTTCATTCATGTTCCCTTCACCTAGAAGCCTGCCAGGAGCCGCTCATTGTCCGTGCAACTGATGGCACCGGCGATCACCCCCCGCCCTCTTCGGCCCCGGGCCTCACATGCCCACCAGCTTCCGCTTGGTTCGTCCCCGAACCACACCGTACTAAGAGAGGTCGGCTCTGATACCACTTGTAACGCCCCAGATTCGACGACTGTACAGTCCATTACATTGAACAGTCTCGGAATCCCTCTCATTCCCGTGTGGGTTCGGTTCATTCATGTTCCCTTCACCTAGAAGCCTGCCAGGAGCCGCTCATTGTCCGTGCAACTGATGGCACCGGCGATCACCCCCCGCCCTCTGATTCCAGTGTTGGATTAATTAAACAAGATTGGGCCTTGTAGAGCCCAATTAGAAATAATTATTAAACTAGTGGACTTGAGTAAAATCAAGTAAGGTTTAATTGGTCTCAAATTTGTTTGAGACAATTAAATTAAAGTCCATGGGCCTTGTAATTGTTACAAGCCCAAATAAAATGTGCATGGGGAGGTGAAGAGTTGGGAGACAACTTTTTCAATGTTCAAGGCTTGGCATGCAACTTTTTGGCTTTAACTTTTTCCACAACCAAGAAAAACACTCCCCCCTCTCTCCTCCCCTCACCATGGACGAAAATTCTTGCCCTATTCTCATCTATTTTTGCTTCTTCAATTGTTGATGAAAGCATACACTTCTCAATGAAAAATGCTCTAATTTTTCTAGTGCAAAATTAGAGTGCTTCTAGCTTGTTGGTGGTGGACCTAATTTTTGAACAAGGAGTGTTCAAAGGAAGCTTGTAGAAGGTCTTGCCTTTGAAGAGCCAAGTTGTTTACAACTTGGTTGGAGCCATCATCAACCTCAAGAGGTTGATAGGTATAATTTCTTAACTCCCTATGTATCACAAAGGTGTTTTGTATATGTTACACACTAGTACAAAGGTGTTCAATTTTTACTCAAAATTTCGGTTTTATTCCCTAGAAAAGAATTTTGAACTTCCGTTGCGCATTTGAACACCCTAAAATCGATCCCTTACAAGTGGTATCAGAGCTAAGGGTACTAGTTTTTGTAGCATATACATAATATTATATTAAGATCGATTTCTAACCGCATGAGAAATATTTTTGCAACAAAACCAAGGCTGAATTTTGGGGAAAATTCGGGCAGCTTGTTGCTGCCCATTTCGGGCCACTCGGGCTGCCCGTGGGGCTGCCCGAAAGCAGCCCGAGAGGCTGCCCGAACAGCCCCAACTTTTAAATAAAAAAAAATTTTTGCATGTTGGCCGGAATCCGGCGACGTAGCTCCGGCGACGGCGATGACGACTAGGGTTTTCAAAAGATGTTTTGAAATATCAAAGTGTCATGGGCCTTGAGTTGTTGGGCCATTGGATGGCTAACATATTTGTGAATTTTAAATGGGCCAAAATGTTTTTGGTGAAAAATGAGTTTTTTGGGCCCTTAAGTTTAAAATTACAAAAGTTGCAAATATTTTCTCATGAAATAAATAATTGAAGTTGGACTTTAATTATTTATAGTAAATGGTGATTTACAAGAAATTCGTTTATAAATAAATTAATTTTAAAGTAGACAAAGGAGTTTGTATACTTTGTTAATTTAGTTTATAATCGTGGCGACCGTCCATTAAAGTTCAACATCGATGGGTAAGGCTTGACACGTAAAGATGAACGACGTCATATTATTGGGTCCTAATCAAACGTGAGACAAAAGTTTACGTAGAGGGTTGCATTGAGATGCAATTGGAAACTACCTTTTAGGAATTGTGATTGGCTGATATTATTCGGGATCATGATTCGCTAATTGGACCTTGCGTACCTACTGAGGAAAGGAGTTTCCCGTTTTCACTAGAGGATAGTGAAAGATGTCAAAACAGTGGGAGTAAACATTTATAAAGTAAAAGTCCATACTTTATATCTTACTAAATATTTTAAAATAGTCATTAACATTTATCTGTTATATTTTTCAGTACAATTTTTGACAATGTCTTCGATTCGCAATCCGCTATCTACAATACTCGACAAACACGTATTAACCAGACCTAATTACCTCACTTGGCTAAGAAACCTAAAAATTGTCTTTAATTCGGAAAGGATAGCATATACACTGATTGAGTCGCCCCCTGTTGAGGCTCCGACTGACTGCACTCTTGAGGAATTGTAGACTTACAAGGAATGGTGTGACCATGACTTGAAAGCCAGGTGTTATATGCAGGCTTCTATGAATGATGAGCTGCAGAGACGTTTTGAGGATGCAAAGAGTTCTGCTAACATTCATTTACATCTCAAGGAGCTCTTTGGTGAGCAAACACGGCCTCTTAGGCATGCTACCGTCAAGGAGCTGATCACTTTGCGCATGCGAGATGGGGCCTCGGTCCATGAGCATGGCCTGAAGTTTATTGGGCTCGTGGACAAGCTCATTGGCATGGATCTGATGTTGCCTTCGGAGTTGACCACCGACGTGTTGCTGTTATCGCTGCCTAGCTCATTTGATCCTTTTGTGGTGAACTTCAACATGAATAAGATGGATCCGACCCTTGAGGAGTTGGTGAACATGCTTGTGACCTTTGAGTCCACTATCAAGAAAGAGAAGCTGGTTCTTTATGTGGGTTCTTCATCTGGTACGAAGATTGATCCACATGGGAAGGGAAAAAAACCTTCTTTCCAATGTCCCAAGAAGAACGTGCCCTTGATGAGGCAATCTCCGAATCCCGTTGAGGCAGCCACACCAGTTAAGGCTTACAAGACTGCTGATGTATGTCATCACTGCAAGAAGCCTGGACATTGGAGGCGTAACTGCAGGAAATATCTTGCCCAGAAGAGTTCTGGAAATGGTATGTTCTAAATTGAAGTAAACATTTCAATTAACTCTACTTCTTGGGTATTAGATACCGGTTGTGGCTCACATCTTTGTAATGATTTACAGGTGATGGGAAGAAGTAGGAAGCTTAGGGAAGGTGTGACCTTCTTGAGGATGGGCAATGGAGCAAGAGTTGCTGCCAAGGCTGTTGAAGATGTTTACTTATTGTAGAACAATAATTTTAAGTTAATTTTATGAGATGCTTTGTTTGTACCTAACTTTGTGAAAAACATTGCTTCCATTTCTATGCTGATAAAAATGGATATTCTTGTTTATTTAGCAAAGGTGTTTGCAACATTTACAGGAATGAATGTTTGATTGGTACTGGTGAACTTGAAAACGATCTTATAACTTAAAATTGAAAGATATTCCACTAAATGTCCATTCAAAGGCAGACACCATATGAGATATGGATGGGTATGCCTCCCAAATATTCTTATCTTAGAATATGTGGGTGCCCTGCTTATGTGAAGCAGGTAGTGGGAGATAAATTGGATAGTTGATCCATTTTATGTTACTTTGTGGGATATCCAAAGAATTATGTTGGATACTATTTCTATCATCCCCAAGAAACAAAGCTGTTTGTTTCTAGGAATGCAACCTTTTTGGAAAAGGAATTTCTATTGGATAGATAAGGAGAGATGATAGAACTCGAAGAGGTTCGAGAGACACCCACAATTGTAGAACACACACCCGAAGAGCCAAGAGAGGAGATACAAGCTCCTAGAAGATCCGAGAGAGTCTCGAGACCACCTATGAGGTATGGTCTGCTTCTTGAAGAGGGTCATGATGAGCCTAACCATGGATTTGATCCAAGGACCTTCAAGGAAGCGTTATCTGATGCCGATTCATCCAAGTGGCTTGAAGCAATGGAATCTGAGATGAATTCCATGCATTCGAACCAAGTGTGAAATCTCGTGGATCCACCTGAGGGAATTGTTCCCACAGGGTGTAAATGGATTTACAAGAGGAAACTTGGGGCGGATGGGAAGGTATTGACCTTCAAGGCGCGATTGGTGGCAAAAGGATATAATCAAAGATAAGGAGTTGACTTTGAGGAAACCTTTTCTCCAACTGCAATGTTCAAGTCCATTAGGATATTGCTAGCCATAGCTGCATGGTATGACTATGAGATATTGCAGATGGATGTTAAGACACCCTTTCTTAATGGGGATATTAAGGAAGAGATTTATATGTCTCAACCCGAAGGGTTTACATCTGTCGGAAGTGAGCATATGGTATGCAAACTTCAGAGATCTATTTATGGTCTAAAGCAGGCATCTAGGAGTTGGAACCTTAGATTCGATAGTACAATCAAAGGTTTGGTTTTACTAAGAATCCTGAGGAACTCTGTGTGTATAAGAAGGTCAGTGGGAGTGCTGTGAAATTCCTAGTGCTTTATGTTGATGACATTCTACTCATTGGGAATGATGTAGGAATGTTGCAATCAACTAAGATATTGTTAGCGAGTAAGTTCTCAATACAGGACTTATGTGAAGCATCTTTTGTATTGGGAATACAGATCTATAGAGATAGATCAAAAAGATTGCTTGGTCTCACCCAGTCCACATACATTGATACCATCGTGAAGAGGTTCTCGATGGATGAGTCCAAGAGAGGAACATCTACCAATGTGTCATGGCGTGTCCCTATCCAAGTCTATGTCTCCCAAGACTGATGCAGAGATAGAGGCGATGACACGATGGTGACTCGAAGTCAACCTTTGAGTTCGTATTCATGCTCAATGGTGCTGCTGTCTCTTGGATGTGTTCCAAGCAAGACAGTACTGCGGATTCCACCACTGAGACCGAATACATTGTTGCATCAGATGCAGCAAAGGAGGCTGTTTGGATAAGGAATTTCGTCCAAGAGATGGATGTCATTCCTAATGGAGTTGCTCCTGTCCTGGTGTTGTGTGACAACACGGGAGCTATAGCTCAAGCAACGGAGCCAAGGTCTCATCAGAAATCCAAACACGTATTGAGAAAGTACCACATCCTCCGAGAGATTGTGGAAAGTGGAGATATCTCGATTGACAAAGTCGGCTTCGCAGATAATTTTGCTGATCTGCTAACTAAGCCTTTACCTGGACCATTATTCAAGAAGCAATCGCGAATTGATGGGTTTGAAGCATATGGGTAGTTGGCTCTAGTGCAAGTGGGAGATTGTTAGAGTAGGTGCTCGTCGAGCCAAGTGTTGGCCGAGTGTTCACAATGAAACTCTATGTATAAACAATCTTTATTTTAATAATATTAGAAATTATTATTGGCACATCTTTATCTGAATACCCATGCTAGTTGCAAAGATAAAGCCCTTGAATATAAAAATAGTAGAAAGAATATGAGATGCTCATACGATGAGTATCATGAAACTCATATTTGGAATACTGTATATTCTAAACAGTTCCTAGTCGATTCAGCCGCCGCTAAGAAGGATATAGGCCGCTCGAGTTAGAGGCTAGTATCTGCGATGTGAGCACCATGTTTCATTGGTAGAGGACATTGTGATGTCTGAGCATGCAGATAGGTGCTCCTGGTAGAGTGCACTGACAACCCTCCATAAAGGACTTTCCAAGTGTTTCTCACTTATCGAGTAGAAACGTCCTAATTTATGGTTGTACACCATTAGTCCTTATGACCCGGGACAACATTGAGACTCTATGTGCTAGAATTACACTTTGACCTATTTACCGACTCTCATGGGGTCATCAGGTGGCAAGGTTGGGTGTTCTGTCGAAACATATAGGAGTCGATGCTTTGTAGTCGGGGATTCACCGCTTACCTTCGGGTATGGATATCCTATGTGTTCACATTTGTATGTAGGTTGAACTCTCTGATCAGAGTATGTTGGTAATTATGAAAGGGGTTTCATAGATTACACCATCGATGCAACTACGACATGACACATAGTATCGATTCATTGACAACTCTCGATAAACCAATGGTTGTCGAATCGGTCGAGATATATGAGTTGAAGGGACCGTACTGTACGCTAACCATAATTGAATGGTTCTTGCAGGCACTATCATTTGATACCTAGGGAATCATGTAAGCGTTGCTGCTAGGCGTTTTACATGATTGGTTGGGTACTATCAGACTTGAGTTTTGACGTTCTTATTATCAAGGAGTTGATAAGTAAGAATGGAGCAATTGGGGTATGCTCAAATAAGGACATGTTTAGTCCGAATCACATGGAGATGTGAACCAACGGCTAGTTGTATCAATGAACCATTGAGGGTCAAACAAGTGCTAATTTTCTAGATCCCGTTGAGAAGTAAAATAGTTCAATGTGTTGAACGGCTATTAAAGAAGTTTATAAGTGTAAATAAAATAGAAGTATGACTTCTATAAGGATAATGTAACTTTTAATTTGAGGAAGTGTTCCTAAATTAAAAGTTGGCCAAACGAGTAATGTATTTGAAAATTGTGATTTTCATATACATTATTATGGACTAAATTAAATTAATTCAAGTGTTAAATTAATTAAATACTAGTGGACCTAGTAGAGTCCAAATAATTAAATTGAATCAAGTGTTGGATTAATTAAACAACATTGGGCCTGGTAGAGCCCAATTAGAAATAATTATTAAACTACTGGGCTTTGAGTAAAATCAAGTAAGGTTTAATTGGTCTCAAATTTGTTTGAGACAATTAAATTAAAGTCCATGGGCCTTGTAATTGTTACAAGCCCAAATAGAATGTGCATGGGAAGGTGAAGAGTTGGGAGACAACTTTTTCAATGTTCAAGGCTTGGCATGCAACTTTTTGGCTTTAACTTTTTCCACAACCAAGAAAAACACTCCTCCCTCTCTCCTCCCCTCACCATGGACGAAAATTCTTGCCCTATTCTCCTCCATTTTTGCTTCTTCAATTGTTGATGAAAGCACACACTTTTCAATGAAAAATGCTCTAAATTTTCTAGGGCAAAATTAGAGTGGTTCTAGCTTGTTGGTGGTGGACCTAATTTTTGAAAAAGGAGTGATCAAAGGAAGCTTGTAGAAGGTCTTGCTTTTGAAGAGCCAAGTTGTTTACAACTTGGTTGGAGCCATCATCAACCTCAAGAGGTTGATAGGTATAATTTCTTAACACCCTATGTATGACAAAGGTGTTTTGTATATGTTACACACTAGTACAAAGGTGTTCAATTTTTACTCAAAATTTCGGTTTTATTCCCTAGAAAAGAATTTTGAACTTCTGTTGCGCCTTTGAACACCCTAAAATCGATCCCTTACAAAACCATGTTCTGTCTGGCCCCCATCGGTGGGTATAAAACCGAGTTCTGGCCTCACCCCTTAAAGGACTAACATATTGGGGACAATTTGACCATGGAGATGAGATGAGTAACAGTGTTCTGTCTGTTCCGATCTGTTCTGTTCTGAATTGTTCTAATCTGTTTCTGAATTGCTCTGAATCGTCTGATAACCTCTGTCTCATATTTGTTTCGTTTCTGTTATGATGAGTAAAAAGTAATAAGATTTGAAAGTTTGTTAAAGAAATGTTTTAAAGATTAAGTTCAATATGTATCATTGGAAATCGATCGACCCCCACTTGCTGAGTGTTTCCCAAAACACTCACCCCCATACAAGTTTCAGATAAAAACGAGGAACAACTGAATGAAGAAGAGCAAGATGCTTTCTAGTGTTGGTGAATCGAAGATCAAGATCAAAACTCAAGAATTTTGCTTTCCTTTTGTTTCCGCTAGTTGAAACTCTGATGTAACGTTTATTTCATTGTCATTGTAAAAGACAATATTATTTTATGAAAAAGACTGGTTTGATTTGATACGAGGCTTAATTGTTTACGAGTAATTGTTAAACAATGCCGGATGTCACAGACGCTTCGGACACGAGGCGTGACACGTTCCTTAACTGATGACGTGTCAAGCTGATTTATCAGTTGACTTTCATAGCCGATTTCAGAACTGACTGTGTAACTGATAGTTCAATTTGCTATGCAGCTTTTCGATGAACTGACTGTGTAACTAATCAGTCTTAATTGATTGTCCATTTAACTATACAATTTAAGTTAGTTTTTATCAGTTCAGTTGCCTTTGATTTTTAGCGCAATAATAATCAGTTCGAGCAACTTTGGTTATGTAATTTCAGTTACTTCGCGTTCAGTTGAGTCCATCAGTTCGGGCAATCTTTAAACACATATTTTTCAAACTCCGAAATTCTGATTCTAACAATTTCCCTCTTTTTTGTGTTTGAAAAAACATAGAATTCAAGAGCTGATAACAACTGAAATTTGCAGATAAAATAATCTTTAGGAAGGTTCAGCCTGCTCTGTTCATGTTGTGCTTTAGGAATTAACTGGAATATATAATTGTTGAGTTAATTCCCAATTTTTGATCTTCATCTGCAAGGATAAGAGATCCAAGCCAGCTGCTGAAAAACTGCTCTGTCATTGTAGGCAGTTTGACTGATCGGATCATAATTCTTTCTTAGCTGAGATGTGACTTCAGCTAGCTTCTTTACACGTATTAGATAAAAGAAATAATTTCTCCTCTCCAGTGCTTGAGCAATAGTTATAGCTTTGACTGTCCTTAGGACTGTTGTTTCCAATGCGATGAATTTATTAAAAACTGATGTTTTCGGCAAACGCCTGACAGAAACATCAGTCCTAAATCTGACCCATTCATAATAAAATTTCAACCTCAATTCAGAGAAAACATTTATTTCAATCCAAATGAGATCGATATGAGTGTGAATTGGGTTGGTTGGCCCAGGCTCTTCAATTAACTTGCCTTTGCCTTTAGAATCAGTTAGGGCGTGAGAAATGCTCAGCCCTGAGCTGGTGGCATCCACGTTTTCTTGAATCACCACACCCTTGGATCTAGCAACTGGTAGAACAGTTGGTCGAGCAAGAGTGATGAGTGGTGCTCGGACTCCAGTAAGTTTCAATTTGTCACCAGATTCGGTGACTCTCTGCATTGGAGGATCAGTTGGAGTGCGTTGCTAAGTCTCTTTATCTGCTGATGTAACTGGAAATGCCCTAATAGGTATAGCAATATGAGGCGGTTCAAATTTAGTTGTAGTCAATCTATCAGCTAGAATAGCTTCTCCAACAGCTGGTTTAGTCTTTTGCGACCTCGGCTTCTTCGTAATTTTCGGAGATGGAGTTGTCTCCGAATCAGTTTCACTAACAATCATTTTCCTCTTGATTGTCTTTTTCTTAGCCAAGTCCTTTGTCTTTACCTTCTTAACTGATTTGGGAGCTGCCAGCATCCCAATCTCCTTCTTGATCTTCACAAATTGATTGGGAGAAATGTCCATCTTATTCTTTGGCTGCTGAACGTTCTTTGAATTGAAGACTTTAAATTTGGATGACTTCTCAGCTAATTCATCCACAAGACCTTTATTTTTCAGAAGGTAGCTGATTGGCACTACATAACTGTTGGACTGCTTGGAGGACTGAACCATATACTTCAGTATGTTTAATATGATTGTGGACCAGTTCGGTCTCCTTCCCTTAATGATAGCAGTCATCAACTTAAAATTCTCAAGGGTGAGGGCAGCAAATGAGCCTGCCTTAGCGAGTACATCCTTGGCCACTATATCTGTTAGCAACTGAATTTCTGGCATCAATTCTTTTTTTTGATTAAATACTTTGATTTTCCATCCATCAGCAGACGAAAGAGTTTGCATTTCTTCAATATCAGCAATTTTATCTCAGAAAAATGAGATAAATCATCATAAGGTAGCTAGAAGAAAGAACTAAAAGATTCTTCATCTATTGTCAGAAACTGATTGTTGACGATTGAGATGATTTTACCATTGCCAGAGATTGTGTTGTTGGCAAAGATTTATTGAACTTCCTTTGGGTAAACATCTTGGGTTGCCAGTCCAAGAAATTTCTTCAAGCCAGATGCTTCGAGTTTCAGAAAGAAACCTCGAACTTCTTCATCTTTGACAGAAATAACTGATTCGAATTCAATAGCCATCGCGTTGAGAATGTATGCGGGTGTTTGTCTTGCCATTTTGCTTGATTTCTGAATTTCTGCAAAGAAAAATGCTTTAAGTGTTTGAATGCTCTGAAAGTTCGAAAGCTTTGAGATTTATAAATGACGTAGAGAAAAGAAATTGAATAAGGGCGCCTGATTACTTATGTTGGTGACTGTTCAAATTTTTGGACAAGTGTCAGTCCAAGATTAATTTGAATAAAATAATACGTATGTACGTGCTGTGTACATGTAAAAAGGTCTCTTGGACTACGTGGGACAACGTTGTCAATCAATAAACAATGAATGACATAATTAAATGAGTAATTTTAACAGTCACATCACTTAATGTGGAATTACGTCGATAATAAGTTAACTTATTGATAAGATCAGTTAGGTCAATAACTGAGTGACCATTTGAAAACTAAATCAGTTCAGTTGAAGACTAACTGACAATTGTTTTATCAGTTAACCAATTTAAAAATCGACATTTCCCCTAAATAAATGCAGAAAACGAAGATAGAGTTAGAGAATCTCATTAAATATAGACGGTTGACTGAAGTCTCTTCATATTGTTTAGTTCGTTTCTTCAGTTGGTTTAAATTTGTCTATAAATAAGATCAAACTCATTAGATACAAGATAATTCAACAGATAATATGTGCAGATGCACAAAGCAAGCAGTTCTAATCAGCCTAATCTTGCAGAGAGGCTGTCATTCGAAGAAGCTTGGAAGAAGGATATCGAAGACTTTGTCTTCGCGAAAACCATTTCCACCTGGACGAAGATTCAAGAACTGTAGTCTCTTCAGAGAGATAGACTAGTTGCCTCAAATGAACAAAAGGCAACTGATATCTAATATAAGCTATGTCTCTCCGTCATTCATACTTCAGACCTTGCCTCCGATGAAGGTCTCTAATACTTGATGCTCATCAAGTTGTATAAAATTTTAGATAAAATTGCTTTTTCAGAAGGCTTTAGGAGAACTGCCTCTGAGGAGATGTCTCTTTGGTTGTCTCTTGGGAAAAATGCAGTAGAAAGGTAGTTAAATCGTGTAATAGCAACTAGGTTTTATCACTAAAATTTCTATTTTTCCCAATGATGTTTGTTACTTTACTGCTTTGTTCTTCTGCAATCTGACTGGTAATAAGCGATTTACAACAAGAAAATATAATAATGTGAATAAGATTAAGACAAATCAATTAAATCAAGTATATTGCAAAAATAAGAAAACTTAGTCTTGGATAGTGGCTTGGTGAAGATGTCAGCTGCTTGTTGTTCAGCTGAAATGTACTCCAGTCTGATTTCCTTATTGAGAGCATGATAATTGTAGAACCCGTAAATCAGTAGACGCATAAGCCATGCATAATTCTAGATTTTTAAAATTTAGTTGACTTCATTGCATGATTATTTTAAATGCATTTGTTTGAAGTTAATTATTTATTATTTCAGTTCAGTAGTTTGATTTTTTAGCATTTCAGTTATTTCAGTGAGGCCGGACCGGAGTTGGAGTTTTGAGATAGAATTTAAGATTGGAGAAATACTTCTAGAAGTTAATTTAGCTAGGAAGTAAGTTCATTTAAGTTAAAAAGGGAAGTTGAGGATTTAATTTAACTTTTTGAGGTGATTAAGAAATGAGCTCATTTAAGTTACTTAATTAAGGGTTTTATTCAATAAATTATTTAAGGGATTAGTGAGGCTTTTTAGAGTTATTAATCTAGTAAATAAACAACACTCCACATTCATTTTATTAGTAGATTTCGGCCACCCCTTGGTTACTAGAGGATTCAATTGCCAACTCATCAACTTTGACCATTTCTTTGCATGTAATTAGTAGGATAAATCTAGGATTTTTGGGAGCACCATGTAATTAATTAGTGGACATATCCTAGTCTAGAAACAAGAGAGAAATCGGCCACTATACTCTAGAATCACCCAAGAGATCATTTGATAGCAATTCAAATTCAAAATTCAAATGCATGAAGACTTGGTCTTGATATGATCCTTATATCTTGCACCATCCTCCTCACCCCTCATAACCACTCCATCACACTCCCTCCCCACCGAAATCAGACCCCTTTTCAGTAGAAAAAATGTGAGTAATAGCTAGGGAGAAAGGGAGAAAAAAATCGAGAAACAAGAAAGGTAGAGTAGCAAGCGCTCCATCTCCTCCGTGTCGTGTCGTCGTCGTTTCGTTCGTTTCTTTCGAAACGAAACCAGGCATGTCTAGATTTCTTTCAAACCTCAATAAAGTCATATTATCAATTATTTTTCAGTACATGATCATGTTTTATCATGCAAAAACCGAAATACATCATAGAATTTTCAGAAAATAATGCATGCAGATTTCGGCCCTTTCATGACAAGCTTCACATTTTTCTTAGTTTTGTTGTTTCAGGTGATTGGTTCGATTCCAGGATCCCAAGGTGACCTATATACATGTAATAGGATGCATTAGGACCACGTTTGTCCATTGGTTTAACCCCATGCTTGCTGGAAATTCAGAATGACAGCAACTTTCCCATTGCTTCTCATGTGTTCGAAAATTTCAGTTTTTATGTCAAGGGGTTGGATCTGATCTTGGCTGCCCTAAGGGCTCTTAGCCATGGTTGGATCACTCCCCTAGCATGTATAAGACGTGACTAAGTGGCCCTTTTGGTGGCTTGGTCCATGGCTCATCGGTTTTTAATCAAAACATCAAAACAGCCCCCTATACCCTTCGGCCCCTTCCATTTTTCAGCACATGTATTTCGAGTTGGTTGGGTTAGTGTGGATCTTGGTTGGCCTATGGCCCTTAGCCATGGTTCATTTCCATGCCCCTATATGTCTAGATCGTGCCATGGTCAATCAAATGGCCACTGGAACGACGCAAGACATCGATCTAAGCAAAATACTACACACGCATACAAAAGCATTCTCGGTATGAGTTTTCGGTTGTTGCTGGAATGGTGCGAACTATGGCTGGCCAAAGGCCCTTAGACATGGTTTGAATCATTCCTTGGGACGTTGTGGAGAGGATTTGGTCAGTGGTTCAAGCCCCAATGGCCAAAAGTCTCGCAAACGATGCGATGCATGCAAGGTTGCAGCTGCTGGAAAATTTCAGCAAGTTGCTGTGTCGGTTCGGTGGCTCGTTCGAGTTCTTGGTTGGCTTTTAGCCCATGGCCTTGGACTGGATAGTGCCTCATTGAGTTAGGAAGGTCATGTTTTCAACCGTTTGTCATTTGGATCATTTTTGAGGTCGTACGAGAATTTACGGTGCGATGTGCCAAATTGACTCTCGAAAGAGCGTTTCGTGTTTTGGCCTCCATTCCACCTAGATTTCGACCCTATCATTTTAGGAGCATTATTTTATGATTTTTCAGCGTATTTTAATCATGACTATACGTCGGTTCGGTGTTGGTTCAGGTTGGCTCGGAGTCATGATTAAATGCGAAGTCATTAGGCGTCATAGTCGCATCTTTTGAACTAAATTGCATAGTTGGTCAAGTTTAAGCTATTGCATATTTTTCATGGCTGCAGCGAGCCTGGGAACGATCCAATCCAATCCAGTTGGTAAAATTACAGGACATTTTCATTATGCCAGTTAATTATTTTACGTGCATTAAATAGAAAATGATTATTTTTTAGATTTATGCGATGTGGCTTGTGGTTCATTCACTATGTGGGAGTATTATTTTATACGATCGCCAGTGACCGCTCAGTTCAGTTTGGTACCACCCGGTCGCCAGTGACCGGCCAGCTCAGTTCAGTTTCAGCCTCCTCGGTAGCCAATTACCGATCAGTTCAGCTTAGTGCAGTGGCCACAGGCGTAAAACATAATCTCAACAGAAAATTTTACCAGTTATTTCAGTGCAGGCTCCAAGGAGCAAACATTTTTTTTCTGTGATTATCAGTTCAGTTATGCAGGTATTATAATTGCTCAGTACAGATTATTTTCAGCATGCCTCAGGACAGGATATGTTATCTCATGCATATTTTAAATTCAGTTTTTTTACTCATTACCTGCGATATATGCTTGCTGAGTCTTTAAGCTCACTAGACTTGATTGTTGTAGGTACTGATGAGGCCAGGGCCAAGGGCGGGGACCAGTGAGCCAGCTTGGGTCGGCAGTAGTGGCACCCGAGGAACTCAGAGCAGCAGTTGTTATTTTATTCCGAAAACATTTTATAAGTCGTTGGATATTTTTAAATTGTGATTTTTGGCAAACTTTATTTTCTTCCGCTGCAATATTTTGAAATATTGAACTTGATTCATCAGTGATTTTATGAATGAGGCCATTTAAGTTCTTTTAAAAAGAAAATTTTTAATTTTCCGCAAATTTTCAAGAAAGAAGTTCTAGGGAACCTTTTACAATAATTGATGAAATGATGTCTGACATCAATATGTTTGGTCCTTGAATGAAGAACTGGATTGTATGTAATCGCAATGGTACTTGTTTTATCACAAAATATTGGTGATTCTTATGCAATGACTCCATAGTCTTTCAGTTGTTACTGAATCCTGAGCAGTTGGGCACAGCAACTTCAAGCAGCTAGATATGCTGCTTCAGTTGTGGAAGTTGCTATGGATGTTTGCTTCTTACTGAACCATGAGATCAGTATGTATTCTAGAAATTGACATGATCCACTAGTGCTTTTTCGATCAAGTTTACATCTTGCATAATCTGCATCTGAATATCCAACTAAATTGAAAGATGAGTCTTTAGCATATCATAAGCCCAAATTTTGTGTGCCTTTAAGATATTTTAAAATTCATTTGGCAGTTGAATAATGCGATTGTTTTGGATCAGCTTGAAATCTAGCACACATGTAAACATTAAATACAATATCAGGACGGCAAGCAGTTAGGTAAAGTAAAGAACCTATTAAACCTCTGTAAAATGCCGTCCCAACTGATATTCCACCTTTATATTTATCTAATTTAATAGATGAACTCATGGGAGTGCTTGCAGCTGAACATGTCTCCATGCCAAATTTCTTAAGCAGTTCCTTCGTATATTTAGTCTGACTGATTAATGCACTAGTTTCCAGTTGCTTCAATTGCAGACCAAGAAATAACGTCAGTTCACCCATCATGCTCATCTGAAATTTATCCTGCATTAACTTGGCAAACTTCTCGCATAATTTAAGGTTAGTTTACCTAAAAATAATATCATCAATATAAATTTGCACAAGTAAAATATGATCTGTCTTTGAAAATTTGAACAAATTCTTATCAACTGATCCAACAGTAAAATCATGTTCAGTTAAATTTTTTGATAAAGTCTCATACCAAGCTCTGAGAGCTTGTTTAAAACCATACAAAGCTTTGTTCAAGTGATAAATATGATCAGAAAATGAGTTATTTACAAAACCTTGTGGTTGTTGAACATACACTTCTTCCTGCAACTGACCATTTAGGAATGCACTCTTGACATCCATTTGGTATACTTTGAAATCTTTAAAGGAGGCATAGGCGAAGAATATTCTGATTGCTTCTAGTCGTGCAACTGGTGCAATGTCTCCTCGTAATCAATTCATTCTTCTTTCCTATATCCTTGTGCTACCAGTCTTGCTTTGTTGCGCACAACTGAACCATCTTCGTTCAGTTTGTTCCGGCAGACCCACTTTGTACCTATAATGTTTTTAGAAACTGGTTTTGGAACTAAAGTCCAAATATTGTTACGGGTAAACTGATTTAGCTCTTCTTGCATGGAATTTATCCAGTTAGGATCAGCTAGAGCTTCATCAGTTTTCTTTGGTTCAATTTGAGAAACAAATGCTGAATGAAAAAATAAATTAAACATTTGGTTTCTTGTTCTTACCGGATTATATGGATTACCTATCACCAATTCTTGTGGATGTGATTTCTTCCCTCTGTAGTTGGGATTAGTTAGATCAATTTCTGCAATTGGTTCAGTTTTTAACTGAATGTCTCTTTCAGTTTCAGTTGCCGCAGTTTCGGTTGGCATTTTAATATCATTGTTAGGAACTGGTTCTACCAAATGATTGTTAGGAAAAATTTCTTGTTCAACTGTTTGATACACTACTTCTGGTTCTGGTGTTTGATGGATATTTCGATTGATGTGAACTTCTTCACAATCATCCTCCAAATTGATTTCTGTAAAGCGATCAGATAGCTCAACTGGATCAGTTAGCTTATCAATTAGTGGAGATTCATCAAATACGACATGAATTGATTTCTCTACATTCAAAGTACATTTATTAAATACTCTATAAGCCTTACTAACTGATGAATAACCCAGAAATACTCCTTTTGTAGATTTAACATCAAAAGTTTTCAAATGATTTTTACCATTATCGTGAATAAAACATCTGCAGCCAAATATTCTGAAGTAGAACACCACATTTTTCTTTCCATGCAAGATCTCATGCGGTGTTTTCTAAAGAGTTTTATTAATCTTTGATCTGTTCTGAGTATAACAAGCAGTTTTTACTGCTTGTGCCCAAAATCTTTGAGATATACCTAAATCATCAAGTATCGTTCTAGCTGGTTCTTTAAGCGTACGATTTCTTCTTTCAGCTACACCATTTTCTGAGGTGTTCTAGTTGCTGAGAACCCATGCTTAATTCCAGTATTTTCTAAAAATTGAGAAAGATTTTGATCGACAAATTTCGTCCTTCAATCAGATCTTATTATGTCAATTCCAACTGATTTTTAATTTGATAATCTTTTGAAAAGTTTAATCTATTATGCAGCAGTTTGATCTTTTGTTTTGAGAAAATAACCCAAGTAAATCTTGAAAAATCATCAACGATTACCAATGTGTATTTCATTTCCCCTAAACTCATGGCTGGTATATGACCAAAAAGATCCATTAAGTTCTAAGCATCTGGAAGAAGATTTACTACACTTGTTTTTGAATGAAGATCTTACTTGTTTACTAAACTGACATGCTGATAAAATTTTATCTTTTGAAAAAATCAATTTTGTACCAGTTACAAGATCATGATTACTCAGATGAGCTATGGATTTGAAATTCAAGTGGTTCAACTTTTAATGCCACAACCAGTTTTTAGAAGATTTTGAAGCTATAAAACAAACTAGTGCATTAGGTTGATTAGTCCAACTCACCTTGTAGGTGTTACAACAATGATTGCTAGTTATAATGATGTCATCAGTTGAGTTCTTAATTATGCACGTGTATTTGTTGAACTGAACTGAAAAATTGTTGTCGCGTAACAGACTGATGCTAATCAAGTTATACTTCAAGTTATCAACAAGTATGACATCATTAATAATAATGTTACCATTTATAAGCTTACCCTTACCCACAGTTCTACCTTTAGAGTTGTCTCCAAAATTGATATTTGAACCATAATATTTGATCAGTTGGAACAGCAAATCAGCAGCCCCTATCATGTGTCGCGAGCATCCACTATCCAACTACCAGATTGATTCTTTTGGTGTACCTATAACCTGCAATCACACACAATAAATGATTTTGGTACCTACATATATTTGGGTCCTAAACAGATTAGTCCTTTAGGAACCCAGACTTGGATCAGTCTAACTGACTTTCTAGTTGCTATGTTCCAAATAGTTTTTCTTGATTTGCGTGTGTTTGGTACGTTGTGTGCAGAAGAAACAATATGATTTTTAATCTTTTTCAACTGATTGTTCTTCCGATATCACTTCTGAACTGGCTTACAGTTGTAATAATTGTAATAGCCATCCTTAGAGTACTGATTTTTATAGTTGTACCATTTAAGTGACCATCTTCGCGATTCAATTGAACTCTAAGGGCTTTATCCAATTCCATATCGTTTTGCCTTGTTCGTATTTTCAATCGGTTGGAAAGTAGATTTACTTGGTTCTGAGAATTCATGTATCGTAGTTGATTTCACAAAGTTTATATAATTCCCTTTGTGTTCATTCAACTTTGGCATTGTATCACTTGCAGTGGTTTCATCATGACTTTTAAAGCCCAAATCAGTTCTGTCAATAACTGATTTTTGTAAACCTTGCATTTCAGTCAGAGTGACTGATGACTTGTTCTGTAAGGTTCAGGAAATTTAATTTACGTAACCTAGATGCATACAATATAGGATTTTATTTGAAATATATGTTTAATTATTTTTATGCATTTAATGCATAATTATTGCATGATAGGGATTTATTTCATGATATTTTAAAAGTTCATGCATTAGGGTTTCTAGATGCATTTCGCGCTCGAACGAGGAACGAAGACCGGGGATTTATCATAAAAATTATTTTATGAAGATATGGAGTGTTTTTAAGCGTATTTTTCGAAAATGGGCTTTATTGGGTATTTTTACCCGCATGATTTTATTTTTATCCGGCACGCAAATTTTTTCGAATTGGGGGACTTTTTGAGTGTTCGGGCAACATTTTCAAAAACTCACCTAAACGAAATATTTTTTGGGAGTGTTATTGGGCTTGTTGGGGTATTTTATAGCTTAATGGGATCAAAACAATTCTTTTTAACCCTTTTAAAAATATGATAAAGCCCATTAGTGCATGTGTTACCTACTTAAAACCCATCCTAGCAAACCCTAACCCTTATTACAAGATTTGGCTGCACCTCACCTCATATTTGCAACCTCCACCCACGGTTTTTAGCAGCAAAACTCAGCATCAAGCAATCTTTCCATTTTCCTCAAAGCAAACCTCTTCCCCGCACCTCCGGTGCCTCCCCTTCGCGCGGTTCTTCTTGTTTTCGAGTATCATTTCATCAAGGCACGCTATGTACACCTTTACTCATCATTTACACCATGATATATGCTGTCATTTTGGTTTTTTCACGCAAATTTCGTCGGTCTTTCACTTAGCATCATATTGTGAAAGTTTTGACAAGAATTTGCATTTGTTTGGTGATCAACTCACGTTTTAGTTGCATGGTTGCAAGGGGGCTGCCAATTTTGGGTTGTCTAGGGGCGAACATGCTATGTTTATGGTGGTATGATGATGGGAGTCTAGGGAGAGCTCGGTTCTTGGTGAGAATCCGATGTTGTCGTGCGAGTAGCTAGGGTTTCTGGTGGTTTTGGTTAGGGTTAGGGCGAGTTCTTTCGGGCAGGGGGCTGAACCACATTGAGGCTCGATCCAAGAAGGTCCAACCAAGGCTAGGGGATGTCCACCACCTATTGGTCTTTCCCTTTGAATCGCTTGGAGTCGGGGGATTAACGTTGGCCGCGGGTGTGTTGTGTGAGTGACTAGCTTGCGTGGGTGCTTATCGGTGGGCTTGGGGCTGAGGCCGTGGGTCCAAAAGGTCCAGAGGGGCCCTAGGGTAGTCTAGGAGAGACTGTCTGGTGGCTGGTTCCATCTGTTTTGGTATAGAGTCGGTGTTGGTGAGCTAGGGTCACGACGAGGGTTCGAGGGCTTAGTCGTATAAAATTCCAGCAACTTCAAGGTGCTTTTCGTGGGGCTTAGTGGGTTTCTGGGTGAGTTTTAGGGGCTGTTAGATTGTGGTTAAGGTGTGGTAAAGGCTTCGGAAAAATTTTGTTAAGTTTCGGTTCGATTCGGGCTAAAACCGGGGTTCCAGTCCAAGTTTTAAAACGAATCGATTTTGAGGTTCGGGGGTAAAATGAGCATTTTGGGTTTCCAGGGGTAAAATTGTCATTTTGCACTCCGATGTGAGTTTTAGTCTTGGAAGCGCCCTGAGCACAATATTATCATGTTTTTAACTGTTTATGAATCATTTTTATGATTTTTACGAAATTATGATAAATACTTTCCATGCTTGGTTTGAAGGAAAAATTATGTATATGCATGTTTTTAATTAAGTGGTGAATATGATGTCACGTTTTTGAAGGATAGGAGTTGGTTGTGACCAATACAATGACACGTTGACACGATGACTTGATGACACGAAAGGTTGTGGCTCAGTGGACGGGTAATGCTATCGCTGATGCCTCTGCCACCGGGTACCTCGTTTACACGTAGATGGATCCATCGAATGACATGATAATACGAAAGTCACAGCTTACGAACGTAATTCAAATTAAGCAAATGAACATTTATATGTGTTTATGGTGATATGTGCTATGATTATTAACATGCTTTGACAGGTCACGATTATGCATACGATTTAACTGCAGACATGAAATGTATGTTGATTACGATATTTTTCACTGCTGCTTGTTATGTATTTGTATTTATTGTCACGATACAGGTGTGTTGAGTCTTTAGACTCACTAGGTGTGAATGGTGCAGGTGAGCATGTTATTGAGGTGGCTGGAGTTGTTGAACTCTGAGTTGGCAGGCCTGGATCTGCGCACTACCCGAGGACCACACTTGTAATGCCCGAGATTTAATTGCTGTAATCAGACGTTGATTAATTGACAGAATTGAGGCTATAAGAACTCAAATGAAGAATCAGGGCATCGTTACAGTATAAGCCAAGATGTTGGACCGAACATCTGGCGCCCGAGCGGTAGAAAAGAACTGCCCGAGCGCCAATGCACCATTGGACATAATGTTTGGCACCCGAGCGGTAGAATATTACCGCCCGAGCGCCAGATGATGATCGGCTGAGTATCTCGACAGAGACTGCCGCGCCCGAGCGGTAAGTTTTAACCGCTCGAGCGCCGAACAAGCGCCCGGGCGGAAATTCATGACCGCCCGAGCGCGAGACGTGTTGCTTGAAGAATCATGCCACGTTTCTATACATGCATGGGATATATACAACAAGCTTCTCTCCTCAACCTTCTGAAGAAAGAAAGAAACGGAGGGCCAAGATAGGGTTAAAGTCCTTCGAAAGAGTTTAATTCGATTTGTGAGAAATCCGGCCGTCTGATTTTGAATCCGACTTCAGTACTGTGTTCCTATCGACGCAGGCTTCTACAGGACGTAAGTTTTGTTACGTTTAGATATGATTTGAAATTATGATATTGTCAGAATTGAATAGGAATCATATATAGTGTTTCTGAAACAGTAGACATCGTTTAATTGAAGTCAGATTAAAGAGCAGACTATTTCTGGAATTTTTATGATTTTCGAAATCAATTTGACTGAGATTCGATATTAGATTTGTATTGTGATTGAAATTATGAGTTGCACCGATATTGATTATGAGTTCATGTATTATATCTGTGGTGTTGGAATTGACAGGGTTATCGGGACTGTATTGTTATGTCGTCGAAACCTCAGTAGATTGATATTGATCAGATTTACGATTGACTGAGATTGTATTGTTGTATTGTATGTTGATTGACATTGATCAGATAGTATGTTGATTTGAGTATTGATCAGAACATGTTCTTAATTGAGTTATATATTGATATTGTGTCTGTTCGGTATTGTTATTACCAGATTGAGAATGGACAGAGTTGAATTCAGGACTTCGTCTTCGTCAGAGCGAAAAGATAAAGGTATAAATTAATGTTGAGTTGAGATTGCACAACTCGAGTGAGGTTTGTCTCGAGTTTCCCTAAATCACATACTTTACCTTATTGTATTGATTTGATTGATGTACTTGTTCTCTTGATTTATAAACAACAGGTATTAGACGAGTAATCTTTTGACAGAAGTGCCTGATAGTAGTGGGATCGTCACGGGCACATTGCACGATGTCACAAGATCGTGTATTGGCGATAGTGCCAAAGTCTGTCACCGGATGTTTGGCTATCGATGTGGATAGAATTGTAGCTTCTTATATTACTGGTGATCGGTACGGTCTCGATGTGGATGGAATCGTAACTCTTCTATTACTGATGATCGATATCATATCGATGTGGATAGAATCGGAGTTTCTTCTATTACTGGTGATCGATACTATATCGATGTGGATAGAATCAGAGCTTGTTCTATTACTGGTGATCGATACCCTATCGACGTGGATAGAACTGGAGTCTTTTCTATTATTGTTGGTCGATATGGGAATGCCAACTTCTGGAAACCGGGATCCCTAGACTAGGATTAAGTCTAGTCTTAAATGTGGAGTCATGAGTCAAATTGACAATTTATATTGAGTTACGTTGATTATGTTCCTGAATATGGTACACGATGAATTATGTTCCTGATGATGGTACATGTTTAGAATAGGATTTATTGTTGATATGGATTTATATTCTGATTTGAATACATGTTAGACATATCTGTTATATGCTTTTATATTGTTTTATGATTGCATGTATACATGATTTATACAGAGAATGTAATTCTCACCGGAGTTATCCGGCTGTTGTCTTGTTTGTATGTGTGCATGGCAACAGGAGGGATAGGATCAGGGTCAAGGAAACAACGAGGCTGGACTAGATAGCGTGGAGATCCGGGCTTCAAAGAAACTTAGGATTCAGCACCGATTTATAGTTGAACCTAGTTGAATTCTTGTAGATAATACAAGATTTGTATGTTTATGTTTAATATGTAATTTGAATTGAATTACATTACGTTTCCGCTTTGTATTTAAAAAAAAAAATTTAGACCCTGTTTATTATAATTGTTTGAATTCTTCCTAAAGACGATTAAGGAATGAATTAGTGTCCGGGTCCCCACAACAGGTGGTATCAGAGCGATAGATCCTTTAGACTGAGATAGAAGAGAATGAGCGGGGTAGATTGAGTTTTCTTTCCTTGCATGTGATTGCTAGCATGAGAATTATTTTAATGTTTATTGACATTGTGTATGCTAGCATGCTATTATGTTTACTGCTTTTAATTACATGATTACCTGAATATCTGAATTGATTTGGTAATATGTCTGATTTGAAAATGAATCAGAACCAATTCTTGATCAGAGGTAAGCTGATCAGGAAGGGACTGAGATGGACTTATCTCCTGTGATTGCTAACCCTTGTTGTGATCAGATATACCTCCTCGAAGAATTCCGGAAAGGGGTAGTACTTCGACTGATCAGATAGATGTATCAGAATCTCCGATGGAAACACAGTTGCAGCAGTTTCAGTCATTTCAGCCGCCGATTCTGAGAGGCATTGAGACGTCTGAAGATTGTGAGAATTGGTTAGATGACATAGAGATACTGTTTGATTCACTTGATTATCCAAATGAACGGAGAATTAAACTGGTGCCCAATCAATTACAAGAGGTCGCTAGGAGTTGGTGGATTGCAACCAAAAGAATATTAGAATAGCGGGGTACAGTGATTACATGGGAAGTCTTTAAAGCTGAATTTTATCGAAGATTCTTCTCAGGATCGTACCGAGAGGACAAGAGAGCAGAGTTTGAGAATTTGAGACAGGGCCAACTGAATATTGAAGAATGTGTTGCTAAAATCTCCACTTTACTGCGTTTTGTTCCTCAGATAGCTGGGAATGATGAAGCTGTAGCTGAGCAGTTCATCAAAGGATTGAATTTAGAGATAATTGCATTGATAAATATGCAGCAACCCTACCATTTTGCTGATACTTTGAATAAAGCAAAAAGAGCTGAGGCGAGTCTGATTAGACAACAAGAAAGGTTGTGTGCAATGCAACCCCAGACACAACAATCCCCTCTCCGATTGGATAGTGGCAGTACGAGTAGGAACCAAGATTTATTGAAAGCTCGAAAGAAACAGTTCAAGAAGCTAGGGAGCGGTTCTACTAGCTCCAGCGGTTCTAGCCCGAGTTACACCAGAGTTTATTCTAGAACCTGTGGAGGAAGGAATCCCACAGAACAATGCCGAGGTGTACTTGGTAGTTGTCATGTTTGTCGACAACAAGGACACCTTGGTAAAGTCTGTCAGCAGAGAGGTTCCCGAAGATTTCAGGGAGCAGAATCATCTGGTGGTAGTGATCGAGGAACAGACCCAGGACACACGTAATGATATAGTGGCAGGTAATAATCTTTTATGATTATATTGCATATGTATTGATATATACTAATGCATTCCCTACGATTATCTTTGACTGAGTTGCATTGATATATGTTATACCTGTTCGGTCTGTATTACTGTAGTATTGATCTTTTTACCTTTTGGGGAGAGGAATTGATATCAGTGAATTCTGTGATATATTGTATACTACAGTAAAAAGGGAATGGGATTGAATTAGATTGTGTTGTACTTGTGTTGTCTGATTTTGACTACATTACTGATATTGATATGCTAACAAGTACAGAACTATTATAGATTCTTGCTAGGAGATGGTAAGATTCGGAACTGAAATGACCAAAGAATGAATGATATACGGTAAGGATTCTCGATTTTGAATTCCTTGATATCCGTATTATGTATGATTCGATGATTATCGAAAAGAATGGAGTAATTCCTTATGTCTTCAGTTGATTACTGAAGTTGAGCTTATCTGGAAATGATTTGTCAGTAGCAGGAGAGTTGCTATAGTCGTTCCAGATGAAATTCCGGATTTGTCCTATATATGGAAAACGATTTCAGCCTTGATTCGATATCAGGGTATGATTGATTGAATCGAACAGTTGAAATCTGTATTGAATATTCTGGGAACTGAGATTGTTGTATACAGAATTGTTCAGATATGAATCTTTATTGTAACAGAGAGTATTAAGAGTCTATGATATCTGAAGATAGTATATTGCCTGACTATAGCACAGTTGAGACCGTGATCTGTGGATGAGAACGACATTGAAAATGGCAGAACTTCATAAATGTCAGAAATGTCAGAAATTGCGTTTTATGTGTTTACTAGATTAGTATAAATGATTGGTATTTTGAATCCGATCCGATATTGCTGTTATTCTGAATCCGTATTTGATGCCGATTGTTATGAACCGTTGAGATTATATACAGTTCAAGCCGACTCGGAGTTGATTTTGAGAATTACAGCAGTTCAGAAGTTTGATCAGACTGTTCAGAACTTGATTTCGATAGTCAGAAAAGTGCGTCGATTAGAATATCAGATAGGTAATATTTTAGTTTATATAACTAGCTGATTTGTTTGTCCCAGATATTTCGAATTTGAAATGATAGGTATTGTCAGATGCACACAGCAATAGATTCAGTATTATTCTGGTAACAGGAAATGTGTAATAATTCGAACGGACAGTTTTGATGTAAACAAATGAAATCTGTTATGTCAGAATTTGTATTGAAATGTCTAAATCGCTGACAGATGAAGACAGAAAGATAGAAACCAGGAGATTGATTATACAGATTATCGATTCTTGAATAGAAATAGGGGTACATTTCTATGAAATTCGTGACGAAACTATCGAAAATCTGGCTATGACGGTGATATGATGTGATTATTATTGAACGATTGTTCAAATCTGCGGATGTTATATTGTACAGGATGACGTATAGATATGATCAGATGACTTAGATGTATGTCAGAAAAGGGGTCAGATTGTATTGAATGCCAGAGTGATTATATCATACCGTGATTTTTGATTGATTTTGTACTTTTGGCAGAACGTATAACATGATTTTTATCTATGATTTATAGATTGATGGATAGTCGGAGCGAACTATCTAGATAATGGAGGATATCCAGGAACTGTAGTGCTGGATTATAGCACTAGTAACCTGATGTCTTGTCACTTTATGAATTATTGTACCATAATAGCTATTAGATGAATATCAAAATAGCTTTAGTTGAGGTATTGTACAGTGAGAACTGCGAATTTTCTTCGTATGGGGATGATACTGCGGTGGTGCCTGAGATTGAATTTGATAGGATCAGAGAACTGATAAAGAAAATGAAATTGATTCAGAAGCAAATGAAGATAGCTCGGAAATTGATATGAAATAAGCCAACGTCGGATGATGACTGTTGGTATGGAAGGCCGAAGATTGAATATATCCTTGAATAGGATTAACAGATGATGATATTGATTTGCTATGGAGTTGTTGATTGGTATATACGGATGTTGTATAACCAATAGTTGTGATTGATTCTATCACAAGTTATTTCGAAGAGGATTATAATACTATACTTCTTGAATGACTCCTCCAGTCTGGAATCAGAATAAATAAAAGAAAGATATTTCCGAATGAAGAATATTCCGCTGTTGGAAGTACAGTACAATCATCAGTGCAATGAAGAGGCTACCTGGAAGACTGAGTTTGATATGAGGTAGCGATGTTCAGAATTATTACACTGAAAGGAGTTATGACTGATTCAATTATACATTTCTTTCTTTATCTGATTTGATTGCCTATGATTTCGGGGACGAAATCATATCTATGGGGGGAGAAATGTAATGCCCGATATTTAATTGCTGTAATCAGATATTGATTAATTGACAGAATTGAGGTTATAGGAACTCAAATGAAGAATCAGGGCATCGTTACAGTATAAGCCAAGATGTTGGACCGAACATCTTGCGCCCGAGCGGTAGAAAAGAACCGCCCGAGCGCCAATGCACCATTGGACAGAATGTTTGGCGCCCGAGCAGTAGAATATTACCGCCCGAGCGCCAGGTGATGATCGACTGAGTATCTCAACAGAGACTGCCGTGCCCGACCGGTAAGTTTTAACCGCCCGAGCACCGAACAAGCGCCCGGGCGGAAATTCATGACCGCCCGAGCGCGAGACGTGTTGCTTGAAGAATCATGCCACGTTTCTATACATGCATGGGATATATATAACAAGATTCTCTCCTCAACCTTCCGAAGAAAGAAAGAAACGGAGGGCCAAGATAGGGTTAAAGTCCTTCGAAAGAGTTTAATTCGATTTGTGAGAAATCCGCCCGTCTGATTTTTAATCCGACTTCAGTACTGTGTTCCTATCGAGGCAGGCTTCTACAGGACGTAAGTTTTGTTTTGTTTAGATATGATTTGAAATTATGATATTGTCAAAATTGAATAGGAATCATATATAGTGTTTCTGATACAGTAGACATCGTATAATTGAAGCTAGATTAAAGAGCAGACTATTTCTGGAATTGTTATGATTTTCGGAATCGATTTGACTGAGATTGGATATCAGATTTGTATTGTGATTGAAATTATGAGTTGCACCGATATTGATTATGAGTTCTGGTATTATATCTGTGGTGTTGGAATTGACGGGATTATCAAGACTGTATTGTTATGTCGTCGAAATCTCAGTAGATTGATATTGATCAGATTTACGATTGACTGAGATTGTATTGTTGTACTGTATGTCGATTGACATTGATCAGATAGTATGTTGATTTGAGTATTGATCAGAACATGTTCTGAATTGAGTTGTATATTGATATTGTGTCTGTTCGGTATTGTTATTACCAAACTGAGAATGGACAGAGTTGAATTCAAGACTTCGTCTTCGTCAGAGCAAAAAGATAAAGGTAAAAATTAATGTTGAGTTGGGATTGCACAACTCGAGTGAGGTTTGGCTCGAGTTTCCCTAAATCACATACTTTACTTTATTGTGTTGATTTGATTGATGTACTTGTTCTCTTGATTTATAGACAGCAGGTATTAGACGAGTAATCTTGTGACAGAAGTGCCTGATAGTGGTGGGATCGCCACGTGCACATTGAACGATGTCACAAGATCGTGTATTGGCGATAGTGCCAAAGTCTGTCACCGGATGTTTGGCTATCGATGTGGATAGAATTGTAGCTTCTTCTATTACTGGTTATCGGTACTGTATCGATGTGGATGGAATCGTAATTCTTCTATTACTGATGATCGATATCATATCGATGTGGATAGAATCGGAGTTTCTTCTATTACTGGTGATCGATACTATATCGATGTGGATAGAATCAGAGCTTCTTCTATTACTGGTGATTGATACCCTATCGACGTGGATAGAACTGGAGTCTTTTCTATTACTGTTGGTCGATATGTGAATGCCAACTTCTGGAAACCGGGATCCCTGGACTAGGATTGAGTCTAGTCTTAAATGTGGAGTCATGAGTCAAATTGACAGTTTATATTGAGTTACGTTGATTATGTTCCTGAATATGGTACACGATGAATTATGTTCCTGATGATGGTACATGTTTAGAATAGGATTTATCTTTGATATGGATTTATATTCTGATTTGAATACATGTTAGACATATCTGTTATATGCTTTTATATTGTTTTATGATTGCATGTATACATGATTTATACAGAGAATGTAATTCTCACCGGAGTTATCCGGCTGTTGTCTTGTTTGTATGTGTGCATGGCAACAGGAGGGATAGGATCAGGGTCAAGGAAACAACGAGGCTGGACTAGATAGCGTGGAGATCCGGGCTTCAAAGCAACTTAGAATTCAGCACCGATTTATAGTTGAACCTAGTTAAATTCTTGTAGATAATACAAGATTTGTATGTTTATGTTTAATATGTAATTTGAATTGAATTACATTACGTTTCCGCTTTGTATTTAAAAAAAAAAAAATTTAGACCCTGTTTATTATAATTGTTTGAATTCTTCCTAAAGACGATTAAGGAATGAATTATTTCCGCACATAACGATTTTGGGAGAGATGAGAAGTCATGGATATTTTATACACTGGTTTCGATATAGTGATGATTACTAGTATTTTTAATTGGTCATGCTTCGATTGAGATCGACCATTTTAAAATGTAGTATTTCTTTTAATTGTCAAATTCTTACGATTATTTTTATGGTATTTTTCTTTAGTAGGGTTGCATGCATGAAAAATATTTAAGTGTTCATTTTCAAAATATGAGCTTTACAAAAAAAATATATTGCAGCATTTTAAATTAGTAGATGTTGCATGTTCCATGCTTGAATCAAATAAGTTTGTTTTGAAATTTCATTTTTCAACTGTTGAATCAATGATTGGTTGTCAATTATTTCAACTTTCTGCTTTGCAATCTCCCTTCTTAGACTCAACAATTCAACTTATTCATCAGTTTCAGCTTTGTTGTCTTTGGGATCAGTTTCCTCTGCTTTGGTTTTTTCGAATGACGGAGAAAACTTGTTATACTCTTTAACCATGTCATACAGTGTGGTAATGAGTTATTCTCGTGTAAAGTGTAGAGCACAATTTCAGTACACGTAAAACCCATGTATTTATTAAATTGTCAAATTTTTTATTTAAGTTTAAAATGATTTTTTTTTAGATGCATGATTTATGAAATTACATTATTTTAAATTATTTATGTTTATGTGATGCACGTTAAAATGTTTCT
This sequence comes from Primulina tabacum, assembly GCF_025594145.1. NCBI lineage: Eukaryota > Viridiplantae > Streptophyta > Magnoliopsida > Lamiales > Gesneriaceae > Primulina > Primulina tabacum. The sequence continues at coordinate 22,874,405 of NC_134557.1, read as the reverse complement.
CGAGCTTCATGTTTCAGGCTATTAGTCGATGCGGGATAGAGGAATAGAGACTGACGACGATTTTGGCAATTTAAAAATGTGGTATTATATTTTAAGTTAGAAAGGGGCATTTAAATTATTTATTTAGTTTTTAGCATTTTAAATCCAAACTTATTCATTTGGTGATTTTAGGAATTTAAAACCTTTAAAGTTTATCAAGTTTGTATTTTTTTTAACTTTAATTTGGGGTTTATTATTAAAGATAAAGGCGGGTTGATATTTCAATTAGTATCTTATTTAGCATTCATAATTGTGTAATTAAGCAATAATTTCTCCTAATTAATCACTAAACACACGCACACACACATTTTTACACACACACCCACATGGCACACACATACACCTTTCTTAGCCTTTCACTTCATAATTTTTTAGAAAAAAATTAGGTTTCTTAGATCAAGAGTGCAGCCGCCCCTCCCCTTCAGTTTCCAGCAGATTTTCATTGGGTTTTCTTCAAGAAAAATCGTGTCACGTTGTCCCGGATCAATCCTCGCATATTTCCCGCCTCAGTGTCATCGTTTCGATAACGTTATATATCAAAATGAACGTATATTATTTCGTTTATACATCGTTCCCGTCATAGTATTTGTACTTATCTATATTATGCGTAAAAATCCATGTATGTTGTAAAAAGTTTGAGCAAAAATTTTGTTGGAACGGTTTGAAAATGATTTTAGATCTGAAAACTCAAAATTTGCTGTCATTTTAAATACTGCGTAGAACTTTTTGATATCTTCGATTTGACAGAAAATTCGAAATATTTGGATAAGAAATGAGTGAGTTATGATTGTTTTCGTGGGACTGCTCAAACTGCATTTTTCTGAAAATGCGATCTTGTTGTGTTCTTGAAGTTTTATTGTTGCAGGCTTCGTTGGGGATTGACGGGTGATCGCTGCTACGTTTAAGTACATCGAGAATGATGTTGGGATGATTGTTGGTGTTTCGTTTTGTGTCGTTAGGCACTTGGTTGAATTAGAAGTCGTAGGAATTGATTTGGCGTCAAATGTCGTGTTCACGGATTGGGTTGCGTCGTTTGTGATGCGTAGTTGTTTTGGGGTGTTTGTTGGAGTGTTAATAAATGCCATAGCATCCATGGATGGGTCTCGAGGCATTGTTTCATGGTCCATATGATCGAGCTAGGAGGAATAATCCTTAGGTGTAGTGATTTCCCGTTAGTTCGCGTTTCCAGCACCTACACGGACCCTGGCACGGGTTTCGTGCCCTTTTTCCTTCAAAATGCAAATTTTCAGTGCCTAACCGGACCCCTACTCGGACCCTTACTATGGGGACCCGGACGTTAATCATCTTCTTAATCATCTTTGGGATTTAATTATCAATTAAGATAAACAGGGTTTAAAAATTTTTCTTTTTAAAAATGTAAGTGCGGAACGTAATGGAATTTAACTAATATACATCTCAGTATAAAAGTACAATAAGGTAAAACACTTATTCAAACTAGTCTAAGGTTCAACTACTAAATTTCAAGTATTAAACCAAGTCTACAATAAGTCCGGAATCACCACTCTAACTCATCTTCTCTCATCATCTTCTTGACCCCGATCCTGCCCCACCTGTTGTCATGCACACATACAAAACAAGACAACAGCCGGATACTCCGGTGAGAATAAATCCCAGTATAAAACACGTATACATGCATGTCATGCCGTTAATACAAATCATAACACATAATCAGTAATTATGACACATATGTGAATACAGATAAAACAATCTGATTCTTACTCTTTAACTTGACTCGTATCTAAGTCTAGGGATCCTGGTGTGAATAAGATGTAACAGGTCTCCCACCTACTCTCCCAATCGGGGTGGCGTTACATCTTATTCCTAAACTTTGGTCTGGTCTGTATCGAAATCTACAATCGAAGTGAATCTGATCCGAAGCATCGATATCACCGAACGTTTAGAAAATTGGCGTATCTACCAATGACACTCCTATCTCAGTACATATATATAAATCAATATAAAGTACAAACAGAACAAGTAAGTGATTTTGTTGGGAAACTCAAATTGAATCTCATTTGAGTTGTATCTTCCCCAAACAAAACATGAATTATACCTTTGTCTTCCCGGTCTGACGAAGACGAAGTTTTGTATTCCAATCTGTCCATACCCAGTCTGGCAATGACAATCACATAAATACAATATCAGTATATAATTCGATTCAAAACTTGTTCTGATCAATACTCAAATCAGTATATAATCTGATCCATATCTGAACAAGGTACAATCTAATTCATATCAACGAAATCATTACTGAATTTGATCACTCTAAATCAACTGATGTTTCGACGGCATAACAATACAGTTTCGATATCCCCGTCAATCTCAACATCACAGATATAATATCAGAATTCATAATAAGTATCAGTACAATTCATAATCTCAATATTTGTACAATTAAGATCAGTAACAACACAACTCTGATATCAAATCCCAATCAATATCTTTCGAAAATCATAACAATTGTATAAACAGTCTATTCTTTAATCTGACTTCAATTATACAATGTCTACTGTAGCAGAAACATCATATCTGATTCATATTCAATTCTGACAATATCATAATTTCAAATCGTGTCTAAACGTAACAAAACTTACGTCCCGTTGTAGCCTGCGTTGATAGGAACACAGTCCTGTAGTTGGATTCGAGTTCTGATAATCGGATTGAATAAAATCACAAGTCTAAGGTACGATGAGGCTTTGGGGAATTTCTGAAGCTTACCTCGTTTCTTGCTGAAGATTAAGGAAGGAAAGATGAATCATATATATATTGCATGTAAATTGTACGTGGCTTCTCCAGAATTTGCCAAAAAACCTCTTGCGCATATGCGCGCTCAAGCCCCGCGCATATGCGCGAGATTTATTATCTCGGCGCTTGTGTCTCAACCGCGCGCGCATACGCGCATGTGCGCCGACCTCTCTGGACGTTCCGCGCATGTGCGCGCATTCAAGCCGCGCATGTGCGCGCATGGTTCTGTCTTCCTCGCGCATGTGCGCCCATACATGTCGCGCATGTGCGCGGGGACTCTTCTTGCACCTCATGTCAAATCTTCTTTCGGCTCTTCCGGTCTGATCTGTTTCATCTATAATCATATGAATTAATAACTAAATCATTTCAGATTAATCTCAGATTACAGCAATAAACTCTCGGGCCTTACATTTCTCCCCCTCTTAGATCTGAGTTCTTCCTCGAACTTATCGGCACTCAATTCAGATATATCAGAAGAAATGTATAATAGAGTTTAATCAGAAACTCATCTCAATAAAATCATTCTGAAATCTCAGTCTCATGACAAATTCTGTCTTTCAGATAGTCTCTTTGATGCCCTGTCAACTTACTGTATTTTCAATAATAGAATAGTCTTCATTCTGAAATATCTTTCTTGTTCGGATCTGTGATTCTAAATTGGAATAATAATTCAAGAGCATAATATCATAATACCCTTCGAAATAACTCTGACATAATCAATCTCACAATACTGGCTATACAACATCCGTATATACCAATTCAACAGCTCATACCAAATAAATATCATCAGCTGTTATCAAATCTGTTTATCCCAGTCAAGGATATATTAAATCTTCGGCCCCAAATACCAATCGTCAAAATCCGACGTTGGCATATTAAGTCTGTCTGGTCTGAGCTATCTTCATTTCCTTCTGAATTAGCTACATTTTCTTTGTCATATCTCTGACCGTATCAAATCCTATCTCAGGTATCTTCGAGATATTATTCTTATACCAAAGAAATCTGCAGTACTTACTGTACCCTGTCTCATCTGTAGCTATCTCAATACTCGTTTGATAGCTATCATTATATAATAATTCATATAGTGACAATATGTCATGTCAACTAGTGCTAACATCCAGCACTACAACACCATAAATATCTTTTAATATCTGGATAGTACGATCTGGCTATCTATCAGTCAGTGGATAATATATAAATGAGTTCATGGTATGTTCTGTCACAATTACAAAATCAATCAAAATTCACAATCTGATATAATCTATTTCAACATTCTGATCAATCTGACCATTTCTTTGACATCGATCTTTGTCATCTGGTCATCTGTGTACGTCATCTTGTACAACTACTAGATATAGATTGAACAATCTGTCAATCACAATCATATTATATCACAATGTGGAAAGTATTGCAGTGGTCTCATTACGAAATTCATCGAAATATACTCCCCCATGTCTAGTCAGAATTATACAAATTCTGTAATAAATCTTCTGATTTCTATCTTTCTGTCTTCATTTATTGACAATTCAAACATTTCAGTACAAATTCTGCCAACATTTCAGTACAAATTCTGTCACAACTGATTTAATCTGTCTATGTCAAAACTATCTGTTCGAATATCATACATTCTCAGTCACCAAAATGAAAACTGAATCCACTACGGTACGTTTCGGACACTACCTGTCATTTCAGATTCGAACCATTTGGTACAAACAGATCAGTTAATAATATAAATTAAAAAAATATATATATACATACATGGTATTCGGTTCTGACTATCGATATCAAATTCTGTCGTGCAAATCTGACACATTTGACATCACCAGATAATCATTCTCATACAGTAAAAATCACATATCTGTCACTCTGATCGATGTTCTGCTCTTATTATCGAATTTAAGTTCTGAACATTCTGGTTAAATCTCTGACTGCCGTAATTCTCGAATTCAGCTCTGATTCTGTCTGAATAATCTGTATCAAATATTTATCTAGAAGCTAACAATTCCCAAGCAGTTCAAAACATAATCGGATAAGATAATCTGCCAACTCAGACAAATAAATTTCTAACATTTCTGAAATTTCTGATCTTTCTGATATCGCTATCGTTCTCAGTCACTGATCACAATCTCAACTGTGTCAAAATCAATCGGTATACTACTTCAGATATCGCATACTCTGAATAAAATCTGTTTCAAGCAGGATTTATATCTAAATAATTTCTGTATACAATAATCACAGTTCTCAGAGTATTCAATACAATCTTCAGATATTCGATTCAATCAATCAGATGCTGCAAATATATCCAAATATCATAGATATAATAAGCATAAATCATTAGAATACCTCTGAACATACTGAAACATGCCACAGAGAAACACTAAATCAAATGTAACTCCTGGCCAGTACTCTTCTACTGATCTTTCAATTCTTTCAATTTATTCAGTGACATTCTGTACATTCAATATCATTCTGTATTGAATTTTAAAACACAAACAGTACCTGGTATCAATTCAATTCTAAAATCTATCTTCCTGATATAAAGCAAATCCAAAATCTTATTTAGGAAGACGTCAACCAACTCGTACATCACTTGGCAAATCTGCCAATACTAGGCTCGATTTCACCATGTCTACTGAATACATTAGGATACCATCTGCTCCTTTATGTATCAATCGAGTCATAAACATACAGATCTCAAAGGAATTCTAGATCTAGAATCATTACCGTGGAATTTCTACTCAGCATGCCCTATCTGGTCTGAATCTTATATTTTTCTGGAAGGACTCTACAATAGTTCTGTACTTGTTCAGCATATTAATATCAATAATGCGGTCAAATCAGAAACACAAGTACATCATAATCTAACTCGACTTCATTCTCATCTTACTGTAGTATACAATATTTCACAGAAATCTCTAATATCAATCTTTCTTTCCCAAAAAGTAAGGGAATCAATACTACAGTACAAACAGACTCAACAGATACAACATATCTCAATGCAACTCAGTCAAATATAATCGTAGGGAATGCATTAGTATATATCAATACCTATGCAATATAATCATAAAAGAACAGTACCTGCCACTATATTATCAGGTGTGTCCTGTGTCTGTTCCTTGGTCTTCTACTCCCTAAAATCTTCGGGAACTTCTCTGAGGACAAACTCTAGCAAAGTGTCCCGGCTGTCTACAAATATGGCAACTACCAGTCACTCCCTGACATTGCTCTGTGGGATGTCTCCCTCCGCAAGTTCTGCAATATACTCCAGTATAACTCGGGCTGGAACCACTGGAGCTAGACGAACCACTCAGTCCGCTCCCTAACTTCTTAAACTGTTTCTTTCGAGCTTTCAGCAAATCTTGCTTTCCACTCGTACTGCCTTTATCAAATCTAAGAGGGAGTTGCTGTGTCGGGAGTTGAATCACATCTAACCTTTCTCGTTGTCGAATCAGACTCACCTCATCTCTCTTTGCCCTACTCAAAGTATCAGCAAAATGGTAAGGTGGCTGCATATTTATCAATGCAACTATCTCTGAATTCAATCCTTTGATGAACTGCTCAGCTACAGCTTCATCATTTCCAGCTATCTGAGGAACAAAACACAGTAGAGTAGAGAATTTAGCAACATATTCTTCAATATTCAGTTGGTCTTGTCTCAAATTCTCAAACTCTACTCTTTTATCTTCTCGGTACGAAACTGAAAAAAATCTTCGATAGAATTCGGCTTTAAAAAATTCCCACGTGATCACAGTACCACGTTTTTCTAATACTCCCTTGATTATAATCCACCAACTCCTGGCGGCCTCTCGTAACTGGTGGAATACCAGTTTAATTCTCTGTTCATCTGAATACTTAAACAAATCAAACAATAGTTCTATATCATCTAACCAATTCTGACACTCTTCAGACATCTCAGTACCCCTCAACATCGGCGGTTGAAACGACTGAAATTTCTTCAACTGTATTTCCATCGGAGTTTCTGATATATCTATCTGTTCAACCGAAGTACTGCCCCGTTCTGGCATTCTTCTAGGAGGTATATCTTATTACCAAAACCATTAGTAACCCAAATACTACAAACCTGTTCCATTCTTTCTCGGATCATCTTCTCAGATCAGATTCATACTCCATAATACATAATACCAACTCAAATCAAATAATCAGGTAAACATGTATTTCAAAGCAGTAAATCATAGTATCATGCTAGCATACATAATGTAAATCAACATTAAAATAAATCCCATGCTAGCAATCACACGCAAGGAAAGAAAACTCAATCTACCCCGTTCGTTCTCTTCTATCTCAGTCTAAAGGATCTATCGCTCTGATACCACCTATTGTGGGGACCCGGACGCTAATCATCTTCTTAATCATCTTTGGGATTTAATTATCAATTAAGATAAACAGGGTCTAAAAATTTTTCTTTTTAAAAATTTAAGTGCGGAACTTAATGGAATTTAACTAATATACATCTCAGTATAAAAGTACAATAAGGTACAACACTTATTCAAACTAGTCTAAGGTTCAACTACTAAATTTCAAGTATTAAACCAAGTCTACAATAAGTCCAGAATCACCACTCTAACTCATCTTCTCTCATCATCTTCTTGACCCCGATCCTGCCCCACTTGTTGTCATGCACACGTACAAAACAAGACAACAGCCGAATACTCCGGTGAGAATAAATCCAAGTATAAAACACGTATACATGCATGTCATGCCGTTAATACAAATCATAACACATAATCAGTAATTATGACACATTAGTGAATACAGATAAAACAATCTGATTCTTACTCTTTAACTTGACTCGTATCTAAGTCTAGGGATCCCGGTGTGAATAAGATGTAACAGGTCTCCCACCTACTCTCCCAATCGGGGTGGCGTTACATCTTATTCCTAAAATTCGGTCTGGTCTGTATCAAAATCTACAATCGGAGTGAATTTGATTCGAAGCATCGATATCACCGAGCGTTTAGAAAATTGGCGTATCTACCAATGACACTCCTATCTCAGTACATATATATAAATCAATATAAAGTACAAACAGAACAAGTAAGTGATTTTGTTGGGAAACTCAAATTGAATCTCATTTGAGTTGTGTCTTCCATAAACAAAACATGAATTATACCTTTGTATTCCTGGTCTGACGAAGACGAAGTCTTGTATTTCAATCTGTCCATACCCTGTATGGCAATGACAATCACATAAATACAATATCAGTATATAATTCGATTCAAACCATGTTCTGATCAATACTCAAATCAGTATATAATCTGATCCATATATGAACAAGGTACAATCTAATTCATATCAACGATATCATTACTGAATCTGATCACTCTAAATCAACTGATGTTTCGGCGGCATAACAATACAGTTTCGATATCCCCGTCAATCTCAACATCATAGATATAATATAAGAATTCATAATCAGTATCAGTACAATTCATAATCTCAATATTTGTACACTTAAGATCAGTAACAACACAACTCTGATATCAAATCCCAATCAATATCTTTCGAAAATCATAACAATTGTATAAACAGTCTATTTAATCTGACTTCAATTATACAATTTCTACTGTAGGAGAAACATCATATCTGATTCATATTCAATTCTGATAATATCATAATTTCAAATCGTGTCTAAACGTAACAAAACTTACGTCCCGTTGTAGCCTGCGTTGATAGGAACACAGTCCTGTAGTTGGATTCGAGTTCTGATAATCGGATTGAACAAAATCACAAGTCTAAGGTACGATGAGGCTTTGGGAAATTTCTGAAGCTTACCTCGTTTCTTGCTGAAGATTAAGGAAGGAAAGATGAATCATATATATATTGCATGTAAATTGTACGTGGCTTCTCCAGAATTTGCCAAAAAACCTCTCGCGCATATGCGCGCTCAAGCCCCGCGCATATAGGCAAGATTTATTATCTCGGCGCTTGTGTCTCAACCGCTCGCGCATATGCGCGCCCATCGTCGCGCATATGCGCGAGACCTACTGTCTCGTGCATCCACTTACTCGCGCATATGCGCGCCTTCCGCCGCGCATGTGCACCGAACCCTCTGGACGTTCCGCCCATATGCGCGCATTCAAGCCGCGCATGTGCTCCGACCTCTCTGGACGTTCCGCGCATGTGCGCGCATTCAAGCCGCACATGGTTCTGTCTTCCTCGCGCATGTGCGCCCATACATGTTGCGCATGTGCGCCCATACATGTTGCGCATGTGCGCGGGGACTCTTCTTGCACCTCATGTCAAATCTTCTTTCGGCTCTTCCGGTCTGATCTGTTTCATCTATAATCATATGAATTAATAACTAAATCATTTCAGATTAATCTCAGATTACAGTAATAAAATCTCGGGCCTTACACTTACACGGGTTTCGTGTGCCCCTTAAAAAAATAAATTTTTATATATTTAATACGGTTATAAATGTAAGATTTGTTTTGTGGTTTCGAATATAAAATATATGATTTGGTTTGGGGTTTTATGTCATGTCTTATTACGATGATTAAACGAGGTCAAGTCCCGAGAGATTTAGAACATCATAAGGAAATTTGTCAATTTTGGGTGTGAGCATGACTATACGTCTAAGCTATAAAAGATTAGTGTTTGAACTCATTTTAGTATGTGTAGCAGTGGCCCCAAACGAGATCCAACGAATCCCTCAACGCCAAGTAAGTATGTTCGACGTGCAAAAAAAATACTTTTAAGTTTTTGAGGTATTTTAAATGTCTTGTGACCAAATTATGAATTGGATTGGAAGGTGGTGAACGTGGCCGAGGACCTCTCCACCCCGATAAAGTATGACCGAGTTTTGATCAGGATTGGAAAGTGGTAAAGTATGATCAGGGACCAATCCACCCAATAAAGTCTGACCGAGGATCTTATGTATTTGGTAGTGGACATCCCTGCCAGCTCAGTACTGTGGTTTAGTCTGATTAGGCACATTTATGTATTGGTCACTTGCTTTGAAACATATCTCTACGCAAAATGATGTTATGTATGTTCAAGTATGTATGATGCAAGTATGTTTAAGAAAAGCTTTATGATGATGGCACGTCTACATTTATGCTACTGCGTTCAAGTTTCATGTATGTTTATGCTACTACGTTCAATTTTCAAGTATGTACGCCCTATTTTAAAGATGCATGTGGTTTTATTACATATTACTTGTTATTTCAAGTTTATACATGTTGAGTCTTTAGACTCACTAGACTTGATTGACGCAGGTGAGGATGACTTTGAGGAGACGAGGGGTGGGGACCAATGAGCTGGCTTGGACTGCGCATAAGGCTAAACTCGAGGACCGCCAATGTTTTAAGATTTGATGCATGAAAATTTTAATGCTCTGATTTTTTTATGAAGTGGTTTATAATGTTTAAACGATTATTACTTTTAACAAACTTGGTTGTGGTTGTTTTATTGCAAATGTTTGTAGACGAGCAAGTTATTTTAATGCAAATTTGAAAGTTTATTTGTATTTAAGAAAATTTTAATTTTTCCGTAAATTTTTAAATAGTTAAAAGTACGGTACATTACAGTTGGTATCAGAGCAGTGTTTTTGTAAAGAGTTATGCTGACAAGAGAAGAAGGGATCTCGAGTTTGCCATAGGAGACCACGTCTTCGTAAAGATAGCACCTATGAAGGGTGTTATGAGATTTGGGAAGAGAGGCAAGCTTAGTCCGAAATTTATTGGGTCGTTCGAGATTCTTGACAGAGTTGGGACACTAGCTTATCGTGTAGCCCTACCACCGAATCTGGCCGGAGTACACAATGTGTTCCACATCTCGATGCTGAGGAAGTACCTAGCGAATCCTTCGCATGTTTTGAGCTTTGAGCTGTTGCAGCTTGCTCCAGATCTGTCGTATGAGGAAATACCTGTTCGAATCCTAGACCGACAAGAACGGATACTTCGGAACCGAGTAACAAAACTGGTCAAAGTCCGGTGGCTAAATCAATCAGTAGAGGAGGCTACTTGGGAGACAGAAGCAGATATCATAAGTCACTATCCGGAACTATTTGGTAAGATTTAATTTCGAGGACGAAATTTATATAAGTGGAGGAGGAACTGTAGAGCCCAATTTCAGTACACGTAAAACTCATGCATTTATTAAATTGTCAAATTGTTTATTTAAGTTTAAAATGATTTTTTTTAGATGCATGACTTATGAAATTATCTTATTTTAAATTATTTATGTTTATGTGATGCACGTTAAAATATTTCTCGAGCTTCATGTTTCAGGCGATTATTCTATGCGAGATCGAGGAATAGAGACCGGCGACGATTTTGACAATTTTAAAATCCGATATTTTATTTTAAGTTAGACAGGGGCATTTAAATGATTTATTTAGTTTTTAGCATTTTAAATCCAAACTTATTCATTTGAAGATTTTTAGGAATTTAAAACCTTTAAAGTTTATCAAGTTTGAATTTTTTAACTTTAATTTGGGGTTTATTAGTAAAGATAAAGGTGGGTTGATATTTCAATTAGTATCTTAATTAGCATTCTTAATTGTGTAATTAAGCAATAATTTCCCCTCATTAATCACTAAACACACACACACACACATTTTTACACACACACCCACACGACACACACATACACCTTTCTTAGCCTTGCACTTCATATTTTTTTGGAAGAAAATTAGGGTTCTTAGAACAAGAATGTAGCCGCCCCTCCGCTTCAGTTTCAAGCAGATTTTCGTTGGGTTTTCTACAAGAAAAATCGTGCCACGTTGTCCCGGATCAATCCTCGCATCTTTCCGGCCTCGGTGTCGTCGTTTTGGTAACGTTAAATATCAAAAAGCACGTATATTCTTTCATTTATGCATCGATCTCGTCATAGTATTTGTTCTGATCTATATTATGCGTAAAAATCCATGTATGTTGTAAAAAGTTTGAGCAAAAAATTTGTTGGATCGGTGTGAAAACGATTTTAGATCTTAAAAATCGAAATTAGCTGTCATTTTAAATACTGCGACTTTTCGGTCGATTTTCTGGAAAAACTTTCAATTTATAAATGTATACTTTTTGATATCTTCGATTTGACAGTAAATCCGTAATATTTGGATAAGAAATGAGAGAATTATGATAGTTTTTGTGGGACTGCTCAAACTGTGTTATTCTAAAAATGCGTTCTTGATGTGTTCTTGATGTTTTATTGTTGCAGGTTTCGTTGGGGATTGACGGATGTTCGCTTCTGCATTCAAGTACATCGAGAATGATGTTGGGATGATTGTTGGTGTTTTGTTTTGTGTCATTAGGCACTTGGTTGAATTAGAAGTCGTAGGAATTGATTAGGCGTCAAATGTCGTGTTCACGGATTGGGTTGCGTCGTTTGTGATGCGTAGTTGTTTTGGGGTGTTTTCTGGAGTGTTTTAAAGTGCAATAGCATCTTAAGATGAGTCTCGAGGCATTGGTTCATGGTCCGTATGATCGAGTTAGGAGGAATAAGCCTTAGGTGTAGTGATTTCTCGTTAGTTCGCGTTTCCAGCACCTACACAGACCCGTAGCCGGACCCTGGCACGGGGTCCGTGCCCTTTTTCCTTCAAAATGCGAATTTTCAGTGCCTACCCGGACCCTTATCCGGACCCGTACACGGGGTCCGTGTACCCTTTTTAAAAATATATATATATTTTATATTTTTAATACGAATATAAATGTAGGATTTGTTTTGTGGTTATTAATATAAAATATAGGATTTGGTTTGGGGTTTTATGTCATGATTTAGTACGATGATTAAACGAGGTCAAGTCCCGAGAGATTTAAAACGTCATAGAGAAATTTGTCATTTTTTGGAGTGAGCATGGCTATACGTCTAAGCTATGAAAGATAAGTGTTTGAACTCATGTTAGTATGTGCAGCAGTGGCCCAAGCGAGATCCAACGAATCCCTCAACGTCAAGTAAGTATGTTCGACGTGCAAAAGAAAATACTTTTAAGTTTTTGAGGTATGCTAAATGTTTTGTGACCAAATTATGAACGGGTTTGGAAGTCGGTGAACGTGTCCGAGGACCTCTCCACCCCGATAAAGTATGACCGGGATTTGATCAGGATTGAAAAGCGGTAAAGTATGACCAGGGACCAATCCACCCGGTAAAGTATGACCGGGGATCTTATGTATGTGGTAGTGGACATCCCTTCCAGCCTAGTACTGTGGTTAAGTCTGATCAGGCACATTTATGTATGAGTCACTTTATTTGAAACATATCTCTACGCAAAATGATGTTATGTATGCTCAAGTATGTATGATGCAAGTATGTTTAAGAAAGCTTTTCGATGATGGCACGTCTACGTTTATGCTACTGCGTTCAAGTTTCAAGTATGTTTATGCTACTAAGTTCAAGTTTCAATTATGTACGCCCTATTTTAAAGATGTATGTGGTTTTATTACGTATTACTTGTTATTTCAAGTTTATACATGTTGAGTCTTTAGACTCACTAGACTTGATCGATGCAGGTGAGGATGACTTTGAGGAGACGAGGGATGGGGACCAATGAGTAGGCTTGGACTGCGCATGAGGTTAAACCCGAGGACCACCAATGTTTTAAAATTTGATGCATGATAATTTTAATACTCTGATTTTTTTATTAAGTGGTTTACGATGTTTAAACGATTATTACTTTTGACAAACATGGTTGTGGTTGTTTTATTGCAAATGTTTGTAGAAGTGCAAGTTATTTTATTGAAAATTTGAAAGTTTATTTGTATTTAAGAACATTTTAATCTTTCTGAAAATTTTAAAATAGTTAAAAGTACGGTACGTTACATAAAGCTAGTAGAACTGAAATCAAATACATGTCCACTTGTTGATTACAGTTGTGCATCATCTGTCATTAGGCATTTTACTTCCTTTTCATCACTGGAGCTACTCAAGCTCTCAGACTCTGACTCTTCACTGTTAGTCTCTGTCCATTTTGATTTGCTTTATTCAGCTAGCAGGACTTCATGTCTCTTCTAAAATGATCTTTTGTCATTCTTGTCTCGTCTTTTGTATTCAACTGAATTCTTTCCTTTTTCAGTTGAATTTCGACTAGTCCTTCTTTGGCTTTGGACAGTCAGCAATGAAGTGTCCTGATTTGCCACTGTTGTAGCAAGAGTTTAGTTCTTCCTTTGATTTGTTTTTCTGTTATTGCCTTTGGAAGGAACCTTGATTTCTTTTGATGAATTTTCCAAATTTCTTGACATATAATGACATGGCGTCATTACTCAATTGTTCTGCAGTCTTCTCAACTGAACCAGTTGGTTTCAGTTTGATTGCATTAATGGCAGTAGTGATTTGTGGAGTAGATGACTCTCTTTCTCTTTTTTGCAGTTCAAACTCATGGGCTTTGAGATTATTTCTTTAAACAAATCATGTAATTCTACCTTGTTTAGGTCCTTCAATTATCTCATAGCCATGGTCTTGACATCCCATCATCTTGTTTGCAGTTAAAACTCATAGGCTCTCCCAAGTGTATTCAGTTCATTTATGATGCTGCTGACTCATTCATCATATTCAGTCATTGAATCTCCTGTCTTTATCTTGATCTTGCCAAATTTTTGCACGACAACTGAGAGTTTGTTCTCTTTTGTTGGCTCATTCTCTTCGCATTGTTGAATCAACATTTCCCAAATTTCTTTTGTTGTTTTGCACATTTGGATTTTACTGAAAGTAATCTTATCCAATGTCTTGTATAGAATGTCCTTTGCTACGTTGTCCAAGTTTGCTTTCGTCTTATCTTCAGCTGTCCATTCTTCTCTAGGATTTTCAATGCAATGGGGCTCCATCAGTTATGGCAACTACTCTATTTGCCTTTAATATCTTCATTGGTCCATCAGTTATGATGTACCTTATATCATCCTATGCAGCTAGATGAGCTTGCATTCTAATCTTCCAGTCATCAAATTCTTCTCTGGAAAACATGGGGATTTTGTTGAAAGAAGACATGGCATTCAGTTTGTAAAGATATAAATTATTCAAAAACAAAATTGACAGGTCTCTGATACCATTTTTTAGGATCGGTTGGGTGATTGAAAGTGTTTAAAAGGGAGGTTGAATAAACACTTTGCGATTTTCGAATCTTTTCGAAAGAATGAATCAGTTTAGTGATAAACTGAATTTGATAATCTTGTTGTCAATGTCGATCAGTTAACTTTAAAGTGCGGAAACAAACTGAAGGACAGATTGAATAGCTGAAAGATAAACAAAACAAAGATTTATGGATGTTCGGAGTCTTCAAATTATCCTATGTCAGCCCTTCTATCTCAAGGATAGGATATTCACTAAAAAACATTGATTAATTACAGAATCTGTAATAACCCACTTCAGTTTGGTCTTAAACACTGCCAAATTTAAGCTCTTAATATCTTTACAACTTTTATCAATGCGTAACTGATATGTTTGTTAAGCACAACTGATCTAAAAAGGTCGAATAAGATAACAATGAGTTCTTGTGTTGGTGCTCAAAATATAGCCTTAAAGCTATGAATAAATCTGATAAGCGTGAGATTTTTGTGACTGATTTTTAAAAGCTTTTAACTCAAGAATGAATGTACGCGCAAAAGTCTCTTTCTCAGCTGATCTTCATGGCTGTTTATAGGCTTCCCAATGGTAATATTGAATGCGTTCAGATAATTATATCCGTTAATTTGACCTTAGTAGAAACGTCATAATTCTTCTAACAATCGTACACTGTGGCATTCTGATATGCGGCGTTCCCACTACAAGTTGCAGTTTCCTCTTGTACAAATTGTTGCTTGATAGATACGCTCCTTAGCTGATGACGTGTCAAGCTGATTTATCAGTTGACTTTCATAGCAGATTGAAGAATTGACTCTATAACTGATAGTTCAATTTGTTATGCAGCTTTTCGATGAACTGAATGTGTAACTGATCAGTCTTAATTGATCGTCCAGTTAACTACACAGTTTCAGTTATCTTTTATCAGTTCAGTTGCCTTTGATTTTTAGCACATTAATAATCAGTTCGGGCAACTTTAGTTACGTAATTTCAGTTACTTTGCGTTTAGTTAAGTCCATCTGTTCGGGCAATCTTTAAACACTTAGTTCGTCGAACTCCGAAATCTGATTCCAACAAAATTGCATGAATTTTATTATGTATTACTTGTTATTCACGGTTTATGCATGCTGAGTCATTAAACTCACTAGACTTGATTGATGCAGATGATTTAGATGAGAAGACAAGAGGCTGTGACCAGTTTGCAGACTCGGACCAGTGGCACTGAAAATCCGAGGATCTTGCAGTTCATGAGATATTATTTATTCACATTTTAAAACTATTTACTCTGATTTTATTACCTAGTGTTGGAGGCAAGCACGTTGGAATTTATTATGTTACGTTAATTTTTTTTTTCCCAAATTTAAGTTGTCGTTATTAACGTGGGACTTTTTTATGATTGTGGTATTCAAATGCTGGAGTTTTATTATTTATTTTATTTTATAAAATGCATGATGATCATTATTTTATTTTAATAGTTATATTTATAATTAATTAAATAGTAAGAAAATTTTTATTTTTTAGCAAATATTAAAGTAATATTATTTTAAGTAATGGTTCGTCACAATTGGTATCAAAGCAAGGCTTCTGATATAAGGTTGTGCCTACTGCCGGTTGTAAGGAGATCAGGAAGTCACGCCTCAAGTCTGAAAGTTTTACGGTTTTAAATGTATTAAGCGTTAATGTACGAGTTTCTTTAATTGCTGCAGTTTAACTTTTAATCATTTTAGTATGTTAAATAAATAATTTTTTTATGCATGTTGGTTACATGTTGGATTAAATTGTGGAACAATATGCCCCCTAGACATATGGTTAACCACAAGGGCCGCGAGGCTCGTGAGGAGGAGAGATTTACCCCTCCATGTTCACCACCAGATCTTAAGGCTCAAATGCTTGCCGGCATGACCCAGTTCTTTGCGCAGTTTGCTGGGAATAATGCGTAGGTGGATAGGAGGACGAGGTCAGAAGCAGTGTATTAGCGTTTCCACAAGATAGATCCCAAGGACTTTGGGGGGATGATGGATCCCATGGTAACTGATGGATGAATTAAGTCCAAAGAGGTGATATTTACCTTTATGGTGTTGCAGGACACTGATAGAGTCAGGTGGGCCACCATTTTACTTAAGGACGATGTCGGTTATGGCGAGAAGGAGTGTCAGTGACGGTGAACCTGCACACCCTTACTTGGGAAAACTTCAAGGAGGCGTTATACTCCAAGTACATCACTGATGAGGTTCGCTCCCAAGTGACTAGGGAGTTCAAGACTTTGCGACAGGGATACCAGTGTGGCGGAGTTTGTGAGGAAGTTTGAGCAGGAGTGTCTGTAAGGTCTAGAAATTCAAACGACATTACCTGAATACATGTAAATATAGGGTATTAGTAAAATGTTTTAAATGCATTAAATACAGGTTTGTTACATGATTTTATGATTATATGGTATGATTTACTTGATTTCATAAGTTAGGGCTTTTGGCAGTATTCGATGCTCGAACGAGAAATGAAGACCGGGGACAGTTTAAGGAAAAAGTTTTTATTAAATAATTATTTTTAATTATTTAATATATGATGTATTTATCATGAATTTTCGAAAATGAGTAGTTTTAGGATATTTTTATATGTCGAGTCATATTTTAAAATGGTAATCGGTTTATAGCAAAATGGATGTCTTTATTAGGGTTCGGGTAATATTTTTGAAAACGTATCAAAACAAAATATTTTACGTACGGGTATTTGGGCTTATTGGGTCTATTTTAGAAGGATTCTTGGGCCTAGGTTAATACAATAATATTTTATATAAAATTTTGGCCCATTCTCTTATTATTAGTTTTTATCGCTTTTCTCACCCTAAACCTTAGCCTTCTCTCCTCCCATTCGGCATCAGCTATTCCATGCACACACACACACACACTCACGTTCAGCAGGTTTTATCATGGTTTTTGCAAGAAAATTCAGTAGAAACTTTGTCACGTCCCTTTGGTGTTCATCTCTCGCCCCGTTTGTTGGATTTTTCGAGCATTTAAACGCAAAGGCACGCCCTATACCCCAGTTTTCTCATCTTTCACATCCGATTACGTATTTTGATTAATCATGCATGCCATTTTATAGATCTACTGATATGAAATGGTTTCACATGGTTTTTACATGAAAATATTAGATTTTCTTGTCTTACTCCTCATGTTTTTACCACAGTTTGAAGGGGGCTGCAAGGTTTAAGGTCTGAGGCATGATCTACAACAGGTTTTATGTGTTCTACGAGCTAGGTTCAGATCTGGAACTGCTCGTGTAGGGGTTGATCGGATCTATCATGTTTTTGGCAAATATAGTTCGATCGATCTTAGGTGTTGGGGCGGCTATGCATAGGTTTTCATTTGTCCATTTAGATTCGATTATATTCGGTTGGAATGATGATAACGAAAACGGAAGGATGATAAAAAAATTACAAAACAAAAATGGGATTCTGGTGCGACTTTGATTGTTGTACTTCCAAGAGCAGGTTGTCCACAAGTAGTATAATTCGGTGAGTCCGAATATCGTATCAATAGGAAAGTTAAGATAGTTATTAGTCCATTACAAAGTTCTTTTGTTATATTTTTTCTTTTAATTGTTTGAATCTTTAATTGGTAATTTTTAATTGTTTAAATTTTAATTTAAATAACAGAGATTAGAATATCCACTCCTGGAATTTTAATAAAGTTAACATTAATGAACATTATTGAAATCCACTTGACAAAAAGGTTCCAATATATTAAATAATCATATTTATATTATGTTATATATTATTATCTTATAAGTATATAATATATACCAAACCCTACAAATGTTGTCAAGTATTTATTGTGCTATATATATTTGTTAAAACTAAATCATGGTTCCCACTTTAAATGGTTGGTAAAACCAAACAAACATTTAAATGGTACCAAAAATTAATATTATGATATATTCATATATAATAAAACAAGGCATCGACTTTAAATAGTTGGTAATATCAAACTAACATTTAAATGGTTTCAAGAATTTAGTGTACCATATAGCAACAATAAATCAAAACTTCCACTTATAAGTAGGGTATAATAATGTTTAAAGTAATGAATATAACATAAACAATAAATAATTATGAAATAATATAAAACATAAATTATTAACTTTTAATAACCTTATTATCATATCAAGAGTTTCACATTTTCATCTCAACTTTGGGAAGTTAGCTACTCATTGTTCAAAGTGTAATGAAATCAACATGCTAATTATATTTAAATGAAGAAATAAAGGAAAAACAAATAGAAAAATATTATGAACTCAAATGTTTGTTCATAGAATGAGGGATATCTCCACACATTACAATGCACTTCTATTTATAGTCAAATTTGGAGAAACAACCACAAATAAAATATTATTTTGTACACATAAGTTTTCATTGGTGTTCCAAAAAATTATGTCATCATACACATCACTTTTTCTCTTCTCATGTATGTCTAAAATCTGAATAGGTCTTTCCTCGTATGACATGTTCGATGAAAGCTATAACGGCTCAAAGCTCAGTACATGTGAAGGATTCGCTATGTACTTCTTAGCATAGAAACGTGGAACACATTATGTACTTCTGCTAGATTCTGTGGCAGTGATACACGATTGGCTAATGTTATAACCTTTTCAAGTACGGAACAAAGTTAACAAGTTGGTCAAGGT
The DNA here is from genome assembly GCF_025594145.1 of Primulina tabacum. NCBI lineage: Eukaryota > Viridiplantae > Streptophyta > Magnoliopsida > Lamiales > Gesneriaceae > Primulina > Primulina tabacum. Next base: position 22,854,905 of record NC_134557.1, on the reverse strand, counting down.
CAATTGGCTGAATCATTCCGATGAGGAGACTACTTGGGAGACCGAAGCAGACATGAGGAGTCGCTACCCAGAGTTGTTTGATAAGCCTTAATTTCGAGGAAGAAATTTATTTATGGGGGAGGAATTGTAGTACCCAAAAATCAGTACATGTAAACCTCATGCATGATTGAAATTGTTATTTATTTAATTAATTATTTCAATGTATGTAAGTTTATTTTTATGCAATTTAAAATGTTTTCTCGAATTTTAGTTTTTTAGGCGAATATTCGATGCCCAGGAAAGAAGACAGGAGACGATTGAGGTGCTAAAATTTAATGTGATTTTATTTTAGGCCGAGAAATTATGTATTTTTAAATATTTAAGAATTTTATCAGTTAAGGATCAAATTTAATTTATCGAGTGAAATAAAATAATGTTAAGCATTTTAATTAGAAAATTTTGAAAGTAGAGGATTTAAATCTAAATCATTTCACTTGACATATAATATTTTTAACAATTATTTTATGTCTTAATTAATTAATTTGGGTAGAATTTAATTTATTAGTTGAATTTAGGATTTTCAAGTATTTTTAATTGCCATTTTTCAAAATTGTGGGATTTAATTATTTATCATGACATTTAAAATTTTGTGATTTAATATAAAATACCTAGTTAATGTGTTTTTAAGTATTATATAGGATGGGTAAACCCTAATTTCTACTCACAGTTCACAACTCACGCCTCACGCACACTAGCCGCACATACACAAAATAACGTGAAGATTCAAGCCTAGGGTTTGGAGTTTTTTGGCTTCCTCTCCTAGCAGCCACCTTACCAGAGCCTTCACCCTATTTTCCCTGAATAATTTCGTCACTTTTGAAGCAAGAAAATGCAGCAAATCATTCTCCATTTGGCCTGTGGGGACCCGGACGTTAATCATGTTCTTAATCATCATTAGGACAATTTAATCAATTATAATAAACAGGGTCTAAATTTTTTTTTTTAAATTGCGAAACGTAATGGAATACATGCAAATATACATATCAGTATATTAAAAGTATAAGTCTTGTACTATATACAATCATTCGAGCTAAGGTTTAATAACTACATATCAAGTATTCCAAACCCTATCTCAGATCAAAGTCCGTAGTCTCCACTCTAATCACGATCTCTCTTCATCTCCTCGACCCCGAACCTGTCCCACCTGTTGTCATGCACAAATACAAACACGACAATAGCCGGATAACTCCGGTGAGAAATAAATCCCAGTATAAATCAACGAAACATGCAGTTATATCCACAATAAAAAAGCATGTAAAACATGTAACAAATATCAGTAACATGTAACAAAATCAGAAACATAATCAATATAAAATCGCCAATCAGACTCGTGACTCCACGTTTCAGACTAGACTCAATCCTAGTCTAGGGATCCCGGTTTCCAGACGTTGGAATTCCATATCGATCACCAGTAATAGAAGAAACTCCAATTCTATCCACATCGATATGGTATCGATCACCAGTAATAGAAGAAACTCCAATTCTATCCACGTCGATTGCCAATCGTCCGGTGACCTGTACATGATAGACTTTGGCACTTTCGCCAATTTACTATCTTGTGACATCGTGCAATGTGCCCGTGGTGATCCCACCACTATCAGGCACCTCTGTCACAAGATCACTCGACTAATACCTGTTTTTTATACATTCATAGAACAAGCATATCAAGTCAAATCAATGAACATAGTAATAAGAAGTATGTGATTTAGGGGAACTCAAGTATATCATACTATACTCGAGTCGATCTCCCGGTACCACATTGACTTATACCTTTCGTTTGTAGTCTTGGTCTGAAGAAATATCAGTTTTGAACTCAAGACTGTCTCTGTAAATCTGAAACGACATATCGAGAATCATAATATCAATATTCCATTCTCAATTCAAAACTGAATCTGATTAATTTGGATTTAATTCAAATCACGGCATAACGGCACAATCTCAATATCCCGTCAATATCAACTCAACAGACATCAATTACAAATCATAACTCATATCCGATACAATCTGTAATTCATTCATAATCCAAATCTGTCCGATTTCAAATCAATATAATCAGAAACTCATAACAATTCCATAATCTGTCTTTTTCTCAATCTGACTTCGATTCTATGATGTCTAACATGTCAAGAACATCATATATGAATCATACCAAATTTCTACAACATCATATTTTCAAATGATACCAAAACTCAATAAAATTACGTCCAGTTGTAGCCTGCGTTGATAGGAACACATTACTGAAGTCGGATTCACAATCAAACGGACAGAATTCTCACAAAAGGCGTAAGGATTTTTCACACAATTTTTCTGAACCTTTCTCTCCGTTTTCCCTCTTTTCTTACCTTTGAATGAAGGCTTGTATGCATTATATATTCACACGTTGCATGTAAAGGTTAGGTGGCTCGCCCTTTGTAAAACACGTCTCGCGCATATGCACGACATCACTCGGCGCATATGCGCGAGACACTATGTCTCGGCGCGTGCCTACACGACAACTCGTGCATATGCGCGTCCCTCTTCCGCGCATATATGCGAGGTCCTCTGGAATTTCACTTGGCTTCTCGGATGACTCGCGCATATGCGCGCAGCACTTCCGCGCATATGCGCGAGGTTCTCTGGACATCATCAATTCCCTTGCACAGGCTCGCGCATATGCGCGAGACCCTCTGCCCCTTTCGCGCATGTGCGCACGTCTTGTCGCGCATGTGCGCGAATGGTACTGTCCTCGCACATACATTATCACACTGTTATTTCAAATCGTGTCTCGGTTGACCCTTTCATAATCACATTAAATTATAATTCAATAATCATTAATTAACAGCGATTAACTTTCGGACATTACATTTCTCCCCCCATAAGATATGATTTTGTCCCCGAAATCACAGGCAATCAATCATATCCATAAGAAGAAATGTAATACAAACTGACTAAAAACTTACATCAGTAAAATAATGCCGGGAATTCCTGTCTCATGTCTGATTCAGTCTCCTAGGTGACTTCTTCAATGCCATGATGAGTCCATTGAACTTTCACAAGCGGAATTGTCTTTGTTCTGAGCTGTTTTTCTTTACGATCGATAATCCGAATCGGTTTCTCGACATAACTCAATGTCTCATCCAGCTCGGTCTCGTCTGGCTGCATAATATGAGATTCATCGGGGAGATACTTCCGCAGCATAGATACATGGAAGACATCATGTATTCCTGATAATGAAGGCGGTAATGCGAGTCGATAGGCACGATCTCCAATCTTTTCGAGAATTTCATATGGACCAACGTATCTTGGAGACAATTTCCCTTTCTTGCCAAATCGAACAACTCCTCTGAAAGGTGAAATTTTCAAAAATACTCTGTCTCCTGCCTCAAATACCAACGGTCTACATCGAATGTTTGCATATTTGGCTTGTCTATCCTGTGCTGCCTTCATTCTTTTCTGAATCAGGTTCACCTTTTCCGTCATATCTCTGATCATATCAGGTTCAATCTCCGGAATCTCAGAGATATCATCCCAATAAAGAGGGGATCTGCATTTCTTTCCATACAACGCTTCGAAAGGCGCCATCTCAATACTCGTTCGATAGCTGTTGTTGTACGAAAACTCGCAAAGAGGCAATGCATCTTGCCAATTAGTTCTAAAGTCAAGCACTACCGCTCTCAACATATCCTCCAATGTCTGAATCGTCCGTTCTGACTGTCCGTCAGTCTAGGGGTGATATGCGGTACTCAGATGTAACTTCGTACCGAGAGCCTGCTGCAAACTCTGCCAGAAGTGCGAAGTAAACCGAGGATCACGGTCTGAAACAATCGACTTCGGCACTCCGTGCAATCTAACCACTTCTCGGACATAAATATCGGCCATCAGGTCATATCTGTATGTCATTTTGTATGGAATAAAACATGCAGATTTGGTCAATCGATCAATCACGACCCAAATCGCATCACAACCTCTGGAGGATCTCGGTAACTGCGTCACAAAATCCATGGAAATGTGATCCCATTTCCATCCAGGAATGGATAAACTCTGCAACAATCCTCCTGGTTTCTTCCTCTCAGCTTTCACATGTTGGCAATTCAGACACTTGGCTACAAATTTAGTAACATCGGATTTCATCTCTTTCCACCAATACTGTGTCTTCAAATCATTATACATTTTCCTGCCACCAAGATGAATGCTAAAACGACTGTTGTGCGCTTCTGTCAGTATTCGATGTCTCAATTCTGAAACATTTGGCACAACAATACGATTATTCACATACAAAGTACCGTCACGAACCTGATACTCCGATTGATGTCCAGCTCTAACCATAGCAATCGAATTCTGTATGTTCTGATCAACTTTCTGTGCCTCTTTTATTCTTACTATCAATTCTGGTTCAGCTCGAATAGTACATAATCTCAGAGGCTGACAATCTGTTTCAAAAGCTAATCCAGACAAACAGCAGTCTTCTATCAAATTCGAGACACCTATCGTCGATAAGGATAAAGAACATACCTTTCGAATTAGTGCATCAACTGCTGCATTGGATTTCCTGGATAATATTTGATTTCACAATCGAAATCCTTTAATAAATCGAGCCATCTTCGTTGCCTCATATTCAACTCGGATTGTGAAAACAAATACTTCAAGCTCTTGTGATGAGAATATATCTCAAATTTCTCGCTGTACAGATAATGTCGCCATATCTTCAATGCAAAAACAATGGCTGCCAATTCGAGATCATGAATTGGGTAACGAGTTTCATGTGGTTTCAGCTGTCTCGAGGCATAAGCAATGACATGCCCTCGCTGCATCAGTATACACCCCAATCCTCGATGAGATGCATCACAATAAACCACAAAATTACCAGTACCTGATGGGATAGTCAATATCGGTGCACTGGTCAATCTTTTCTTTAATTCAAGAAAACTGGTCTCACATTCCTCAGACCAAACAAATGGAGCATTCTTCTGAGTCAACTGTGTAATCGGCTTGACAATACTGGAGAAATCTTTGATAAATCGACGATAATATCCTGCCAAACCCATAAAACTGCAAATCTCGGGCACTGATGTTGGTCTCGGCCATGAAATCACTGCCTCAACCTTACTGGGATCAACTGATATACCGTCTCCGGATATAATTTGCCACAGAAATACTACCTGTCTCAACCAAAACTCACATTTCGACAGTTTAGCGTATAACTTCTCAGGCCTCAGAATTTTCAACACAGTTCTCAGATGATTAGCATGCTCAATCATATTCTTTGAATAAATCAAGATATCATCAATGAATATGATAACAAAATCATCCAGATATCTCTGAAATATGCGGTTCATCAACCCCATAAATACCGCCGGTGCATTCGTCAAACCAAATGGCATGACAATAAATTCATAGTGTCCATACCTGGTTCTAAATGCGGTTTTCGGGATATCAGAATCTGTGACTCTCAGTTGATGGTATCCAGATCTCATATCGATCTTGGAATATACAGATGAACCCTGCAACTGATCAAACAAATCATCAATGCGAGGCAACGGATATTTATTCTTTATCGTTGCTTTGTTCAGTTGTCGGTAATCGATACAAAGCCCCATCGAACCATATTTCTTTCTCACAAGCAGTACTGGAGCACCCCAAGGAGACACACTCGGTCTGATATACCCCTTGTACAGTAAATCCTCCAACTGTTCTTTCAATTCTTTCAACTCAATTGGTGACATTCGGTATGGAGCTCTAGATATCGGAACTGTACCTGGCATCAACTCAATGCTGATGTCTATCTCGCGAAACGGAGGCAATCCAGGAATCTCATCTGGGAGAAGACATCAGCAAACTCACACACCACTGGCAAATCCGCCAATGATGGACTTAATTTCAGTAAATCAACTGAATAGACAAGGAATCCTTCCGCTCCTTTCTGTAACAATCGAGTCATAGACAATACGGATATCATAGGAATTATGGCTCGAGAACCCTTACCATAAAATTTCCACTCATCAGCCATCTCAGGTCTGAATCTTACAATCTTGTGGAAACAATCGACTGTAGCCATGTACTTAGTCAGCATATCAATACCGATAATACAATCAAAGTCAGATATTCCAAGCACAATACAGTCTAACTCAATTTTATGCGCATCATACTGCAGTATACACGATCTAACAGACTTTAATGATATCAAACCCGTCCCCAACGGAGAAGAGACAGACACTACCGTAGATAATGACTCAATAGGCAATGTATGACTCAATGCAAATCGTTCAGATATAAATGTATGCGATGCACCAGTATCAATCAATACATATGCAGGATAACCAGAAATAAAACAGTTACCTGCAACAACATCATCAGGTGCATCCTGTTCCTGCTCCTCAGTCAAAGCGAACACTCTGGCCTGCGGTCTCGGAGGCTGACTCACTGTCAGGCTTCCTCCTGGCCTCTGCTGTGACTGAGTAGACGGTGCTGGCTGGAAAGAATGAACAGCAGCAGATGGTCATCTCCCTGTCTGAGCCACTGATCCAGATGACTCTGCTGCCTGGGATCCCTGGGCACCTCTCTGTGGACATACTCGGGCAAAATGTCCCTGGCTGTCTACAAATACGAAACCTGCCTAACACTCCTCGGCACTGCTCAGTGGAATGCTGCCCTCCACAGGTGCTGCAATAGGGTCCTGTATAACTCTGGCCCTGACCAGTCTTTCTCGAGCCACTGGAACTTGAAGAACTACTGCCAGACTTCTTGAATTGCTGCCCTCTAGCTTTCAAGAAATCCTTCTTTCCAGCACTACTGCTGCCACTTTCAAACCGGGGAGGTGGTTGCTGGGGTCTCGGAGCTTGTGGCACAAACGAAGCTCCTCTCTATCTTATCAGACCGGCTTCGGCTCCCTTGGCTCGGTTCAGGGCATCGGTAAAATTATTCGGTCGCCCTGTGTTCACCAATGAAAAAATCTCAGGATTCAAACCATTGATGAACTTATCAGCAATAGCTTCTTCATTCTCGGCCACGTGTGGAGCAAATCGCAACAAAGTAGAAAACTTAGTCACATATTCCTCAATATTCAGCTGGCCCTGTCTCAGGTTTGCAAACTCCGCTCCCTTATCCTTCTTGTACGACACTGGAAAGAACCTCTGATAGAATTCAGTTCTAAAGACATTCCAGGTAATAGTCGTACCTCGATGTTCCAATTCCCGTTTTGTTGTAATCCAACAATTCTTTGCTACATCATGCAACTGGTGCCTTATCAGTTTCACTCTCCTCTCATCATTATAGTCCAAGGACTCAAACAGCATCTCAATATCGTCGAGCCAACTCTTGCAATCCACTGAATTCTCAGTACTCTTCAGAGTTGGTGGATGGAACGACTGAAACCTTTTCAATAATATCTCCATAGGAGTGGCTGTAACGTCCATCGAAGGATTCTCAGTACCCTTCAGAGTAAGGATTTTTTACAATTTTTCTGAACCTTTCTCTCTGTTTTCCCTCTTTTCTTACCTCTGAATGAAGGCTTGTATGCATCACGTTGCATGTAAAGGTTAGGTGGCTCGCCCTTTGTAAAACACGTCTCGCGCATATGCGCGACATCACTCGGCGCATATGCGCGAGACACTATGTCTCGGCGCGTCCCTACACGACAACTCGCGCATATGCGCATCCCTCTTCCGCGCATATGCGCGAGGTCCTCGGGAATTTCACTTGGCTTCTCGGATGACTCGCGCATATGCGCGCACCACTTTCGCGCATATGCGCGAGGTTCTCTGGACATCATCAATTCCCATGCACAGGCTCGCGCTTATGCGCGCCCTCACTTCGCGCATATGCGCGAGACCCTCTGCCCCTTTCACGAAAGTGCGCACGTCTTGCCGCGCATGTGCGCGAATGGTACCGTCCTCGCACATACATTATCACACGTTATTTCAAATCGTGTCTCGGTTGACCCTTTCATAATCACATTAAATTATAATTCAATAATCGTTAATTAACAGCGATTAACTTTCGGACATTACTTGGCCTCCGCCTTCCCTACGTCGGTATTCGATAATTCGTGCGTTAAAATGCAAAGGCATGTCTAAACTCTTCTTTGATGCATAGATCATGTTATACACTGTATTTTGATATCAAATATTCGTGAAAATTTGTTTGTTTGATTATATGAATGGTAGAACATTGCCGATATCGTTTTTGATATGAGCTTTCATGTTTTCTCGAGTTTCTTGATCGCAGGTTTCACTGGAACGATACGAAGGAATACTGCTGCATATGGTTGTGTTATGGGGTGTTTTTAGATGTTATTAGGTGGTCAATGATGGGTCGTTAGGCTGCTGGTACAACAGGAATTCGAAAGAAGAACACATCTGTACGTAGGGGTGATCACGACTTTAGCCGTGTGGCTCGATGCATGGTTGGATCAGAGCCCTTGGCTAGGGTCTAGGCGGGGTTTTAGGGTCTCATGTTAAACTTGGTATTAGTCGCTTAGGGTCTGGTTGGACATCAAGAGGGTTGGAGTCGAGCTAAGGCCACGCACACAGGTTGGAGTCGCGCAGGGTGCTATGCACGACTAGGGTTATTTACGGTTCGTGCGTGTGTCATGAGCTGGAAAGGGTCAAACAAGGGTCTTACATGATGTCTAGGGATCGAGTCTAGGGCTTGGTTCGAGTTGGAATTGGTAGGGAGTCGGACGTAACACATATGCATCATAGTGTCATTCCTTGGGCAGCTTGTGTTTGATAGATTGATGTGCATGGTTAAGAGGTTCGGTCATGGTTCGTGGCTGGTTTAGGGCCTTGGGCAGTAGGTTACAATGTGGTTCACGTGTGGGTTGAGTCCCGAGTCATTTGGTACATCAAAAGTGGTTCAATTTAATTCGTAAGTCGTACGCGCCCGAATGTATCTTTAGGGGTTGTTTTGTTTATTATTTGAGGATGCTGTAGCAGAATATCCGGAGACAATCCAAGAAGGTTCAAAATGTTCGTAAGTATGTATAACATGCAAAATAATTATTTTTGAGGTATGCGATTTGTCTTGTGAACAATTATGTTTATGGGTTTGAAAGCTGGAGAACGTATCCGGGGACCTCTCCAACCTCTTCGGGGGAATTATGTTATATGTTAGGGAGTGGACACCCACTCCAAGGGCTACAGTGATCCCTGTCTGCCCAGTACTGTTGTTGTTTTGATCATACGATTTATGTTATGGGCCAATTGAATTGAACATAACTCTAAGAAAAATGATTTTCGATTACGATTATGCATGACAAGTATAAAAATATAATTTTAAAAAATATTTATGTAGATTATGCTAATACGAGCTTTGTTTAAATTGCATGAATTTTATTACGTATTACTTGTTATTGACAGTTTATGCATTCCGAGCCATTAGACTCACTAGAGTTGATTGATGGAAATGACTTAGATGAGGAGACAAGAGGCGGTGATGAGTGAGCAGACTTGGACCAGTGCAGTACAAATCCGAGGACCTTGCAATTCATGATATTTTATTTAGCACGTTTTAAAACTATTTACTCTGATTTTTATTTACTAATGTTGGTGGCAAGCACGTTGGAATTTATTATGTTATGTTAATTTTTTTTTTCAAATTTAATTAGTCATTATTAACTTGAGATTTTTTCTATGAGTGTGGTATTCAAATGTTGGTGTTTTATTACTAAATTTATTTTGTAAAACGCGTGGTGATCATTATTTTATTTTAAGAACTACATTTATAATTAATTTTATAGAAATTTTTTGAGTAAATATTAAATTAGTATTATTTTAAGCAACGGGTCGTCACATCTTGAGTCCAAGCTATCAATGTTGAACTTTAGTGAATGGTCGCCGTGAGATCCTCCAATAATATGAGCCAAAGTCATGAGATTTCCACATAGTTCACATCAAATATGTGAGTGGAAGTCATAGCTTTCCGGCGTGCGGAACTCCTTAATAATATGAGTCAAACACTGACCGCGAGTAGCATTTATGAGGAGACATGAGGCGGTGAAGAGTGAGCAGACTCGGACCAGTGCAGTGCAGATCCGAGAACCTTGCAGTTCATGATATTTTATTTATGCACGTTTTTAAACTATTTAATTTGATTTTTATTCACTAATGTTGGTGGCAAACACGTTCGAATTTATTATGTTATGTTAAATTTTTTTTGCCCAAATTTAATTAGTCATTATTAACTTGAGATTTTTTTAAGTGTGATATTCAAATGTTGAAGTTTTATTATTAAATTTATTTTGTAAAATGTATGGTGATCATTATATTATTTTAAGAACTATATTTATCATCAATTATATAGTAAACTTTTTTATTTTTTCCGTAAATATTAAAAAATTAGTATTATTTTAAGCAACAAGTCGTCACATCTCGAGTCCGACCTATCAATTTTGAAATTTAGTTGTAACATCCAAAAAGTCAACCTACGTAAATCACATGCATGCTAATTAATTAAATTACATATTTGTTTTAGTTAATTGAATTTAAATGCTTTCGTGTTGCATATTATATGATTAAAGGTATGATTGCATGAATAAATGATTATATGTCATGATTTCATGAGATGGTAGATATTATCCGAATATTCGATAATAGACGAGGGAAAGGAAATCGGGGACGACCAACACGAAATAAATATTTTGTAATAGGATTAAATATGGTTAAATTTTTCTAAAAATCGTAGAGTTCAAATTATTTTATGAGACGGGCTCGATTTTATCCAGGAAGTCGGTTTTAGGCAAACGATGGACTTTTAAAATACCAAATCCATTATTCTGAAAACTATTTTTTTTAAACTTTTAATTTTCAATTAAATATGTGTTATTGGGCCTAATTTACCTTGGAGGAGTAGGCCCTATTGCTCCTAAACTTGAAAACCCAAAACTCAAACTCATTATCATGCAAATTAAAATCTATAAAACAGAAACATGTTTTTTTACACCATTATTAGCCGAATCACACACACAACACACACTGAAAAATTCGAAAATTCAAGGAAAGAAAACAAGCAGTCTTCGTCGCCCGTTCGTTCTTCTCGCACCCGACACCGACGATCGCACATTCGAGCGTTCTAACACGCAAAGACACGTTTCTAAACTCCTTTGACGCATAATTCAATCCATAATATGAATGTTTTGTTTATTTTGCATGAAAAATATTTGAGTTTAAATTTATTAACGTTTTGACGGTTATTTCTAGAGTTTCGAAAGTTTTTACGTAAATATGAACGTGTTATGATTTCCAACGAGTACGCTGCCAACTTAGGATGTTTAAGGGACGAAAAAAGGGCAGTTCAAGGAGGAAACGAGAGCTGGACAGTAAGCAAGAGGGCTGCATGTAGGATAGCTAGGAGATTATTACAAAAAAATACAAATCAACAACACTCATAAGACAACGGTTTTTATTAAAACCGTTGTGTTTTTAACTTTTAACAATGGTTTTAACAAAAACCGTTGTCGTAGCCTAAAAAACCCGCTGATAGACAACGGTCGTTAAAACCGTTGTTGTAGCAAAAAAAAAGCTCTTAGACAACGATTTTCAAACCGTTATTGTAGCCCAAAAAAAACGCTCATAGGCATTTTTTTGGGATACAACAACGTTTTTTCAAAAACCGTTGTCTATATAAGATTCTGTCAAGGGTCATAGACAATGGTTTATGTAAACCGTTGTCTTTCAGATGGTTTTTTAACTACGACAACGCTTTTTTAAAACGTTATCATTTTTTAGTGTTTTATTTGGTTAACGACAACGGTTTTTTGAAAAAACATTGTCGTAGTTTATAATTTTTTTAAAAAAAATCAATTTAAACCGTCGCTACATTTAGTGACGGTTTTCAAAATAACTGTCCCAAATTTAAATTAGCGACGATGCACAAAACTGTCGCATTGTTAAATTCGTGACGTTTTAAAAAACTCGTAGCTTAATTTAGTGACAGTTTCAATAGTTGCCTATAAATACCGCATCCTTAGTCATTTCTTCTCACAACAAATTCTTTTCTCTAGAGCTATTTTCAGTTCTAAGTGTAAGAATTTAAATATTATTTTATTTAAAAAAAACTATTTTAAGTTCTAATTGGAAGTTTTTTTCTAGGTTTATTAAATTATAACAGTAAATTTTTTTTTTATTTTACGGAAAAATTTAGCGACGGAAGGCATATGATATAAACTGTTGCTACGTAGCGACGGACGTAATATAAACACCGTCGCTAATTAGCGACGGACATTTAGTAAAGGTTGCTGATTTGCAAGGAACGTCATTTAATAAACAGTTGCTAATAGCGACGGTGTTATTCAACCGTCGCTAGTAGCGACAGTTTTATTTAGGAAACCCGTCGCAAAATTTAGTTTAACAACTATTTTTCAATGCTACGACAACGGTTTTTCACCATCGTCTTTAGACGTCTACAACAACGGTTTTTCACCGTTGTCTTTGAGTGCACCCTTTAACCACAAGGCCTTTAACAACGGTTTTACAAGACCTACGACAACGGTTTTTCACCGTCATCTTTGACGTCTACAACAACGGTTTTTCACCGTTGTCTTTGAGCACACCCTTTAATCACAGGGGCTTTAACAACTGGTTTTATTTCACCTCCGACAACGGTGAAAAACCATTGTCTTTTGCCTTTTTTTGTAGTGGATCCTAGGTTTTGTGTGTTTTCATGGGACTAAGGGCTTGACCATGAAGAGGGCCACAACAAGGCTCCACCAGGCTTGGTCTCGGCCTTCTGCAGGCGGTGTTCAAGGGCCAAGTAGAGTCTTAGCATGGCTATGACTCAAGGTGCAGCGCGCAAGGAAGAGTCCGCAGGCTGCTAGGACTCTTCCTATGCACGCAAGGGGCGAGTTCTGCAGGGGTGGCTCGCGGTTCATTGGGGGCTGGCTAGGGGTGGTTCACTAGAGTCTATTAGAGTCCTAGTTGGGGTCCTAGACGGCTGAGATGCGATGGCTTGAAAGAAAGCAAAAGGAGAGGAGCACAAATAAAGGCTTCGCATGCAAGGGTGCGTGCAACTTGGCTGAGGGCTGGGGTTTGGTGCTGGTGTAGGCTAGGTTGGAGCGTGGTCCAGGGATGGCTAGGGTACGGTGGAGTCGATGGTTAAGCATGTAGAGCCCAAAATCAATACACGTAAAACTCATGCATTTATTTAAATTGTTAAATCATTTATTTAATTTAAAATTATTTTTAGTGATGCATGATTTATTAAATTACATTATTTTAATGTTTATGTTATGCGCGTTAATTGTTTTCTCGAGTTTCATGTTTCAGAAGATTATTCGATGCGGGATCGAGGAAAGGAGACCGGTGACGATTTTGTCAATTTTTAAATGTGGTATTTTATTTTAAGTTAGAAAGAGACATTTTAAATGAATTATTTAGTTTTTAGCATTTTAAATCCTAATTTATTTATTTAGTGAGTTAGGGATTTTAAAACCTTTAAAGTGTATCAAGTTTGCATTTTTAACTTTAATTTGGGGTGTATTAAAAAATTTAAAGGTGGATTTATATTTCAGTTAATATCTTAATTAGCATTCTTAATTATGAAATTAAGAAATAATTTTTCCTAAATTAGTCACCTAACTCACGCACACACACCATAACACACACACTCACACGTTAGACACACAACACACACCTACATATTTTATTTTTCAGATTTAATTGGAGTAACATAGGGTTCTTTAGCAAGAACAGCAGCCGCCCCTTCCTTTTGTAATTTCCAGCAAGTTTTCGTCACTTTTCTTCAAGGAAAATAGTGCCACGTTCAACCCGGATCGTCTCTCGCATCCTTCCCGCTTTGGTATTGTCGTTTCGGTAACGTTAAAGATTTAAAGACATGTATATTCTGTTTTTCCTACGTCGATCTAGTCATATTATGTGTTGCGATGTTTTTATGCGTGAAAGTACATGTGTGATGTGTAGAAGTTTGAGCAATCATGTTTGGATCACTTTTGAAACAACTTTTGAGATCTCAAATCTCGTTTTTGCTGTTTTTTTAAATACTGCGATTTTTCGGGCATTTTTTTGGAAAATCTTTCATAATATGAAATGTAGAATGTTTTTATACCTTCGATTTGATATAAAATTCGAAATATTTGGATAAAAATTGAGTGAGTTATGGCATTTTTTGTGGGACTGCTCAAACTGCATTTTCTGAAAATTATGCTATTGATGTTTTTTTGAAGTTTTTTCTGTTGCAGGCTTTGTTGTGAACCGTCGGGTGATCACTGCTGTGTTTAGGTATATGGAGTATGAGTTTGGGATGAGTTTTGATGCTTCCGTTCGTGTCGATAGTCGTTGGTTGCATTAGAAATCGTAGGAAACAATTGGTGTCAAAATTGAGTTTATGGGTTTATTGCGTTGAGTGTGGTGCATCGTCTCTTTGGGAAAGTTTGGGGCATTTTATGGAGTCGAGTCATTGTCATAGTGACCTAGGATGAGTTTCGATGGATTGGTTCACGAATCGTATTATTTTAGTTAGGAGTATTAAAATGCAAATCGGGGAGTCCAGTACACTCGGCGCCCGAGCGGTAGTTTCTTACCGCCCGAGCGCCACTCCTTCTGTCCGAGTGATTTTCCCAGAAGACCTGGCGCTCGAGCGGTAAAGTTTTACCGCCCGAGCGCGACCCCATCTGTGAGAGTGTTTGGGTTCTTTCTTCTTTTCAAGTTCAATAGTGAGTTCATGTCTTTTATTTTTGGGAAATGTTCACACATCATTTTAGAGCTTGTTTCGAGGTTTGATGTTATGGTTAGTATGATTAAACGAGGTCAAGTCCTGAATGTTCTAGAACGTCATAAGCCACTTATTTACTTCGGGGTTGAGTACGAGTAGTACGTCTAAGTATGAAATCTAAGCACTTGATAATGTGTTAGTATGTGCAGCAGTGGCCCCAAGCGAGATCCAACGAATCCCTCAACACCAAGTAAGTATGTTCGACGTGCAAAGAAAATATTTTTAAGTTTTTGAAGTATGCTAAATTTCTTGTGACCAATTTATGTATGAGATTGGAAAGCGGTAAAGCATGACCATGGACCAATCCACCCCGTTAAATCATGAAAGGGTTTAGATCGGGATTGAGAAGCTGGTAAAGCATGAACAGGGACCAATCCACCCCGTTAAATCATGAACGGGTTTAGATCAGGATTGGAAAGCGGTAAATCATGACCAGGAACCAATCCACCCGTTAAAGCATGAACGGGGATCTCATGTATGTGGTAGTGGATTTTCCCTGTCAGCCCAGTACTGTGGTTTAGCCTGATCAGGCGTATTTATGTATGGGTCACTTGCTTTGAAACATACCTCTACGCAAAAAATAAAATGATGAAGTTTATGTATGTACATGTATGCTAGCATGTTTAAAAAAAGCTTTACATTGATGGCACGTCTATGTTATGTACGTATGTTCAAGTTTTGATTGCAAGTTCAAGCTTCAATTATGTATGCTCTATTTTAAAGATGCATATGGTTTTATTACGTATTACTTGTTATCTCCAGTTTATACAAGTTGAGTGTTTAGACTCACTAAACTTGATCGATGCAGGTGATGATGAATTTGAGGAGGCGGCAGGTGGGGACCAGTAAGCTGGCTTGGACTGGGCGGGAGGCTAAACCCAAGAGCCGCCCATGTTTTGAAGTTTTTACGAAATGCTCAAAATACTTTTATTTCATGTTTTGGTTTATGATCTTTAAACAAGAATTTTTCTTTAGGAATTTCTGTTTGGGATGAACTATTGTTTTATGGACGAAAATTTAAAGTTTACTTTATATTTAAGAAAATTTTTATTTTTCCGCAAATTTCAAGTAGTTTAAAAGTACGGTACGTTACAAAGCAAGTGCAAGAGTCCTAGTTGAGTAGAGTCCTAGGGAAGCAACGAAAGATAAGGGAGAACTCGCACAGCTGGTTCCTTGATCAAGGGCCAGGTGCATTGGTCCAGAGGGTTCAGTAGGGTCCCTAGGGGGTCGGGTCAGGGTTTGGCTCAAGGTGGCTCGGTGGTGGCTCAGTGGGAGGTGCTAGGGTTCAGATTTTCAATTTTAATTGGAAAGGGTTCGAACCATGGTCCACGGGGGTCAGTTTATGATTCACGAGGGTTTTTTGATATAAAAAGGCTATGTTTAAAATTTGAGCAGAAAATATTAAAGTTTGAATTAATTCGGGAATTAAATGCTAAAGAATTAGTAATTAAGGAATTAAATCGAAAGCCTCGAAATTAAGCTAAAAAAAATATTAAAAATAAAATTTAATCTTAAATAATTATTTGGGATGGTCTAGAGTCAATGAAAGTAAGAAAAAGTCAAAATTGAGAAACTTTACGAACAGAGGCAAAACAGTCATTTTACACCAGGGCAGTACGAAAAGGGTTGGCAGTGTCCCGAAGGGTCGTCACGCATGATAAATGATATATTATGATGATTTTAATCAAAATATGATATTTTATGAGTTATGCTAAAATTGTGAAATATTTACTGTAAAACTCTTTTTTTGGAAAGTCATTATATTTTATGATTTAAAAAGGAAAAGAAAAAATATTTTGAACGATGTGAATTGACTGTGACAAAGATGATATATGATTTTCGGAAAATTCGTGAGGGAGAAGGCCCAGAGGGAGCCCGTTTACGGGAAAAGGCCCCAGATAGAGCCCAACGATCGTGTTTGCATTTTTACGTGGGTGCCTAGTGCCTGTCTCCATGCACAATGGTGAGCTAAGATTGATCAATCGACCAGATGATAAAAAGGCTAGTCACTTTCAAGGATCAAAATTCACCCAAAATGATAAAGGATCTAAAGCTTTACGATTTGAGATTTTACGATCTATGATCTATTTTTGATAAAAATGCTATTTTAAATAAAAGTATGATTTTAATGCATGTGTTAGTATATGTATTATTTGTTACTCATGTTTAGAATGCGCTGAGTCATTAGACTCACTAGGTTTGAATGCAGCATGTTGAGATATTGAGGGAAGCGCTGACGCTTGAGTGGATTGAGTCAGACAGTACACTCCCGAGGGACATTTATTTCCGCATTAGCTTGATAGTTAAAAGATTTAAAAGATTTTTTAAATGATTTAACTAGAGCTTTTATGCTTTATTTTGAAGTTATTATGATCATGTTAAAGGTTGAAGTTGAATTTTGTTAATTGACGATTTAGGGACTTTTATGCACTTAAGATTTTATATGTTTAATTATTTTGATTTATGAAAATGATAATTTATGGTTAAAGGGTAAATTTTTGAAATAATGTTTATATATATAAAAAATTTAGTAGAATTTTAAAGTGAAAAAGCGAGAGTCGTTTCAGTTGGTATTAGAGCCAAGGATCCCCAAAGGGTTGTGTACTGCCACTCCAAGAAGCTCAAAAAGTCACGCCTCAAGTATGTGAGTTTTTACTGCTTGATATTTTATATGCTAAAATTCTTTTAGTGTGTTCATGATGCATGATACAGAGGTTAGGTGCATGGTATAAATATTAGTTGCATGTTGGTTACGTGGTATGGACGAATTGTACAGAGATGCCTCCTAGACAAGTTCTTCATCGTGGTGATGAGGGTAGACACGAGGAGGAGATTCCACAGCCTCATCCTATTCAGAATGTTAGAGCTCGTGTATTAGCGGGCACGACACAGTTACTAGAGCAGCATGTTGGCAATGATGCGAGGGTTTGATTGGAGGCAGTCTATGATCGTTTTATGAGGATGAATCCCGAGGATTTTTCTGGCACGAAGGATCCATTCATTGCTGAGAGATGAATTCAATCTTTGGAGGTTAATTTTCTTTACATGGATATGGCAGACGCTGACCGAATTTTCTGTACTATCTATCTGCTGAAGGGCGACGCTTCCTTAAGGTGGGAGGGAGCGGAGCGAGGGGTGAATTTGGCGACGCTGGCTTGGGAGGACTTCAATAGGGTATTCTACGATAAATATTTCACTTCTAACGTTCTTTCTAAGCTTAAGAGGGAGTTTATGACTCTCCGTAAGGGGGCTCGAGATTTCAAAGGGCCATAATGCAAAAGATTGAAATTATATGGGCCACGGGTAATTTTTGAAAACCTAAGTGTCTAGTTTTAAATTTTCGAAAATATTGAGGAAAAAAACTAGAAATTTTGAAATTCTTAGGGCTTAATTGCAAATTTAAAATTTAAGGGGTCATTTAGCAATTTACGAAATATTAAGGGTTTAAGTGGAAATATCGAAATCTTCTAGAACTAAATGGCAATTTTCAAAATTTAAGGGGGCCAATTGGTAATTCTCGAAAATTAAGTGGTTGAAATGATAATATGGGAAACTAGAAGGGCTAGATGATATAAATTTCTAAACTTTATGGCCCGTAATCGATAATAATAAAAATTTTACCAGGACGAATATTACTAGCAGTAAAAGCTACCTACGCTTTACTAGATTCTGGAGCTACACATTTTTTTATATCAAAATCATTCGTTAAGAAATTGGGAATCTTAACAGTAGACGTAGAGTCGGGATTTAGAGTTACAATGCCTTTTGACGAACATATGGTTTCTATTAGTGTGGTTAAGGATGTGCAACTTAAATTGAAAAAGAATATTATACGAGCGGACCTTATAGTACTACCTATGCCTGAGTTCGAAATTATTTTGGTCATGGATTGGCTCACACTAAACAGGGTTACAATCGATTTTTGGCGGAGGTCAGTATCCATTCGACCAACAGATGGGAAAGCATTTGTCTTCGAGGCAGCGCAAAACAATCAAATGCCGCATATTATTTCATGCACACGTGCGAAGAAACTTATTCAAAAGGGTTGCCAAGGTTTTCTAGCCATTATTGTATCTGCACCCAACACTGAAAGTCGATCTATCGAATATGTGGAGGTTTTAAAGGACTTTCCAGACGTGTTCCCTGACGATGTTTCTGGTATCCCTCCTGAAAGAGAAGTAGAGTTAACTATTGAGTTGATGCCCGGTACAATGCTGATCTCTAAGGCACCATATCTATTAGCACATGTTGAAATGAAGGAATTAAAATATCAAATTCAAGAGCTGCTAGACAAGGGATTTATTAGCCATAGTTTCTCTCCATGGGGCGCACAAATATTATTTGTGAAAAAGAAGGATGAGACTATGAGACTGTGCATCGACTACAGAGAGTTTCATAGAGTGACAATGAAGAATAAGTATCCATTACCTCGAATTGAAGACTTATTTGATCAATTGCAAGGAGTTTCTGTATTTTCAAAGATAGATTTATGGTCTAGATATCACCAATTGAGGGTGAAAGAGGCGAATGTGCACAAGACGGCGTTCAGAACGTGTTATGGGCATTATGAGTTTCTAGTGATGCCTTTGGATTGACTAATGCTCCAGCGATCTTCATGGATCTCATGGATCACATATTTCAGTTGTATCTCGATCAGTTCATTATTGTTTTCATCGATGATATCTTGATCTATTCCAAAAACTGTGAGGAGCATGATCATCATTTGAGGACGACCTTGCAAGTATTACGAGAGCGAAAATTATATGCGAAATTCAACAAGTGTGAATTTTGGCTAGAGAGGGTGTCATTCTTATGGCACATTGTGTCAAAAGAGGGAGTAGAGGTCAACCCTTCTAAGGTCGAGTCAGCTAAGCAGTGACCTGCACCTAAAAGTGTGACTAAAATACGTAGTTTATTGGGTTTAGATGGCTACTATCGTAAGTTCATCAAACGTTTCTTGTCCATTGCAGTACCCTTTAAATCATTGACGAAGAAAAATGTGAAATTTTTATAAGGGTCGGAATGTCAAAAGAGCTTTGATCAGTTAAAGCAAGCACTCACTACAGCGCCAGTTTTAACAATGCCGACAGAGCAAGTGGAATATATGATATTTACTGATGTTTCAAAGTTAGGATTGGGCTCAGTTCTTATGCATCATGAGAGGGTCATAGCGTACGCATCAAGACAGTTGAAAGTACATGACAAGAATTATCCGACATGTGATCTTGAGCTAGCAGCAGTCGAATTTGCATTGAAAATTTGGAGGCACTACTTGTATGGTGAGAAATGCAAGATATTTACGGATAATAAAATCCTTAAATATTTTTTCACCAAAAATGACTTGAATATGAGACAAAGACGGTGGCTAGAGCTTGTTAAGTACTACAACTGTGACATTCTCTATCATCCCGGCAAGGCAATTGTAGTGGCAGACGCTTTGAGTAGAAAGGGGACAGTCTTGGCGCATTTATCAGTACAGAGGCCTCTACAAGTGGAAATTCAGCACTTCGACCTTGAAGTTTATGATATGGGAGAGGCAGCTAATTCCGCTACATTGACTGTAGAGCCCAAAATTAGTACACATATAACCCATATAATTATTTAATTGTTAAATCATTTATTTAATTTTAAAATGAGTCTTCGTGGTGCATGAATTATTTAAATGCATTATTTTAATAATTTATGTTTTTGTGATGCACGTTAAAATATTTTTTGAGTTTCATGTTTCAGGCGATTATTCGAGGCGGGATCGAGGAAAAGAGACCGTGACGATTTTGGCATTTTTTTTAAATGTGGTATTGTGTTTTTAAGTTAAGGTTGGGGCATATTAATTAATTTAATAAATTTCAACATTTTTAAAAGACTTATTTATGTATTAAGTGTGTTTAGAATTTTGAAACTTTTAAATTTGGCTTTGTGCATTTTATTTTGTTAAAAAGGAGAATTTTATAAAATTAGTGTGTATTTATTTTAATTAAGGAGTTTGTTTAAAATTAGTGTGGGTTAGCCTTTTTATTAGTTAAATTAGCACTAATTACTCCTAATTAAACATACACACACGTTAATACTATACTCACACCCACACAGGCTTTTTCGCACACTAGAAATTGGCAAAACATACACACACTATCCCAATTCAGATTTTTATGATTTTTGAGAGGAGACAACTAGGGTTCCTAGCAAGAACAGTAGCCGCCCCTTCCTCTGATTATTTCCAGCGAGATTTCGTCATTTTCGTTGCAAGAAAATAGTGCCACGTTCGTCCCGGATCGTCTGTCGCATCCTTCCTGCATCGATCTAGTCATATTATGTGTTGCGATGTTTTTATGCGAGAAAATACATGTGTGATGTGTAGAAGTTTGAGCAATCATGTTTGGATCACTTTTGAACCATTTTTTGAATCTCAAATCTCGTTTTTTTACCGGTCTTTTAAAAACTGCGATTTTTCGGTCGAGATTTTGGGAAAACTTTAAACGTATTCGATACCTTCGATTTGATTTAAAATTCAAAATATTTGGATAAAAATTGAGTGTGATATGATCATTTTCGTGGGACTACTCAAACTGCGTTTTCTGAAAAAAATATTATGTTATTGATGTGTTCTTGAAGTTTTATTATTGCAGGCTTCGTTGAGGATCGACAGGTGATCGTTGCTGCATTTAGGAATGTTTAGTATGCTGTTGGGTTTGTATTTGGTATGCCGGTTAGTGTCGACAGGCACTTGAATTCATTAGAAGTCTTAGGAGACGATTTTGTGTCAATTTCCGTGTTTTTGAGTTTTATTGGGTCGTAGGTTGGATGTCGTTGTTTGGAGGTGGTTGTATGGGTTTGGAACAAGGTAGTAGCATCCTAGGATGGGTCTCGAGGTGTCGGTTCATAGTCCGTTCAATCGAGTTATGAATATTAAGCACCACCTGTAATGGAATTTTCGTGGGTTTACAATTACCGCAGGTACACGGACCCAGGGACGAACCCTTACAGGGGGTCCGTGCCTTTGTTTCCTTTGAAGTGTCAAATTTGCGAGCCTACACGGACCCCTAGACGGACCCTAGCATGGGGTCCGTGTACTTACTTCTTTTCGATCATTTCTTTTGCGAACCTACACAGACCCATACACAGACCCGGGCACGGGGTCCGTGTACTTCTTATTTTGGGAAAAAAAATTAGACTTCACATCAGGTTTTGTTTTGGGGTTCAAGATAATGGTTAGTACGATGATTAAAAGAGGTCAAGTCCCGAGGGAACTAGAATGTCATAAGCTACTTATTCACTTCGGTGGTGAGCTTGAGTACCTAAGTCAAAGTTATGCAAGTTACGTATTTCAAACTCGTGTTAGTTTGTGCAACAGCGGCCCCAAGCGAGATCCAACGAATCCCTCAATGCCAAGTAAGTATGTTTGACATGCAAAGAAAATATTTCAAGTTTTTGAGGTACGCTAAATGTCTTGTGACCAATTATATATGGGACTGGAAAGCGGTAAAAGCATGACCAGGGACCAATCCACCCCGTTAAAGCATGAACTGGTTTAGATCAGGATTGGAAAGCGTTAAAGCATGAACGGGGACCAATCCATCCTTAAAGCTGAACAAGGATCTCATGTATGTGGCAGTGGATCTTCCCTGTCAGCCCAGTACTGTGGTTTAGTCTGATCAGGCGTATTTATGTATGAGTCACTTGCTTTGAAACATGCCTCCACGCAAAATGATGAAGTTATGTATGTTCTAGTATGTACAAATATGCAAGCATGTTTAAGAAAAGTTTTATGTTGATGACACGTCTATGTTATGTATGTATGTTCAAGTTTAACTGCAAGTTCGAGTTTCAAGTATGTACGCTCTATTTTAAAGTCGCATGTGATTTTATTACGTATTACTCGCTACTTCCAGTTTTTACTTGTTGAGTCTTTGGACTCACTAGACTTGATCGATGCAGGTGAGGATGCATTGAGGAGACGGGAGGTGGGGACCAAGGAGCTGGCTTGGACTGAGCAGGAGGCTAGACCTGAGGACCGCATAGTTTTTAAGAGTTTATGAACTGTCAAAAATACTCTGATTTCATGTTATCGATTATCATCTTTAAACAAATATTAGTAAACTTCATTTGAGATCTTTTGTTGCAACAATATTTGGGGATGAACAGTTCATTTTATCTAATTTTGAAGGTTCGCCTTTTATTTAAGAAAATTTTTAATCTTTCCGCAAATTTTAAGTTGTAAAAATTACGGTACGTCACAGTTGGTATCAGAGCGGTGTTCTTGTAAAGGATTATGCCTACTGCTAGTCGCAAGAAGCTCACGAATTCACACCTCAAGTCTGTAAGTTATAAAGTTTCGAGTTATGTTATGTACTAAGCATTAAGTCATGATTTCAGCATGTCCATGTTTTAAGTTCGATTTATGTGCATCTTATACTATTGATATCATGTTCATGCATATGGGGTTTACGTGTTGGGTAAATTGTTGGAACATTATGCCTCCTAGACACATAATTAACCGGGAAGCTAGGGATCAAGATAGAGAGGCTCGAGAGGAGGGGAGAGACGCTCCACCTCCTCAACCGCCAGATATGCAGGCACAGATGCTTGCAGGAATGACTCAGTTTTTCACACAGTTTGCGGGGAACCAGGCGACGGTTTATGCAGGGGCTAGGCCCAGATTAGAGGCGGAATACGAGAGGTTTAGGTGGATGAGCCCAAAGGAGTTTTCGGGGACCGCTGACCCAATGATAGCCAAAGGATGGATTAAATCCATCGAGGTGATTTTTTCCTTTATGGAGTTGCAAGATGCAGATAGGGTCAGGTGCGCCACATTTCTACTGACCGGGGACGCCAGACAGTGGTGGGAGAGCGCGTCCATGGCAGCGAACTTGCAGACTCTTTCTTGGGATGGCTTAAAGAAGGTATTCTACTCCAAGTACTTCACTGAAAAAGTATGATCCAGATTGACCAGGGAATTCATGACACTGCGATAGGGAGACAGCAGTGTTGCAGAATTTGTCAGGAAGTTTGAAAGGGGGAGTCACTTTGTGCCCCTGATAGCTAATGATGCCCAGGGAAAGTTGAGGCATTTAATGGATGGGTTACGGCCGATCTTGCGCCGAGATGTCCGAGTAGCTGGTCCTACTACCTACGCAGTTTCCGTGTCTAGAGCTTTGGCGGTGGAAAAGGATCAGAGGGATATTGAGGCCGACAGACAGGGCAAGAGGCCCCTATCAGGCTCCTAGCAGCATCAACAGCGAACTCCGTTCAAGATGCCTTTCCAGAGACATCGAGGGAACAAGCCATATCAGGGACCGCCAAAGGGCAAGGGTCTATGCCAAAGCAGCAAGCGCCACAGAGGCCGGGTGAGTACCCGGTGTGCCCGAAGTTCAACTGCCAGCATCCGGGGCAGTGTCTATGGGGATCAGGGTATTGCTCTAAATGTGGAGCCAGTGACCACATGCTGAAGAAGTGCCCACAGTGGGGGCAGCCGACTCAGGGCAGAGTATTCGCCATGCATGCTCAAGAGGCGAACACAGACACGACATTATTGATCGGTAAACTTATTTTAAATAAGAGCAGTATTGGTTTGCCATGCATGTTTCAAATTTTATTTGGAATTATTAGTGTGCTAGTAATATTTTTGTGACTTGGGTAGAGGTTTTCTACTGTGCTTGAGGTTAAGATTAGAATTGTTGGGATATAAGTTTTTGTATTGTGCTGACGTCTCACAAGAAATATTTTCATAAAGAGACTAACCACGAAGGCCCTGATAGACTCGAGAGCCACCCACTCCTTTGTTTCGGAGACATTCGCTAGTCACCTGGACGTCAAGTATATTGGACTAGACGTGAGCTATTCAGTGACAGTCCCATCGGGGGAATAATTGTCAGCTACTAGTGTTGTCAGAGACATCAATCTGGAACTGCAGGGCCACCTAGTGTACGTCGATTTGATTGTGTTGCCGATGCTAGAGTTTGATATCATTTTGGGAATGGACTGATTGACGAAGAACAGAGTTCTTATCGATTTCCAGAAAAGGTCAGTGTTGGTAAGACCTTTGGGCATGGAGCAATTCAGGAGCTCCTTGACAAGGAATTCAATTCGCCCTAGTTTCTCACCATGGGGCGCACCAGTGCTCTTTGTGAAGAAGAAGGATGAGAGCATGAGGCTGTGCATCGATTATCGTGATTTGAACAAGGTAACGATTAAGAACAAATACCCCCTTCCTAGGATCGAGGATTTGTTCGATCAGTTGCAGGGAGCTACAGTGTTCTCTAAGATAAATCTTTGATCGGAGTATCATCAGCTGAAGGTGAAAGAGGCAGATGTTCATAAGACAGCCTTTAGAACCAGGTACGAGCATTACGAGCTCTTAGTGATGCCATTCGGACTGATGAATGCTCCAGCGATTTTCATGGACCTAATGATTTGAGTATTTCAGCCCTACCCAGATCAATTTTTCATAGTATTCATTGACGATATTCTTATCTACTCGAAGAGCCATGAGGGGAGCACAACCAGCATTTGAGGACAGTTTTGCAGATCCTGCAGAGTCGCAAGTTATTTGCGAAATTCAGTAAGTGTGAATTCTGGTTGGAGAAGGTAACGTTTTTGGGTCACATAGTGTCTAGCAGTGGAATTGAGGTGGATCCAGCCAAGGTGGCATCTGTTAAGGAATGGGTTGAGCCAAAGAATGCATCAGAGATCCGCAGCTTTCTGGGTATAGCCGGTTACTACCGTAAGTTTATTCAAGGGTTTTCTTCGATAGCAGTGCCACTCACTTCACTGACAAAGAAGAATGCTAAATTCGTGTGGAGTGATGAATGTCAGAAGAGCTATGATACCTTGAAGCAAGCTCTCATTTCAGCGCCAGTGTTATCCATGCCAACGGGGCAAGGAGATTTTGTGCTATACACCGATGCATCTAAGCTCGGATTAGGCGCAGTGTTGATGCAGCAGGGTCATGTTATAGCTTATGCTTCCAGACAGTTGAAGGTGCATGAGAAGAACTACCCGACTCATGACCTTGAATTAGCCGCCGTTGTCTTTGCCTTGAAGATTTGGAGACACTACTTGTACGGCGAGAAATGCCAGATATTTACCAATCACAAGAGTCTCAAGTATTTTCTCACGCAGAAAGAACTGAATATGAGACAAAGACAGTGGTTGGAGTTGGTAAAGGACTACGATTGTGAAATTAGCTACCATCCAGGAAAGCTAATGTTGTGGCAGATGCCTTGAGCCGCAAAGTTGCGGTCGTAGCACAACAGTCAGTACAGAGATCTCTTCAGTCAAAGATTCAGAGATTTGGGCTAAAGGTTTATCCTAAGGGCAGAGCTCCTAAACTGTCTAATTTGACAGTTCAGTCTTCCTTACTAGACCGAATCAGTGCAGGACAGTCTTCTGATGAACAGTTACAGAAATGGAGACTGAAAGACGAAGCCAAGGGCAGTGTACTCTACACAGTGTCCGATGGTATTGCGAGATACAGAGGTAGAATGTGGGTGTCTAGTGATGATTCGATCAGAGAGGATATTTTGACATAGGCACATGCATCTCCGTATTCCATTCATCCATGAGATACCAAGTTGTACAAGGATTTGCAGATTTTGTATTGGTGGCCAGGGATGAAGAGAGACATCCGCCGATTTGTGTCTGAATGTCTAACTTGTCAACAAGTGAAGGCAGAACATCAGAGGCCAGCAGGGATGCTGTAAACCACTCCCTATCCCCGAGTGAAAATGGGAGAATATCACCATGGACTTCATGGTTGGGTTGCCGAAGTCAGTCAAAGGATTCAATGCTATTTGGGTTTTAGTGGATCAACATACTAAGTCAGCGCACTTCTTGCCAGTGAAGACGACTTTCTCCATGACGCAGTTTGCGGAGCTCTATATCAGGGAGATAGTTCGATTGCACAGAATCCCATTTTCTACTGTGTCCGACAGGGACCCGAGGTTCACATCGTCTTTTTGGAAGAGTTTGCATGCAACCATGGGGACGAAGTTGCTATTCAGCACAGCTTTTCACCCGCACACGGATGGCCAGTCTGAGCGAGTGATACAGATTTTGGAGGATTTATTGCGAGCCTGTATGATAGATTTTCATGGGACTTGGGAATCTAAGCTACTTCTAGTGGAGTTTACCTACAACAACATTTTCCAAGCATCTATAGGTATGGCTCCCTATGAGGCGTTGTATGGACAGAAGTGCAGATCACCGATTCATTGGGATGAAGTCGAGGAGAGGTCAGAGCTTGGTCCAGAGATTGTTCAGCAGACTGCAGATATGGTGGTCAAGATCCGAGACAGGATGAAGATCGCGCAGAGTCGTCAAAAGAATTATGCTAACTAGAGGAGAAGGGATCTCGAGTTTGCCGTGGGTGATCACGTTTTTGTGATGATAGCACCCATGAAGGGTGTTATGAGATTTGGGAAGAGAGGCAAGCTTAGTCCGAGATTCATTGGACCGTTCGAGATTCTTGACAGAGTCGGGACACTAGCTTATCGTGTCGCCCTCACGCCGAATCTGGCCGGGGTACACAATGTGTTCAACGTCTCGATGCTAAGGAAGTACCCAGCTAATCCTTCCCATGTTTTGAGCTACGAGCCGTTGCAATTGGCTCCAGATCTGTCATATGAGGAAAGACCTGTCCAAATGCTAGACAGACAGGAGCGGAGAATTCGGAAAAAGGTGACCAAGTTGGTCAAAGTCCGGTGCCTGAATCAATTAGTGGAAGAGGCCACTTGGGAGACCGAGTCAGATATGAGGAACCGCTACCCAGAGTTGTTTGTTAAGATTTAATTTCGAGGACGAAATTTATATAAGTGGGGGAGGAACTGTAGAGCCCAAAATCAGTACACGTATAACCCATGCAATTATTTAATTATTAAAGCATTTATTTAATTTTAAAAGGAGTCTTAGTGGTGCATGAATTATTTAAATGCATTATTTTAATTATTTATGTTTTTTTGATGCACGTTAAAATGTTTCTTGAGTTTCATGTTTCAGGCAATTATTTGAGGCGGGATCGAGGAAAAGAGACCGATGACGATTTTGGCAATTTTTTTTAAAATGTGGTATTGTGTTTTTAAGTTAAGGTTGGGGCATATTAATTAATTTAATAAATTTCAGCATTTTGAAAAGCTTTATTTATGTATTTAGTAAGTTTAGAATTTTGAAACTTTTAAAGTTGGCTTTGTGCATTTTATTTTGTTAAAAAGGAGAAATTAATAAAATTAATGTGTATTTATTTTAATTAAGGAGTTTTTTTAAGTGTGGGTTAGCCTTTTTATTAGTTAAATTAGCACTAATTACTCCTAATTAAACACACACAAACACCTTAATACTATACTCACACCCACACACACTTTTCACACACTAGAAATCGGCAAAACATACACACACTATCACAAGTCAGATTTTTATGATTTTTGAGAGGAGACAACTAGGGTTCCTAGCAAGAACAGCTGCCGCCCCTTCCTCTGATTATTTCCAGCGAGATTTCATCATTTTCGTTGAAAGAAAATAATGCCACGTTCGTCCCGGATCGTCTCTCGAATCCTTCCCGCGTCGGAGTCGTCGTTTCAGTATTTTCAATTATCAAAAGGCATGTATATTATGTTTTTCCTGCATCGATCTAGTCATATTATGTGTTGCGATGTTTTTATGCGACAAAATACATGTGTGATGTGTAGAAGTTTGAGCAATCATGTTTGGATCACTTTTGAACTTTGAGAATACTTCAACATATTCGATACCTTCGATTTGATATAAAATTCAAAATATTTGGATAAAAATTGAGTGAGATATGATCATTTTCGTGGGGCTGCTCAAACTGCGTTTTCTGAAAAAAGTATGTTATTGATGTGTTCTTGAGGTTTTATTATTGCAGGCTTCGTTGAGGATCGACGGGTGATCGTTGCTGCATTTAGGTATGTTTAGTAAGATGTTGGGTTGGTATTTATTATGCCAGTTAGTGTCGATAGGCACTTGAATTCATTAGAAGTCGTAGGAAACGATTTGGTGTCAATTTCCGTGTTTTTGAGTTGTATTGGGTCGAAGGTTGGATGTCGTTGTTTGGGGGTGGTTGTATGGGTTTGGAACAAGGTAGTAGCATCCTAGGATGGGTCTCGAGGTGTCGGTTCATACTCCGTTCAATCGAGTTATGAATATTAAACACCACCTGTATTGAATTTTCGTGGGTTTTCCATTACCGCAGGTACACGGACCTGGGGACGGACCCTTACATGGGGTCCGTGGCTTTGTTTCCTTTGAAGAATCAAATTTGCGAGCCTACACGGACCCCTAGACGGACCCTAGCACGGGGTCCGTGTCCTTACTTCTTTTCTAGCATTTTTTTTGCGAACCTATACGGATCCATACACGGACCTGGGCACGGGGTCCGTGTACTTCTTATTTTGGGAAAAAAAAATTAGACTTCACATCTGGTTTTGTTATGGGGTTCAAGATAATGGTTAGTACGATGATTAAAAGAGGTCAAGTCCCAAGGGAACTAGAATGTCATAAGCTACTTATTCATTTCGGTGGTGAGCTTGAGTATCTAAGTCTAAGTTATGCAAGTTAAGTATTTCAAACTCATGTTAGTTTGTGCAGCAGCGGCCCCAAGCGAGATCCAACGAATCCCTCAACGCCAAGTAAGTATGTTTGACGTGCAAAGAAAATATTTCAAGTTTTTGAGGTTGCTAAATGTCTTGTGACCAATTATGTATGGGATTGGAAAGCGATAAAGCATGACCAGGGACCAATCCACCCCGTTAAAGCATGAACGGGTTTAGATCAGGATTGGAAAGCGTTAAAGAATGAACGGGGACCAATCCACCCGTTAAAGCATGAACGGCGATCTCATGTATGTGTCAGTGGATCTTTCCTGTCTTCCTAGTACTGTTGTTTAGTTTGATCAGACGTATTTATGTATGGGTCACTTGCTTTGAAACATGCCTCTACGCAAAATGATGAAGTTATGTATGTACAAGTATGCAAGCATGTTTAAGAAAAGTTTTATGTTGATGGCACATCTATGTTATGTATGTATGTTCAAGTTTAAGTGCAAGTTCAAGTTTCAAGTATGTACGTTCTATTTTAAAGTCGTTTGTGATTTTATTACGTATTACTCGCTACTTCCAGTTTTTACGTGTTGAGTCTTTAGACTCACTAGACTTGATCGATGCAGGTGAGGATGCATTTGAGGAGAGGGGAGGTGGGGACCAAGGAGCTGGCTTGGACTGAGCAGGAGGCTAGACCCGAGGACCGCTCAGTTTGTAAGAGTTTATGAACTGTCATGTTATCGATTATGAGTTTTAAACAAGTACTTTTAGTAAACTTCATTTGAGATATTTTGTTGCAACAATATTTGGGGATGAACAGTTTATTTTATCGAATTTTGAAGAAAGTTTGCCTTTTATTTAAGAAAATTTTTAATTTTTTCGCAAATTTTAAGTAGTAAAAAGTACGGTACGTCACATTGACAGTGCATTCCACTCAACGAGATAGAATTCGAGCCGGACATTCGAATGATGAGCAATTGTAGAAATGGAGATAGCGAGATGAATCAAAAGACAGAATGTTATATTCAGCCGAGGATGGCCTTGTTAAATATCGAAGTAGACTATGCGTTCCTAGTGGCGATTCACTTAGAGTCAATATTATGACTAAAGCTCACAGTACTCCTTATTTTGTTCATCTCGGAAGTACGAATATGTACAAGGACTTGAAACTTTTATATTTGTGGCCGGGAATGAAACGAGACATTATGCACTTTGTATATGAATGCTTGAAATTTCAACAAGTGAAGGCAGAGCATCAAAGACCAGCGGAAATTCTTCGACGACTCCCCATTCCCAAGTGGAAATGGGAAAACATTATTATGGATTTCGTGGTAGGATTGCCAAAGAGGGGAAAAGACTCAATGCCATTTGGGTTATAGTAGACCGTCTTACTAAATCAGCACATTTCCTACCAGTTAAGACAAGTTTTTCCATGACTTAGTATGCGGAGCTATATATTAGAGAAATTTTTAGACTGCATGGTATTCCAGTGTCTATAGTGTCGGATCGAGACACACGTTTAACTTCATCGTTTTGGAAGAGTCTACATTCATCATTGGGTACTAAACTATACAGTACCGCATGTCATCGTCTAATCCGAGCATGTGTGATTGATTTCCAAGGGAGTTAGGAATCGAAACTACCTCAAGTGTAGTTCACTTACAATAACAGTTATCAGTCATCTATAGGAATGGCTCCATACGAGGTACTCTATGGAAGAAAGTGTAGATCACACATCCATTGGGACGAGGTAGGAGAAAGAGCTACATTAGGACCCGAGATTGTTCAGCACACAGCATAAATGGTAGCCAAGATCCGAGAAAGAATGAAAATTGTTCAGAGTCGACAAAAGAGCTACACAGACCAAAGAAGACGAGATCTCGAGTTTGCAGTCGATGATATGTATTCGTGAAAATAGCACCTATGAAGGGTGTTATGATATTTGGAAAGAAAGGAAAGCTTGGTCCAAGGGTATTATAATATCGCAGGAGTTCACAATGTCTTTCACATATCAATGCTCCACGAGTACATTTCAAACCCTTCACATGTACTGAACTTTGAGCCACTGCAACTTACACCAAACATGTCATATGAGGAAAATCCTACTCAAATCTTGGGTAGAAAAGAGAGAAGATTCGGAACAAGGTGATAAAAATGGTCAAATTCAAATGGCTAAACCACTCGGAGGAAGAAGCTACTTGGGAGATGGAGTCGAAGATGATTAGTCGCTATCCCGAATTATTCGGTACGTCATAATTTCGAGGACGGAATTTTATTTAAGGGGGAGGATTTGTAACATCCAAAAAGCCAACCTACGTAAACCACATACATGCAAATGAATTAAATTACATAATTGTTTTAGTTAATTGATTTTAAATGCTTCTATGATGCATATTATATGATTAAAGGTATGACTGCATGATTAAATGATTATATGGCATGATTTCATGAGAATGGTAGATATTATCCGAATATTCGATAATAGGCGGGGGAAAGGAGACCGGGGACGACCAAGATGAAATAAATATTTTTCTCAATGCTTCTTAATATGATTAATTGTTTTTAAAAAAATGGTATAGCTCAAATTATTTTACGAGACGAGCTCGTTTTATCAGGGAAGCCGGTGTTGGGCAAACGAGGGACTTTTAAAATATCAAATGCATTATTTTGGAAACTAATTTTTATAAACTTTAATTTTTCAATTAAATAGGTGTTATTGGGCCTAATTTACTTGGGAGAAGTATGCCCAATTGTTCATAAACTTGAAAGCCCAAAACCCAAGCCCATTATCATGCAAATTAAAATCAATAAAATAGAAATCTAGGTCTTTTTACACCATAATCAGCCAAATCACACACATTGAAAAATTCCAAAATTCAATGGAAGAAAACAAGAAGTTTTCATTGCCCATTCATTCTTCTTCGCACCCCACGCCGACGATCGCATATTTGAGCGTTCTAAAACGCAAAGGCATGTTTCAAAACTCCCTCGACTCATCATTCAATCCATAATATGCATGTTTTGTTTATTTTGCATGAAAAATATTGGAGTTTAAATTGCTTAACATTTTGACGATTATTTCTAAAGTTTTCAAAGTTTTAACGAAATATGAACGTGTTATGATTTCCAACGAGTACGCTGCCAACATATATTGTTTAATGGATGAAACAAGGACGATTCAGGAGGAAACGAGGGCTGGACAGTAAGCAATAGGGCTACACGTGGGATAGCTAGGAGATCCTAGGGTATGTGTGTTTTCATGGGACTAAGGGCTCGGCCATGAAGACGGCTGCACCAAGGCTCGACCAGGATTGGACTCCGCCCTGTGCAGGCAGTGTTCAAGGGCCATGTAAAGTCCTAGCATGCTAGGACGCAAAGTGAAGTATGCAAGGAAGAGTCCTCATGTGCTAGGACTCTTCCTATGCGTGCAAGGGGTGAGTGCTACAGGGGCAGCTCACGGCTCGTTGGGGGCTGTCTAGGGGTGGTTCAGTAGAGTCAATTAGAGTCCTAGTTGGGGTCCTAGACGGCTGGGACGCGATATCTCGAAGGAAAGCAAAGAAAGAGGAGCACGATCAAAGGCTACGCCTGCAAGGGTGCGTACGACTTGGCTAAGGGATGGGGCTCGGTGCTGGTGTAGGCTATGTTGGAGCATGGTCCAGGACGGATAGGGTACGGTGGAGTCGGTGGTTAAGCAAGTGCAAGAGTCCTAGTTGAGTAGAGTCCTAGGGAAGCAACGAAAAATAAAAGGGAACTCGAGCGGCTGGTTACTTGATCGAGGGGCTAGGTGCATTGGTCTACTAGGGTTCAGTAGAGTCCGAAGTGGTTCTTGTCAGGGTTTGGCACAAGGTGGCTCGGTGGGAGGAGCTAGGGTTTGGATTCTCGAGTTTAATGGGAAATGGTTTGAACAATGGTCCACAGGGGTCGATTCATGGTTCATGAGGGTTGTTTAGTTATAAAAAAGGTATGTTTAAATTTTGGGAAGTAAATATTAAAGTTTGAATTAATTCGAGAATTAAACGCTCCACGAATTAGTAATTAAGGATTAAATCGAAAGTCTCAAATTTAAGCTAAATAAAAATAAAAAAAATTAAATTTAATCTTAAATAATTATTTGGGATGATCTAGAGTCAATGAAAGTAAGAAAAAGTTAAAATTGAGAAATTTTTCGTCAAGAGGCAAAACAGTCATTTTACACCAGGGTAGTACGAAAAGGATTGGCAGCGTCTCGAAGGGTCATATTGCATGATAAATGATATATTATGATAATTTTGATGTAAATATGATAATTTTTTGAGTTACGGTAAAGCTATGAAATTTTGGATGTAAAATGTTATTTTTGGAAAGTCATGATATTTTATGTTTTAAAAAGGAAAAAGAAAAATATTTTGAAAGATGTGAATTGACTGTGACAAAGAGGATACATGATTTTGGAAATATCGTCAGGGAAAAGGCCCAGAAAGAGGCCGTTTACGGGAAAAGGCCTAGAGGGATCCCAACGATCGTATTTTCATTTTTACGTTGGTGCCTAGTGCCTGTCCCCATGCGCAATTGTGAGCTAAGAGTGATCGGTCACAAAGAGAATAAAAAAGATAGTTACTTTCAAGGATCAAATTTCACTCAAAATGATAAAGGACTTGAAAGCTTTACAATATGCGATTTTGCGATCTATGATCTATTTTTGAAAAAAAATGCTATTTTAAATAAAATTATGATTTAATGCATGTGCTCGTATATGTATATTTGTTAATAATGGTTAGAACGTACTGAGTCATTAGACTCATTAGGTTTGAATGCTGCAGGTTATGATATTGAAGGAGGCGTTGAAACTTGAGTGGATCGAGGCAGACAGTACACTCTCGAGGGACATTTATTTCCTCATTCGCTTGATAGTTAAAAGATATAATGATTTAACTAGAGATTGTTATGCTTTATTTGGAAGTTAGTATGATTATGTTAACGATTGGAGTTGAATTTTGTTGATTGATGATTTAGGGATTTTTACGCACTTGAGATTTTATATGTTAAATTATTTTGATTTATGGAAATGATAATTTATGGTTAAAGGGAAATTTTTTGAAATAACGTTTATAAAAAAAATTTGTATAATTTTAAAGTGAAAAAACGAGGGTCGTTTCATTTGTGGATTGTTGCCTTGAGATCCCTCAATAATATGAGGCGAAGTCATGAGATTTTCACATAATTCACATCACATATATCAATGGAAGTCATAACTTTCCTGACGTGCAGAACTCTTTAATAATATGAGTCAAACACTGAACGCGTGTGGGGCCCTTAGCTCCTTATCGTTATTACAATGCACTTTGATTAGGGTTGACTAATTACAGCGGAAAATGAGTTTAAAATTTCTTTACAATGAGCCCAAAACGTGTCAACTGTAATTATAATACTAAAAATAGTATATTATATAGTCTCGTCTCAACACGTCACAATATAAACCAAGCCCACACACAATTCAGATCAAATACATACAAACAAACTCATATTCTCGGGACATACCCCGGTATATAGATAGATATACATATATACTGGGAACAAAATATAAACCTCAACTCAAACTGTGACTTCCTCCAGAAGTACCTTCTCCGGTCTCCTGATATCCTGGAGTACCTGCCATTGCCCACAAACAAAGACAACAACAGCCCCCATTGTGGGTGAGCAAAGTTTCGTATGGAACAACCATCATATATACCACAAGTATCTAAACAATGATATATGGTATGCAATGCATGTATGTCGTGGAGATATCAGGTCAAATGCCCATCCACTGAGCACATGTCAGAATCAAACGAATCAATATCAAATCAATGCTCGAGCTGGCACACCGGCCTGAATAAGGGATACTCATATGTTAGCGTCGACGAAGCGCCATCAAATCCCAAATCTCATATCAATCGTCGGGGTCACAAATGTCTATGTTTTAAGGGTCATATAATACCAAACATTGCATTGTGTTCACAAACCCAAAATCCAATCAAATCATATCAGGGTATCCTAGGATCATATCTCAACATGCATGTCATGTATCGATGTATGCATCAAACTATGTGTGTTAACAAAACATTTATTTTATACATCGATATTCCAATCACAATGTCATGTATGCCACATAAACTCAACAAATAAGGCATATAGACATGTATTCTCATTCCAATCAATCAAACCAATCCAACATATACCATATAATACAGATACCTGTCGTGTGTTACCCGGTGACAACATATCTCAATTCTTCGTTTCCAGTTGATGTAGCCTGAAGATATCGGTATACTACTTTATCTACATCAATAACATACTCATTCCAATCAATAACATAATCCAAAATCATTAATATGAGTTTCAAATATCATTTGAAACTTCAAAAATTCATATCAAATCCAAATCAGATCAGAATTCAATTCCGACTTCGAATATGAGTTTATTGTCGGTTATTCTACTACATATAGGAATTTCAACTTCAAATACATGCTATTCCAGCACTTTGATATTTAGAGCTGCTGGAACCAGAAGAAATTTACCTCAGTCAGAAGCCCTCGACGCGACGATTCCGAATCTATAATCTGTTTCGCGTTTAGACAGCATTTCGAAGTCGATTCAGACGAAAGAAATCGAATTCTCTCGTTTCTCTCTCTCTCGAACCTACAGTCAGAATGAAAGAAAAGAAGAAGAAAACTCATTCTTATCACCACCTCTTCGGCGCTCGGGCAGTAGAATTCTCGTGCCCGAGCGCGAGACATTCTGCCCCGAGTTGTATTTGTGCCGCGCTCGGGCGGTCAAAAGTTACCGCTCGGGCCCGGAACGTTCTGCCCGAACACAAATCTCATATATCCTGGTGCTCGGGACGGTCATTTTCTACCGCTCGGGCGCCACATGTTCTGTACAAAATATTGGTTTTGTACTTATTGGCGTTCGGCTTCTCCACTCGAGCTCTTACAACGTCAATTCATATCCAATACTTATTTTCTCATTTTCATTGTCATGATATACATCAAATACATAATCACATGACAATTTCATAAATTATCGATAATCACACAGGATTTACGATAATACGATACACGGTCCTTACAATGCGAGTAGCATTTATGAGGAGGCATAAGGCGGTGATGAGTGAGCGGACTCGGACCAGTGCAGTGCAAATCCGAGGACCTTGCGGTTCGTAATATTTTATTTATGCGCGTTTTAAAACTATTTACTCTGATTTTTATTTACTAATGTTGGTGGCAAGCACGTTGGAATTTATTATGTTACGTTAAATCTTTTTTTCCAAATTTAATTAACTTGAAAGTTTTTTTTTTATGATTGTGGTATTCAAATGTTGGAGTTTTATTATTAAATTTATTTTTTTAAAATGCATGGTGATCATTATTTTATTTTATGAACTATATTTATAATTAATTATATAGAAAAAATAATAATTTTTTCTGCAAATATTAAATTAGGATTATTTTAAGCAATGGATCGTCACATCTTGAGTGCGACCTATCAATGTTGAACTTTAGTTGATGGTCGCCATTAGATCTCCTAATAATATGAGCCGAAGTTATGAAGTTCCACATAGTTCACATCAAATATGTTAGTGAAAGTCACAGCTTTTCGGTGTGCAGAACTCCTTAATAATATGAGTTAGACACTAACCGCGAACAGCATTTATCATGCAACCAATGTTGATGGAGGAAAAAGAAATATTTAAATTTCTTTTAATTTTTATTTTAATTGGCTTGATATAAATTTTGGATCTTATCCAAAATGAGGCATTTTAATTTTTGAAAATTTATCTTATCATTAATTGAAATCTTGTTTCATGTTTTTTGTATATTTGTTAGATTAATGCAACTTTTATTATTATATTAATAGTAATGCAAATGCAGTCATTATAAATAATAAAATATGATTGATAATCGATAGCTAATTGATCCATATGATCTCAATATGGATCCAGGTCTGAAATCTGGGTAAATGTAGGGATATTATTACAATATTACATAAGTTTACAATATTTTACATATCTTCGATCTTTAAAATTTTTGAGGATATGAGCCTACCATCTTCAAATCTTGATTTTCCACTAAATCGAATATTTACATTAAATTTTCAAGCATGATAGGAAACAAATTTAGGGTGTAGGAACGGTCCATAAACCAGACCCAATAATAAATAATTATTAAATAATTAGAAACACAACATGTATCTTCTATTATATTAAATCCATAATATCAAATATTATCAACAAATCATGTATCTTGTAACTTTATCAATAACCGTCATAATTAGAAATAAATTATTTAGTTAAATAAACACCTTTTTCTAACTTCAATTAACTAATTATTAATTAAATTTTTTGTAAAACACATTTTACTATGAATAAATGAAATATAATTCTAATTGTTTATTTTGTAAGAAAAATTATATAAATTTATCAAAATTTATTTTCATTCGTTAATATAATTAAATTTTCGTAAAATATCATTTTGAACCAAAAATTTGAAATTAAGAAAATTGCCTTGAGGCCCTCAAAAAGGAGACCGCCTGGGGCAGGGCTAACAAATATCATCTCGGATACCTTTTCCCTACCCCTTTCAGCACTGTCCGAACAATTCGGGCAACACAGTTACCCGCTGTCCGAATAGTTCGGGCAACACCATGCGGTCAGGGCTGTTCATAAACCGCCCACCCCAATTTTTTTTATTAAAAACTGGGCAGGCAATGTACTGACTGCCTTTGGCAGCAATGCCCAAAACATGTAGTTCTTGACCTTTTACACGCTGCCTGGAACTATTCTATTCAGCGAAAATAATTTATTTTTTAAATAATAATTGTTCTGGGCAATTGCCGCTGTCCAGAATTGTAGGGGTTGCCTGCGGGTAGCCTTTGTGGACATGCAATGTCCGAAACATTTCCAGGTTGTTGCAAAATATTTTATTTATTTTTTAAAAACAATTTTTCGGGGCTTAAATTTTCTGGAATTTTAAACGCGGTTAGAAATAAACTACTCAACATTATTAAAGCAACAAATCATACGATAAAAAACAAACTGGCTCTGATACCACTGTGGAGTAGCGTTTTCTCGTACCCAAAATTCAGCGAGAGTTTAAAAAATTTGTTTTGATGTTCAAAACATTCTTGGACGTCGTATCATTTTAATAAACATTCATAGGCTGTTTAGTTTAATCAGCGGATATTGTCCTTCTTATAAGTCCCTACAAACGGATTTCTTCTTTCTCCGATCATCTAATTAAGTCCATGATCAGAGACTGAATTTCTCATATAAGTTGCACTAGATATTTTAACGAAATTTGCGTCGAGATTGGATTGCCGAAATTCAAGAAATATGGTGGCAGTGCAGTGGATTCGAGGTGGTGGCACAGTGTAAGGAAGTGGCCGAATATTTTCTCCTGCAAAAATAGGAGTGGCGAAATTTTCTTAGTGAGGGGCGCAGAGAGAGAGAGAAATTGTGGACAATTTTGTGTGCAAAAAGTTATGTTATTTATTATAAATCTTAATAATATATTTATAAATTTAAATTCGTGATCAAATCAAGAATCCTACTTGAAATACCATGCATAATTAAATTATTATCAATTTTTGATAAAAATATATACACACATATATACATATACATGCGCGGCCACACACACACACACATATATATACTTTAAATTAATTAATTTTTATTTATTTACCCAGATAATTAATTAACTAATCTATTCTAGACTCTTCTAGAATTTTTAATGAAAATTTTGCACTTAGTAGTCACCACTCCTCATATCAATATTTAATTAGTAGATTAAAAATTTACGAAACAAATAATTGTGAACTCAATATAACACTGATCTACAAATCAGGCAATGTCGATGTATCGAGGTTACAAATCTCGTTCACGTAATGAAAAATAAAAATTTCGAAGGACAAGATTTTTCACTAATATATTTTTGGCATCCATCAGATTTGTTAACTCCTTCATTAAAACAGGCGGTTCTACTCTCATAGCTTAATTAGCTGTTAACCTAACTTCCACATCATCCATTACATGGAATCAACATATAAACTCCTTTATATATAAGTTATCTGTTTGATCCCCATCAAACAATAATCGTCAAATTCAACTTTTTGAACTTGATTATCTCAACCAGAACACATAATCTAATACTTATGTGAAATCAATGGTTCTGAGATACAACTAGCCGTATGTTCACAATTTCATGTGATTCAGAATAACATTTTTTTTATTCGGGTTTAAGCTAATTAGCCTCATGCTTTTCATCAACCCCTTGATCAAAAATGTCAGAACGCAAGCTTGATATGCAAATCAGATCATGGTAACAGCGTCTTGTAGCATAATCTCATTATCAGATTGGTATTATTGATAGTGCATGAAAAAATTTTAGTAATGGTTAGCGTATAATACTGTCCCTTCAACTCATATATCATGGTCAAATCTGCAATAATTGGTATATCGAGGGTTGAAAATGGATTTTATAACGATGTGTATATCTTTGAGTAATAATATGACATCGTATGTGCAACTAGGAAAAACATTTCCATAAAGCACATGTCTTGCTTTAGTCAGAGACTCCTTGCAATATTAACTAATCTGATCGCATAGAATATCTTCACCCATAGGCGAGTGGTGAATATCTGACTACAATATATTGACTCCTACATATTTCGAAAATACGTCCAACCTCGTAATTTGATAATCCTCAATGGAGTTAGTAATCGGATCAAAGTGCCAAAGCCTCGTAGCAAATAGTCAAAATCCAGTTTAATTCATAAAAAAACATTGTCTTTACATATGTGAAATACGAATAACATGGAAGCTGTTCTTACAAAGAAAAGTGTAAAATACAGAACCAAATAAATTATAATCATGAAATCAGGGACTTGGTCTATATAACTCTGAATTTCTTCATCAGCCCTTAAATTGATCTTGTTTCGTCTCTTCCATCCATTCTTCATTATTATTTGGGGAGGGAAGTAGGGGATGAGTGTTTTGGGAAACACTCAGCAATTGGGGACCGATCTAATACTAGATAACAAGTTATATGTATACATATCTTTAAAGTGACCATTTTTCAGAGCAGATGTCGAAAACGGAACAGACAGAGTTTAGAACTTATATCAATCATATCATATTATATCAAATAGAACAAAATCTTATTTGATAAAGTCTTATCAATTCAGAATCACATAATGAACACAATTCTTATAATAATGACCATGAACTATCTTTGATCTTGGGCTCTCTCTAGGACTTTCTCCTGTAAATGAGCCCCCTCTGGGACCTTTTCCCTCACAGAATTTCTTGATGCACAATCATTCGAATTATATAAAACAAACTTAACCCATTGGGATGAAACAGACTGATCGAACAAATCAAACCAAAAATTACAGAACTAATCGGATCGGAACAGAACTTAGGAAAAGATGCAAATGTGAAGCAAACGTTTTATAGTAAAACATACAGTATTCAATCAAATTTTAACATATACATAAGCTTTTAAACATATGTAAGCCCACTTCCCGTAACTCAAGTGTGTGGTTTCAAACTTGATCAATGCTTGAACGTAACTTTGGCCGAACCCGGGCAGAGCTTGAACGTGAATTGGACAACATTTATGAGCAAGACTTTGACATGATACACATGAAGAATAATACCTTAAAATGTTGGCTAGACGCTATAGAAACTCGACTAGAAGCACACGATCAAGGGCCATATGGCTGAAATCTTAGAGCCCAAACAACCTCCATGATGGTCAATTTGCTCAACCACTTAAAATGTCACTTTGGTTTATTAAAAGGTCATCTTTTACACCATAAAGATGTCCAACTCCTAGCTCATCCATGGACATCATTTATTTTAATTTTATGAAAATATGGATTAGCTTCTTTGAGCTGGATATTAGGATCCACGAGCTGGGGGTTTGCATAATTGAGTCGCTACACTTCGGTCCTTGCGGTTTTACAACGTCTCTAGTTCCATTATGCTAGATTTTGCACATCTTGAGCTGAAATTTTAAGTCCAATTGTTGAGTTTTAAATTTGACAAGCTTGAGGTAAAAGTTACGAATTTATTTCTTGCATGATTTGCTTTGAAAATCCGACTCTCCACAAATACTGTTAGACTACAACACAGTCTCTGTTATGATATCCTCTTGAATTTGTCTATAGTAATCCAAGCGAGTTGTCTCCAATTTGATTTACATTGTTTGGAAATTACACCGAAGCGATGCCGACCACGATGATAATATAGTACCCAAAAATGCGGAATAAAATAACCTAACAAGAACACAAAGATTTACGTGGTTCACCCAATATAGGCTACGTCCATGGAGCATTACAACTTTTATAACTGGAAGAAATATTACAACAAGTATATACACCAATACACTCAATATTTCTCACTCCCAACCCGAGTATACCGAGAAAATATTTTCTCTAAATCACACAAGAAATTTCTGCACTAAAAAAAAATATACTCTTTTTTTATATGCATTCTCTTTTTATCAAAGCTAAAAATGCTTTTGATTTTGGGATACAATAACTTAAGGAACTGAGCTCTATTTATAACTAATTCCCTCATTCAGTTTTGTAAACATTCGATGTGGGATATATGATTTTTATTATTTTATTTAATATGGGCCCCTCTCCATTAAATCTTTTCTAACAATTCTCCTATTTGAAGACTTGATTTCAAACATGTTTTCACACTATCAGTGTAGCAGCTCATACCTCCTTTGTTAGTCCAGGGAGACCAACTGAAGTCAAACACAACTTCAGTTTTTCAAAGATAACAGCCTTCTTGAACATATCAGCTGGATTCTTGCTTCCAGGAATCTTCTCAAGCTTCAAGACTTCATGCACCTGATCTCTAAGGATCCCCATTTCAAGATTTGTTTTGCAGAACCCAAATCCTTCAAAGCAAATTCCTTTGATAACTCTTTCTCGAGTTTATCAATCTCCTCCAGACAAGCTCCTGCTATCAACATATCATCTACATATATCAGTAGTATGATATAATAACAATCAAGCTTCACAGAACAACATTGATCAGCCTGATACCTCAGTAAACCATCATTATTCATTACACCATCAAACTTCTTGTACCACTGTCTTGAAGCTTGTTTGAGACCATACAAGCTCTTCTGAAGTTTGCACACCATTTCTCTTTCCCTCGTACTTCAAATCCCTGTGATTGATTCATTTCTTTATCTAGCTTACCATGAAGAAACGTCGTCTTTACATCTAACTGTTCAAGATGTAAATCTTCTTTTACCATCAATCAAAGTACAGTCCACATAGTAGTTAACTTTACCACCAGAGAGAAAATATCAGTATAACCAATGACTTCCTTTTCACCTTTTACAACAAGTATTTCTTTGTACCGCTTGCTACCGTTATGTTCTAACCAGTACTCCCACTTGCTATGTAAAAATTTTTACCTTCATGAAGTTCTGACAACTCCCACATGTGATTTGATGACATTGAATCCATCACATCTTCCATTGCTAACTCCCAATGTTTAAAGGTCTCATAAACATCCGATTTATTTTTCACAAATAAATCCAAAATTTCCTGCTCGAATCGTCAACAGTAGCGCCATAATATCTTGAGTGATCTCCAAGGGATGTCACAGGAGTGTTAGCGGACCGGTTACGGTGGCCGGAAGCGCAACGGAAGTAAAAAATTTTTAATTTTAAGCTCAAATTTTCGGCCACCATGTTTGTGTGCAACATTTACATTCAAACACCATACAAGTCATACATAGGGTGTTAGAAATAGTTTTACCTATCAACCTCTTCAGGTTGATGAATGGCACCAACTTCGTTGTTAAACAACAAAGCTCTTCAATGGATGACAAGTCTACAAGATTCCTCCTCCTTCAAAATTAGACCCACCACTTGTTAGGTAAATCCCTTCTTGTTTTGCACTAGAAAAACAAGAAGATTTTTCAAAGAGAAGATAGTGTTTTCAACAAATTGAAGAACACAAAAGTGAAAGA
This sequence comes from Primulina tabacum, assembly GCF_025594145.1. Taxonomy (NCBI): domain Eukaryota; kingdom Viridiplantae; phylum Streptophyta; class Magnoliopsida; order Lamiales; family Gesneriaceae; genus Primulina; species Primulina tabacum. The sequence goes on along the minus strand of NC_134557.1, from coordinate 22,811,597 downwards.
AAAATTTTGAGAGAAAATGCTCTCAATGTTTCGGCCAAGCTAGTGTAGAATGAGGGAGGGAAGAGTTGTCTTGGTAGTACAAAAATTTGATCCAAAAAGCAAGCATGCCATGCATTATTTTAATCAAAATTATTCCCCAACTCTTCACCTCCCATGCATCCTTTGCATGTGGGCTTATAACAATTTACATGGGCCCATGGACTTTTATTTAAATTGTTTCAAACCCATTTGAGCCCAATTAGACTTTACTTGATTTTACTCAAGCCCACTAGTTAAATAATTATTCCCAATTGGGCTCTACAAGGCCCAATGATATTTAATTAATCCAACACTTGAATTAATTTAATTATTTGGACTCTACTACGCCCACTAATGTTTAATTAATTCAACACTTGAATTAATTTAATTTAATCCTATAATAATGTTTATGAAAATCACAATTTTCAAATACATTATTCACTTGGCCAAATTTTAATTTAGGAACACTTCCATAAATTAAAATTTATATTTCTCTCATAGAAGTCATACTTCTATTTTTCTTTACGCTTATAAACTCATTTATAAGCCGTTCAACACATTGAACTATTTTACTTCCCATCGTGATTTAGAAAGCAAGTACTTGTGTGGCCCTCAATGGTTCATTGATACAACTAGCCGTGGGTTCACATCTCCGTGTGATTCGGACTAAACATGTCCTTATATGAGCATACCCCAATTGCTCCATTCTTACTTATCAACTTCTTGAAAACAAGAACGTCAGAACTCAAGTCTGATAATACCCAACCAATCATGTTAAACGCCTAGCAGCATCGCTTACATGATTCCCTAGGTATCAAATGATAGTGCCTGCAAGAACCATTCAATTATGGTTAGCGTACAGTACGGTCCCTTCAACTCATATATCCCGACCGATTCGACAACCATTGGTATATCGAGAGTTGTCAATGAATAGATACTATGTGTCATGTCGTAGTTACATCGATGGTGTAATCTATGAAACCCCTTTCATAATTACCACCATACTTTGATCATAGATTTCAACCTACATACACATGATAACACATAGGATATCCATACCCGAAGGTAAGCGGTGAATCCCTGACTACAATGCATCGACTCCTATGTGTTTCGACAGAACACCCAACCTTGCCACCTGATGACCCCTTGAGAGTCGGTAAACAAGTCAAAGGTGTAATTCTAGCACATAGAGTCTCAATGTTGTCCCGGGTCATAAGGACTAATGGTGTACAACCATAAACTAGGACGTTTCCACTCGATAAGTGAGAACCACTTGGAAAGTCCTTTATGGAGGGTTGTTCAGTGCACTCTACCAGGAGCACCTATCTGCATGCTCGGACATCACAATGTCCTCTACCAATGAAACATGGTACTCACATCGCAGATACTAGTCTCTAACTCAAGCGGCCTATATCCTTCTTATTGGCGGCTGAATCGACTAGGAACCGTTTAGAATATACAGTATTCCAAATATGAGTTTCATGATACTCATCATATGAGCATCTCATATTCTTTCTACTATTTGTATATTCAAGGACTTTATCTATGCAACTAGCATGGGTATACAGATAAAGATGCGCCAATATAATAAATTCAAATATTATTAAAATAAAGATCGTTTATACATAGAGTTTCATCGTGAACACTCGGTCAACACTTGGCTCGACATGCACCTACTCTAACAATCTCCCACTTGCACTAGAGCCAACTACCCATATACTTCAAACCCATTGATTCGCGATGCTTCTCGAATGATGGTCCTGGTAAAGGCTTAGTTAGTGGATCAGCAACATTATCTGCGGAGCCGACTTTGTCGATCGACACTTCTCCTCGTTCCACAATCTCTCGGAGGATGTGGTACTTTCTCAATACATGTTTGGACTTCTGATGAGACCTTGGCTCCTTCGCCTGAGCTATGGCTCCCGTGTTGTCACACATCACTGGGATAGGAGCAACTCCATTAGGAATGACGCCCAACTCTTGGACAAAATTCCTAATCCAAACAGCCTCCTTTGCTGCAGCCGATGCAGCAATGTATTCTGACTCAGTGGTGGAATCCGCAGTACTGTCTTGCTTGGAACTCTTCCAAGAGACAGCACCACCATTGAGCATGAATATGAATCCAGAGGTTGACCTCGAGTCATCAATATCGCTTTGGAATCTAGAGTCGGTATAGCCTTCCAATTTCTGTTCTCCACCCCCATAGACCAAGAACAATTTATTGGTCCTTCTCAAATACTTGAGGATGTCTTTCACAGCTTTTCAGTGTGGAAGACCAGGGTTGGATTGATATCTACTCACTACACTTAGTGCAAATGCCACGTCAGGACGTGTAGATATCATCCCATACATGATACTACCAATAGCCAAAGCATACGGAATTCGTGTCATCGCCGCTATCTCTGCATCAGTCTTGGGAGACATAGACATGGATAGGGACACGCCATGACACATTGGTAGATGTCCTCTCTTGGACTCATCCATCGAGAACCGCTTCACGATGGTATCAATGTATGTGGACTGGGTGAGACCAAGCAATCTTCTTGATCTATCTCTATAGATCTGTATTCCCAATACAAATGATGCTTCACCCAAGTCCTGCATCGAGAACTTACTTGCTAACCATATCTTAGTTGATTGCAACATTCCTACATCATTCCCAATGAGTAGAATGTCATCAACATAAAGAACAAAGAATGTCACAGCACTCCCACTGACCTTCTTATACACACAGGGTTCCTCAGGATTCTTAGTAAAACCAAACTCTTTGATTGTACTATCGAATCTGAGGTTCCAACTCCTAGATGCCTGCTTAAGACCATAAATAGATCTTTGAAGTTTACATACCATATGCTCACTTCCGATAGATGTAAACCCTTCAGGTTGAGACATGTAAATCTCTTCCTTAATATCCCCATTAAGGAAGGCAGTCTTGACATCCATCTGCCATATCTCATAGTCATACCATGCAGCTATGGCTAGCAAAATCCTAATGGACTTGAACATTGCAACTGGAGAAAAGGTTTCCTCATAGTCAACACCTTGCCTTTGAGTATACCCTTTTGCTACCAATCGCGCCTTGAAGGTCAATACCTTCCCATCCGCCCCAATTTTTCTCTTGTAAATCCATTTACACCCTATGGGAACAGTTCCCTCAGGTGGATCCACAAGATTCCACACTTGGTTCGAATGCATGGAACTCATCTCAGATTCCATTGCTTCAAGCCATTTGGATGAATCGGCATCAGATAATGCTTCCTTGAAGGTCCTTGGATCACATCCAAGGTTAGGCTCATCATGGCCCTCTTCAAGAAGCAGACCATACCTCATAGGTGGTCTCGAGACTCTCTCGGATCTTCTAGGAGCTTGTATCTCCTCACTTAGCTCATTGGGTGTGAGTTCTACAACTGTGGGTGTCTCTCGAACCTCTTCGAGTTCTATCATCTCGCCTTTTCTATCCAATAGAAATTCCTTTTCCAAAAAGGTTGCATTCCTAGAAACAAACACCTTTGTTTCTTGGGGATGATAGAAATAATATCCAACGGAATTCCTTGGATATCCCACAAAGTAGCATAAAATGGATCGACTATCCAATTTATCTCTCACTGCCTGCTTCACATAAGCAGAACACCCCCATATTCTAAGATAAGAATACTTGGGAGGCTTACCCATCCATATCTCATATGGAGTCTTGTCAACTGCCTTTGTATGGACATTGTTCAACAACAGTGCCGCTGTTTCAAGCGCATATCCCCAAAAGGATGGCGGCAACTCCGTGAACCCCATCATAGACCGAACCATGTCCATCAAAGTCCGGTTATGACGCTCCGAAACACCATTCAACTTCGGTGTAGCAGGCGGAGTCCACTGCGAGAGAATCCCATTCTCCCTAAGATACTCTTGGAACTCGTCACTCAAGTACTCACCACCTCGATCCGATCGAAGTGGTAAATAAACATCTCCCACAGCCTTGGCAGCAACCCTTGCTCCATTGCCCATCCTCAAGAAGGTCTCACCTTCCCTGAGCTTCCTACTTCTTCCCATCACCTGCAAATCATTACAGAGATGTGAGCCACAGCCGGTATCCAATACCCAAGAAGTAGAGTTAATGGAGATATTTACTTCAATGTAGAACATACCTTTGCCAGAACACTTCTGGGCAAGATATTCCCTGCAGTTACGCCTCCAACGTACAGGCTTCTTGTAGTGATGACAGATGTCAACTGTCTTCTCAGCCTTGGCTGGCACGGCTGCCACAACGGGACCCGGAGTTTGCCTCTTCAAGGGCACGTTCTTCTTGGGACGTTGGAAAGAACGCTTCTTTCCCTTCCTATGTGGATCCTTCTTTGTGCCAGATGAAGAACCCACATAAAGAGCCAGCTTCTCCTTTTTGATAGTGGACTCAAAAGTCACAAGCATGTTCACCAACTCTTCAAGGCTTGGCTCAAGCTTGTTCATATTAAAGTTCACGATAAAAGGATCAAACGAGCTAGGCAACGACAGCAGCAGCACATCCGTGGTCAACTCCGAAGGCAAGATCAGATCCATGCTAACGAGCTTGTCCACGAGCCCAATCAACTTTAGGCCATACGAGATGCTCATGGACCGAAGCCCCATCTCGCATGCGTAAAGTGATGAGCTCCTTGACTGTGGCGTGCCTTAGAGGCCGAGTCTGCTCACCAAAGAGCTCCTTGAGGTGCAAATGAATGTCAGCAGCATTCTTTGCATCCTCGAATCGCCTCTGCAGCTCATCGTTCATCGAAGCCTGCATATAACACCTTGCCTTCAAGTCATGGTCACACCATTCCTTGTAGGTCTGCAATTCCTCGGGAGTGCAGCTAGTCGGAGCCTCAACAGGGGGCGACTCAGTTAGTGTATATGCGATCTTTTCCGAGTTTAGGACTAATTTCAGATTTCTTAGCCAAGTGAGATAGTTAGGTCCGGTTAAGACATGTTTTTCGAGAATAGCGGAAAGCGGGTTGCGAATTGATGACATTGTCAAAGATTTGTACTGAAAAGTAAAACAGATAAACGTTAATGACTATTTAAAATATTTAATAAGATATAAAGTTTGGACTTTTACTTTATAAATTATCGCTCCCACTGTTTTGACATTTTCACTACCCTCTAGTGAAAATGGGAAACACTTTCCTCAGAAGGTACGTAAGGTCCAATTAGCGAATTGTGATCCCGAATAATATCAGCCAATCACAATTCCTAAAAGGTAGTTTCCAATTTCATCGCCATGCAACCCTCTACGTATACTTTTGTCTCACGTTTGATTAGGACCCAATAATATGACGTCGTTCATCTTTACGTGTCAAGCCTAACCCATCGATATTGAACCTTAATGGACGGTCGCCATGAGTTCCCTCAATAATATGAGCCAAAATCATGGGAGTTCCACGTAGTTCACATCACCATGTCAATGGATGTCACAACTTTCCAGCACCCAGGGCCCCCAATAATATGAGCCGAGCCCCGAGTACGGGTAGCGTTCATCATGCACCCATTGTCGATGGAAGACAAGGAAATTATAAACAAATTTATAATTCCCCTTTTCGGACTTGATATTAATTTTGAATCTTATTCAAAATGAGGGTTTTTAATTTTGAAAGGTCTCATCATTAATTTTCTTTTAAAAGCTCGCCATGTTTGATCGTATGTTTGTCGGATTCATGCAACTTTGTTATTATCATAATAATAACGCACATACTCATTATTTTTAACATATCATGCATATATTATAAACAGTAAGCAAACAAGGATGATCAATCGCCCCAAAACTAATGGCCCGTGTGAGCTAAACACGGGCCTAGGTCCAATCCTAGGGTAAATGCACGGGATGCAAATGCAACTATTACATTAGCTTCCAATATTTACATGTCTTCGATCTTCATAATCATCATGGCCACCATCTTCCAATCTTGATCATCCACTATTCTAATATTTACAAATAAATATCCATGGCACATAGGGATACATCTCATGGGGTGGGAACGGGCCATAAACCAAGCCCACTTTATAAATTGATAATTATTACAATCATTCAACAAAAAATATCCTAGCATACACCTAGCAAATTGGGCTTGGGCTTTTGATCATCCTTCATGCATAATATCACATATCATTCACCATCAATTAATTATCACAATAATTAATTGATCCAATATTATATATCTTGATCCAATCACTAACCGCCACAATTATAAATTAAATTAACAAAGTATACAAACACCTTTGTCTACTTTCAAATTAATTTATTTATAATCGAATTTCTTGTAAATCACAATTTACTATAAATAATTAAAGTCCTACTTCAATTATTTATTTTATGAGAAAATATATGCAACAATTGTAAATTTAAACTTAAGGGCCCAAAACTCATTTTTCACCTGAAATACTTTGGCCCATTTAAATTTCACAAAATATGTTAGCCATCCTATGGCCCAACAACTCAAGGCCCATGACACTTTGATAATCCAAAACACTTTTGGAAACCCTAGTCGTCATCGCCGTCGCCGGAGCTCCGTCGCCGGATTCCGGCAACCAAAAAAAAATTATTTTTTTTAATTTAAAAACTGGAAGTTTCGGGCAGCCCGAGATTCACAGGCAGCAACAAGCTGCCCGAAAATTTTTTTTTTGTTTGTGTTTCAAAAATTTCGGCCTTCATGTATACCTTGCAAAAATATTTCTCAAGCGGTTAGAAATCGATCTCAACATAATATTACGTAAATATTACACAAAAACCGTAACCTTAGCTCGGATACCACATGTTAGCGGACCGGTTACAGTAGGCCGGAAGCGCAACGGAAGTCAAAAATTTTTAATTTTAAGCTCAAATTTTCGGCCACCATGTTTGTATGCAACATTTACATTCAAACACCATACAAGTCATACATAGGGTGTTAGAAATAGTTTTACCTATCAACCTCTTGAGGTTGATGAATGGCACCAACTTCGTTGTTAAACAACAAAGCTCTTCAATGGATGACAAGTCTACAAGCTTCCTCCTCCTTCAAAATTAGGCCCACCAATTGTTAGGTAAATCCCTTCTTGTTTTGCACTAGAAAAACAAGAAGATTTTTCAAAGAGAAGATAGTGTTTTCAACAAATTGAAGAACACAAAAGTGAAAGAAAAATTTTGAGAGAAAATGCTCTCAATGTTTCGGCCAAGCTAGTGTAGAATGAGGGAGGGAAGAGTTGTCTTGGTAGTGCAAAAAGTTGATCCAAAAAGCTAGCATGCCATGCATTATTTTAATCAAAAGTATTCCCCAACTCTTCACCTCCCATGCATGCTTTGCATGTGGGCTTATAACAATTTACAAGGGTCCATGGACTTTTATTTAAACTGTCTCAAACCCATTTGAGCCCAATTAGACTTTACTTGATTTTACTCAAGCCCACTAGTTAAATAATTATTCCCAATTGGGCTCTACAAGGCCCAATAATATTTAATTAATCCAACACTTGAATTAATTTAATTATTTGGACTCTACTACGCCCACTAGTGTTTAATTAATTCAACACTTGAATTAATTTAATTTAGTCCATAATAATGTTTATGAAAATCACAATTTTCAAATACATTATTCACTTGGCCAAATTTTAATTTAGGAACACTTCCATAAATTAAATTTTATATTTCTCTCATAGAAGTCATACTTCTATTTTTCTTTACGCTTATAAACTCATTTATAAGCCGTTCAACACATTGAACTATTTTACTTCTCATCGGGATTTAGAAAGCAAGTACTTGTGTGGCCCTCAATGGTTCATTGATACAACTAGCCCTGGGTTCACATCTCCATGTGATTCGTACTAAACATGTCCTTATATGAGCATACCTCAATTGCTCCATTCTTACTTATCAACTCCTTGATAACAAGAACGTCAGAACTCAAGTCTGATAATACCCAACCAATCATGTTAAACGCCTAGCAGCATCGCTTACATGATTCCCTAGGTATCAAATGATAGTGCCTTCAAGAACCATTCAATTATGGTTAGCGTACAGTACGGTCCCTTCAATGAATCGATACTATGTGTCATGTCGTAGTTGCATCGATGGTGTAATTTATGAAACCCCTTTCATAATTACCACCATACTCTGATCAGAGATTTCAACCTACATACACATGATAACACATAGGATATCCATACCCGAAGGTAAGCGGTGAATCCTTGACTACAATGCATCGACTCCTATGTGTTTCGACAGAACACCCAACCTTGCCACCTGATGACCCCTTGAGAGTCGGTAAACAAGTCAAAGTTTAATTCTAGCACATAGAGTCTCAATGTTCTCCCGGATCATAAGGACTAATGGTGTACAACCATAAACTAGGACGTTTCCACTCGATAAGTGAGAACCACTTGGAAAGTCCTTTATGGAGGGTTGTTCAGTGCACTCTACCAGGAGCACATATCTGCATGCTCGGACATCACAATGTCCCCTACCAATGAAACATGGTACTCACATCGCAGATACTAGTCTCTAACTCAAGCGGCCTATATCCTTCTTATTGGCGGCTGAATCAACTAGGAACCGTTTAGAATATACAGTATTCCAAATATGAGTTTCATGATACTCATCATATGAGCATCTCATATTCTTTCTACTATTTGTATATTCAAGGACTTTATCTATGCAACTAGCATGGGTATACAGATAAAGATGCGCCAATATAATAAATTCAAATATTATTAAAATAAAGATCGTTTATACATAGAGTTTCATCGTGAACACTCGGCCAACACTTGGCTCGACGTGCACCTACTCTAACAAGGAGATGGTCCACATACATCAGTATGTACCAGCTTCAAATCCACCGATTTCGGTTCTCTAACCTTTTTTGAAAAGCTTGCCTTTTTCTGCATTAAAAAAAATACAGCTTCACACAGCTTGTGTCCAACGATCTTTAATTCCGGTAGCTTTCCATTTGAAACAAGCATTTTCATTTTCTTCTCTCTCGTATCCCCAAGCCTACTATGCCATAGACTTGAATTAGCTCCAGCATTCACATCCGCTAATTTATTTCTCAAACTGGAAGTCATATAAAGTGTTCCAGTTTTCTTTCCTCGAGCAACAATCATGGCTCATTTGTTCACTTTCCAGGAACCATCACCGAAGGTCACATTGTGGCCTTCATCATCGAGCTGTCCCAACGAGATCAGATTGCGTGCCAATTTTGGTACATCCCTAACTTTGTTGATTTTCCAAACAGATCCATTTGACATCTTCATCCGTACATAACCCATACCAACAATTTTCAATGGTTTTCCGTCATTCAGGAAAATTTTTCCGTAATCGCCAACGATGTAATTATCAAATACCGATGATCACCAGTGGTATGAAACGAAGCTCCCGAGTCCATAACCCGAGAATCAACAGGGCTTTCCATGGATAATAGTAGAGCATCATATACTTCCTCAGTGACAGCATTAGCATTATTCTTCGTTGATCTGCAGTTCTTTTTCAAGTGACCAGTTTCACCACAGCTCCAGCACTTCAAATTCTTTTCAAAGTTGCTTTTGTCTTTTCCATTTTTTGACTTGGACCTACCGCGCCATCGGCTAGAACTCTTTTCGCTAATCTTACCCCTTCTTATATTCTCGAGATTTAGAGCAGATCTCGATGATGTTCCTTCACCCGAATCTATCATGCGAACTTTTTCAGCAAGAATTTGATCTCTGACATCATTGAATTGTAGCTTTTTTTTTTCAACGGAGTTGCTAACCGCTGCCCGCATTGGTTCTAAACATTTGGTAAAGACGCCAAAAGAATAAGTGCATGAATCACATCATCAAAATTAATTTCAACTGATGTTAGCTGAGATACAATCGTGTTGAACTCATTGATGTGTTTAGCTACCGAAGCACCTTATCCCATTTTCAATTTGAATAACTTTTTCATGAGATGCACTTTGTTGTTTGCTGATGGCTTCTCAAACATGTCCGATAAAATGGACATCATCTCTTCTGTGGTTTGTGCCTCTGCCACGTTATGTGCCACATTTTTCTTTAGGGTCAATCGTATCAAACCTAACACCTGTCGGTCAAGGACCTCCCAGTCACCATCCTCCATCTTTTCCGATTTATTTCCTGATAGAGGTTGATGCAGCTTCTTACTATACAGATAATCTCTTATCTGTAACCGCCAGAACGAAAAATATGTTCCGACGAACTTGTTGATTCCCGGTCCCAATCCATCGTCTCCGGCCATCATTTCTCTAGCCTTAGCAAAAATTCTAAAAATTCTTTTCTGATGTGGAAGATCAGACAAAGCTGCGACCACAGAGCATACTCAGAATTCTTAAGAATTTTCACAACAAGGCTCTGATACCAGTTGTTGGAAAATTACACCGAAGCGATGCCGACCACAATGATAATATAGTACCCAAAAATGCGGAATAAAATAACCAACAAGAACACGAAAATTTACGTGGTTCACCCAATATAGGCTACGTCCGCGGAGTACTGCAATTTTTATAACTGGAAGAACTATTACAACAAGTGTATACACCAATAAACTCAATATTTCACACTCCCAACCCGAGTATACCGAGAAAATAATTTCTCTAACTAACACAAAATAATTCCCGCACTCAAGAAAAAATATACTCTTTTTTTTATATGCTCTCTCTTTTTATCAGAGCTGAAAAGCTTTTGATTTTTTGTTACAATAACTAAAGGAATTGAGCTTTATTTATAACTAATTCCCTCATTCAGTTTTGTAAACATTCGATGTGGGATATGTGATTTTATTATTTTATTTAATGTGGACCCCACTCCATCAAATCTTACCTAACATACATATCAACAACAAACTGTTGCAACATCTTACTGCTATATAACAAAACACATTTAACATTATTTCTTATTTGTATCCTATAGCAATAATACTCCCTGCAGTACACCATTCGATCGTTCTTTCCACGAATATCCACAACCCAAAGAAGTTACAAAAAAACCAAAAAATGAAAGAAGATTTGGGAAAAAAAGGGAGAAGATCACGATGAATAAATAAAACAAACCAGTAGTGCCCAATAATATGTAAAATAACATACTTCGCCAGAGGCGGTCCCGATACTTTATCCTTGGAGATAAATTTAGACGTCGAAAAAAATTATTGACAAAAGCATATTTAAATTATATAATATTTTTTATTTTTACATTTTCGACTACCAATCTTGCTAATAATGATACAAAAACTAAATTATATAATATTAATACCCATGATTTTATCAGAGTGGCTAAATTAGACGGTAAAAAAATTATTGGACAAGACATATGAGCGGAGATGTTCTTCTACACTGCGATAATATAATTTAATCTTGAAAATTATTTTTTTTAAATTTTAAATTTTATTTTTTACTATCAATCGTGCTAATAATGATACTGTTAGAGTAGATGTCCTGTAAGCCAACTGTTGGCTAGGGAATTTATTGACTCATGTGTAATAAACAATCTTTATTTTAATATAATTTACTTTTTAATGGTTTCGTTTTACTTTATATGTATACTCATGCAATCTGCATAGATAATGTCTTTGATTATGCTTTAATACAAATGAATTTTAACTCGATGTTGAAACTCATTTGTAAACACTGCATATTCTAAATTCGTTTCTAGTCGATTTAGCCGACTAAAATAAGATAAAGGACGCTTGAGCTCGAGACTAGCATCTGTGATGTTGTGTACCGCGTTTCTTGGTAAGGGCATAGAGATGTCCAAACATGCAGATGAGTAGTCATATGATGATTATACCGAACAACCCTCCCTCGAACTTTCCAAGTGGTTATCATTCATCGAGAGGATAAGTCCGTGGTTATGATTGTACACTATTAGTCCTTATGACCCGGGACAACACTTAGGCTCTATATGCTAGGGCTGTGCTTTGACTCGTTTACCGGCTCCAAGAGAGTCTTTAGGTGGCGAGGTTGGGTACAGTTACGACACATATAGGAGTCAGTGCATTGTAGTCGTGGATTCATCGCTCACCTATAGGTGTGGATATTATATGTGATCTGATGAAATAATAGTGTGTGGAATCTCTGGCCAGAGTATGAGATGTACATTGAAGAAGGAGTTCTCCAATGGTACATGTGATGCCACTATTTATATGTATCACATAGTTATCGAATTATTATGCAACCTTCGATTAACCTATGGTTGCAAATTCGATCGGGATATATGAGATGAAGAGACCGTACTGTACGTTAATCATAATCGACTGGTTCTTGCAGGCACTATCGGTGATTCCTAGGGGATCATGGGGCGATGCTACTAGACGCTCTTACCATGATCCGATGGGTGCAATCAGAAATGAGTTCTGACATTCTTGATCAAGGTGTTGATGAAAAGAATGCGGCTAACTAGGGTAAGCACGAATAAGAATAAATGTTATTCTCGATCACAAAAAGTTGTGAACCCACGGCTAGTTGTATCCCTGAACCATTGAGGGCCACACAAGTACTGGATCATTTGTTCCCGTTGAGAGAATAAATTCAAGGAGTTGAATTTATATTATGATATAGTAAATTCAAGAAGTTGAATTTATGATAATTAAATTTTGTGGAAATAAATTCAAGGAATTGAATTTATGAGATAGTAAATTCAAAAAGTTGAATTTATGAATTTATAAAATTTGGGAGAATAAATTCAATAAGTTGAATTTATAAAATCTGAGAATTTATTTATTAAACTCGAAAGTTGGGTTTATTAAATATTAAATTATGGAGGTGATAAAATTCAAAGAGTTGAATTTATAATTTAAATAATAAATTCAAATGTTGAATTTAAAATCGATTTAATTTATTAAGCTCAAAAGTTAAGTTTATTAAATATTAAATTAAATATATTGGGAGTATGTTAAATGGGCTTGTAGGAGTACAAGTCGAACATATTAAATTATTTATGTTATTAATGAACTTTGATTAATTAATTTAACTAGTTAAAATAGACCAATTAATTAATCAAGCCCATTAATGTTAACTATGAAATTTAGGTTGATGCTATTCTTTTTAAGGAAATAAAAAAAATGACCTAGCCTCCACTAATTCTCAATGGTGATTATCGAGAATCACATATCAAATTCCTCCAATTTTTTATCTTGGTCACTTTTCAAGAAAAAGAGATTTGAGTCATCTCTCAAATTCTTGATCTCAACGTAAAAACTTCTTTCAAATATTCTAGTGCTATTTTAAAAAGGAACAAATCTTCTGGTCGTGGACTTGATAGAAGGAGACTCGAAGAAGGTTCGTAGGGAATTAATCAAGAGCTATCTCCTCTAACCCCGGAATAGTTGGAGCCGTGTGAATCGTTCACCAAAGGTATAAAATTTCAACACCCTATGAATGTTTCATTATAATAAAACCATACGAGTGCTGAAATAATTATTTTGATTATCAAAATAAAAATAAAATTTTAAAACTTCCGCTGCGTTTTGGGCACGAGAAAACCGAGATCCAACAGATACAAAGAAGTAAATTGTGTAAAATGAATATATAAACTCGGTTAATACATCAGATCATATTTTATTTTAATAATTAAATTTTGTTTCGAAATTTTGTTTCGAATTTTTTTCTTATGATAATTTAATTGGTGGTTGAATAATATTTTGTTAATTTTTTAAATACTTCTAAGAATTGGCTCAGTTCGGGTTGACATAGATGCTTATTGGCTAAATTTTTTCATTTTTTTTGTTTTTGTATTTGTTTTTAGCTAAATGGTTGGCTTTTAGATGGGCGACTGTTTTAAGTGTGGCGCTGCTTGTCCCGATTGTGGACTCCAGGTGCTCGATGTGTTTGATAATTTGCCTCTGACATTGTTTTAATTTGTTCATATTTTTAAACCCCCCTTATCTTACCTAGCATTGGGCAAGAAAATGCATCACGGAAAAAGGTCGATGCTGATGCGTGGTATAATGAAAGAGGCATTGGTTACTTCAACCAAACACACCAACACAATGAAGTCGAGAATGATGAATTCTTTAAAACATCTAAAGGATGATAGCTCTTCTAGATTTGTTGATGGGCAACAAAGATGGCAGAGGCTACTGTACAAAAGTAACTTATTTGGAACAACCCGCTGTGAACTCAATATGCGTTTACGAACTCCAACAATTCGCCCATTATTTGTCATTCTATATCATATATTCATCCCGCCTTTGCATCGATTGTTCTGAAAAAGTACGGGGATAATGATTTTTGCATTGTCCATCGATCATGCAAGGACATTTTTTCTCCAGCACACCACACGAGCCATGTGTTAGAAAAAATGCTAACAACAACAGCGTAGAACCGAACTTGTAAAGAAAAAGCAGAAACCGAAACAAGTGTGATGTTTACAGTATGACTATTGTGTAAAAGAAAACAAAACCAAACCGAGGCCTATAGTGTAGAACCCGAAAAATCAGATTATGTATAAGCCATGCATAATTGCTACTATTTAAATAAAAAATGAATTTTTATGAAAACATGAACTGTTTTATTTATTTTAAAAGAAGATGTTTAGTTTTATCTTTTCAGGATAAATACGCGAGGCCGGACCGGAGTTTGGAGATTAATGATAAGATAAATATTCCTAAATTTAATTTAAGTCAAGGAATAATTTAATTTAAAGAAATAGAATGTATTAGGATTTATTAAAATTAGTTGGAATCAAGTTAGTAAATAAATTCTTTTAGGTTCAATATTTAATTAAACCTTAAAATAAAATGTGTAAACAAATGGGGATAAAGTAATCTAGATATAATATAGTCAAGAAATTTAACATAACATTTAAATACTTAAATTTTTAAACCATGCAATGTAATGTAAGAATTTATTCTAAATAATGTGTTAATTCACTCAAATATATAATTGGTGTATTAAACCCTAAACATTTAAATACAAGAATTAATCAAGGTCATATCGTGCAAAATGGTGGATGAATTTCGGTCCATGCCTAAACAAATTCAAAATGTTAGTAACACCTCATTTAAGCTATTCCTAATTACACTTCATGGTGTATTCATTTACCCTCTTAATTCACCAAGTAATAGTAATTCAAATATTATAGCACACCACATTTATCCTCAACTTACTACCTAGCATATCAACGTGTGTATGCAACAAAAATGAGGGAAAAGAATCGGCTAGCAAGGAATAAGAAAACATTTCAAACCATTCCACTTCTTGAGTTCTAACCTCCATCTTAATGCACTTCAATACCCATTTATCACCCCTTGAACCTTCATCTTCATTATCTACATTTCCTACACACCCTTAACTTCGAAATCACCAGAGAACCAACAGCTTAGAACCGAGACTCAGCAGCAATAAAACAAGAGAAGAAGAGACATTTCAAATTCCTTCAACCCTTGACTTGTAACCCCCAACTTAATGGATATTAAGACTCCTATATCACCTCCTATAATACTCATCTCTATTGTCTAGCAATCACAAACCATTACATTCGAAAATATAAGAAAAACAATAGCTTAGAATCGTGACAGAACAGCAGCAGAAAAGTAGGAAAGAAAAGAAGATCCAACTCCGACTCCGTTGCGTCGTATTCGTCGTATTGATTTGTTTTTTGTCAAAACAAATTCCAGGCATGTATATATTGTTTCTTGACTCTTCAATCAAGTCCTATAGATAATTTTAAAACATTACATGTTCATGATTCAAGCAACAACTCGAAATTTTGGCAGCAAGTTTTTGAAAAATTCTGTACAGCCTTCTCGGACCTTTGTGTTCATCTTTACGGTTGAGTTGTTTTTGCTGAATCCAGGTGATTGCTTCGGTTCCAGGCTGTAAAGGCTGCATATAGGCATGCTTCAGAGGGTGCTAGGGTCTTGATAGTCCATTTGTTTAAGTCCATACACTCAGTATAAAGATTTGACAGCAAAAATCCCATTAAGTAACAGATTGTGTCAAAATTTTGTCATTTGGTTGTTTGGGATGAGAGTTCGAATCATGGCTGTCCTAGGGACTGTAGCCATGGTTAGAACCCTCCCTTAGCATGTCTAGGACGTGACCAAGGTGTCTTTCCCAAGCATGGTTCATGGATCCATCAAAATTTCACAACAACAACTCAAGTGCATTTCGGTTCTTCATATTTCTGTGTGAGTGAGTTTCTGGTTTCTAGTGTTTGTATGGATGATGGTTGGCTCCTAGCCCGTATCCATGGTTCATACAACACTCCATCATGTCTAGATCGAGCCATGATTGATCAAATGGCCAATGGATCGACCCAAGACAGTAAAACAAGTCAAAACATCACAATACAGAATTTTGTGCTCTCGGCTGGTATGCTGTTCTTGTTCTAGGCGGTTGCTTGGGTTGTGGTTGGCTTCTAGCCCTTAGCCATGGTCCAAGCCATGCTTTAGGATGTTGGTAAGAGTCCTTGGGTGGTGGTTCAAGCCATTGGTCATTAAATTTCAGAGTTTACACCATAAACACACAAGTTGCTACTGCTGTAATTTGACAGCAACTTGTAGTTTGGTTTTCGTGCTTGTTTGAGTTCTTGGTTGGCTTTTAGCCCATGGCCTTGGACTGGACAGTAGCTAAATGAGTTAGGAAAGTCATGTTTTTGGCCGTTTGTGATTTGGTCGAGTTTAGAGGTCGTACATGAATTTAAGGTGAAAGGTGCCAAAATGACTCTCGAAAGAGTGTTTTATGTTTTTGTTTTCCATTCACCTATTTTCGTGTTTTACAGTCCTTGTGCATATTTTTCTGTATGTTTGGGGTATTTTTAATCATGGTTAAACGTCGATTTAATGTTGGTTCGGGTTGGTACGATACCATGATTAAAAATCAAGTGGTTGGTCCTAATAGTTTCATTTTTGGTTCTATTGTTGAGTTTTGGTTCTATTGTCAAGTTTAAGTAGAGATTATATTATTTGCATGTGTCACATATTAGAATTAAGTCGCAGCAAGCCTGGGAGCGATCCAACTCATCCGGTAAAAATAATGTTATAATTATATTACGTGCATAAAAATATAAAATGTTTATTTCTGAGATATATGCTATATGTCTTGTGGCCACCTTACGTTTATGGGTTTGGAAGTCGGTAGGCACAACCGAGGACCTCTCCGACCGGTGAATTACGACCGGTTTATGATTATGTATGGGTACGGACATCCAGTCCAAGGGTTGTGATTGATCTCTACCGCTCAGTATACTGTGGTTTAGTCTGATCAGGCGCTCACGTTATGTTATGGGCCACTTGCTTAGAAACATTATCTCTATTACAAAATTATGATATGTTATGACAGAGCTCTATTGAGCAAAGCTTTTACGTATGATTTTCAGATATGCACGTAGTTATAATTATTCATGATACGATTTTCACCATGCGCTTTACGATACCATATTTTTACGTTGCATGTAATTTTATGATATATTTACTAGTTATTCACGATATATACATGTTGAGTCTTTAGACTCACTAGACTTGATTGTTGTGGGTACTGATGAGGTCGAGGCCGAGGGCGGAGACCAGTGAGTTGGCTTGGGACAGCAGTAGTAAACCCGAGGACCTCATGATTTAATTTATGCACCTTTTATTATTCAAACTCAGTTTTAATACGTTGGATTATTTTTAAGTTGATGTTTACGTTGTATTATTTTTAAATTGTTGGTTGAAAACAATATTTGCTTCCGCTGTTAATTTAAAGTTAAAAATTATTTACATGTTTATTTTATAAATGAGACAAGATAATTATTTATTTAGAAAATTTTTAATAATTCCGCTAAAATATGAATACGAAATACGGGCCTTTATAGTTGGTATCAGAGCCTATGATCTTGTAAAGGGTTGTACTACTGCTGCTCTCGAGAAGTTCATGAAGTCACGTCTTCGGTCTGTAAGTTTTACGTTTACGCATTTCATTTAAAGCATGAAATATTTTTACATCATGATTGCATGAAATATCTTGTCAACATTACGATTATGCAGTATTTATTTAAATTTAAAGAAAATAGTGGAATTATGCATGTTGTTTACGTATGGGTTATAATTATGGAACAGCATGCCTCCTAGACGCATTATTGATCGCACGGGAGGTGATGAGCATCGTCAAGAGAACGAGGAGAGAGATTTACCACCACCCCCTTCACCAGACATGAATGCCCAGATGCTAGCTGGGATGACTCAGTTCTTCGCACAGTTTGCGGGGAACAATGCAGTGGTAGCCAGACAGACGGAGCTGGAGGCTATTTATGAGCGGTTCATGAAGATGCGACCGAAGGAATTCTTAGGGACGTCCGATCCTATGGATGCCGAGGGCTGGATTAAGTCCCTCGAGGTTATATTCCAGTTTATGGGGCTTGAAGATGGAGATAGGGTTCGATGTGCGACCTATCTGTTCGGAGGAGACGCTCGCCTATGGTGGGAAGGAGCATCAGTGGCTTTGGATTTGACTACTTTGAGCTGGGCGCGCTTTACAGAGGTATTCTACTCTAAATATTTTACTGAAGAGGTGCGTTCGAGATTGACCACGAAGTTAATGACCCTGAGGCAGGGAGACTTGACTGTTACGGAGTTCATCCGTAAGTTCGAGTGGGGATGTCACTTTGTACCCCTAATTGCTAATGATGCTGGAGCCAAATTGAGGCATTTTCTGAATGGTCTGCGGCCGATCTTACGCCGTGATGTTAGGGTGGCTGGCCCTACTACCTACGATGTTGCTGTTTCCAGAGCGCTAGCGGCAGAGCAAGACCAGAATGATATTGAGCGCGATCGCCAGGGTAAACGACCATTTCAGGCACCACACCGTCCTCCTCATCAGCAGCATCAGAATAAGAGACCTTTCCACGGTCCACCCAAGAACAGAGGGCCCCAGCAGCAACAGCAGGGACGAGCAGTCCCGAGGACAGTGAAGTATGCAGTCTGTGCCAAGTGCTCACGTCGTCATGCTGGGAATTGTATGTATGGTTCGGGAAAGTGTTACAAATGTGGTAGTACTGACCAAATATTGAAGAATTGCCCTCAGAAGAATCTGCCTATCCAAGGCAGAGTTTTTGCTCTACATGCTGCGGAGACTAATCCGGAGACGATGGTCATGACAGGTATCCTAAATCCTTAAGTTGTATTTGAAGTTTAATGTTTTGGGTTAAGATTTTGAACTTAGAATTTATGATAGGATTGCATCTTCTAATCACTGTTAGCTACGGGAATTTAGGTTAGAAGAACTTTGACCTTTGCATGTCTATAAGCATAGTTCTTGTAAAACTATTGGGTTTAGCATAATATTCCAATCTTTCAGGGAGAATTTTTATAGCCCGTTCAACTACGAAAGCCTTGATAGATTCAGGGGCTACTCATTCGTTCATTTCAGAAACCTTTGCAAATTCTCTCAGGATCAAATCAATTGGGCTAGACATAGCGTATTCAGTAGCATTGCCTTCTTGAGAAGAGATGACAGCTACTAATGTGATCCGAGATATAGACCTTGAACTTCATGGTAATCTTGTGTATGCGGATCTGATCGTTCTGCCGATGCCGGAATTTGATATAATTCTCGGGATGGACTGACTATTGAAGAACCGAGTTTTGATTGACTTCCAACAGAGATCTGTTCTAGTCCGACCGCCTGGGATTGAACAATTCTTATTCGAGCCAGACAGGTATTTTAATTTACCGCGTATGATATCTTGTGTCCAGGCTAGGAAGCTCATTCATCGAGGGTGCCGAGCTTTTTTAGCTACTCTTGTATCTGCTCCCGAGAAGCCCAAACAGTCAGCATCCGATGTTCCTATTGTCCGGGACTTTCTAGACATTTTTCCTGATGAAGTCTCTGGTTTACCACCGGTGCGAGAGGTGGAATTTTCTATTAAGCTTATGCCAGGTACCACACCGATATCGAAAGCACCATACCGATTAGCACCGACAGAGATGGCAGAACTCAAGAAACAGATTCAGGAACTTCTTGACAAGGAGTTCATTCGCCCGAGCTTTTCGCCATGGGGCGCACCGGTCTTGTTTGTGAAGAAAAAGGATGGTTCGATGAGGCTCTGCATTGATTACCGGGAGTTGAACAGAGTTACAGTGAAGAACAAATACCCACTCCCGAGGATTGAAGATTTATTTGATCAGTTGCAGGGAGCTTCCGTATTCTCCAAGATTGATATGCGTTCTGGTTATCATCAGCTGAGAGTGAAAGACGTTGATGTTCTCAAGACTGCTTTTAGGACTCGGTATGGTCACTTCGAGTTTCTTGTGATGCCATTCGGTTTGACTGAATGCGCCAGCGATTTTCATGGATCTCATGAATCGTGTATTTCAGCCATATCTTGATTAGTTCGTAATAGTATTCATAGATGATATTCTCATCTACTCAAAGAATCAAGAGGATCACAGCCAACATCTAACCACAGTACTGCAGACTTTACAAAAGCATAAGCTATTCGCGAAGTTCAGCAAATGCGAGTTCTGGCTAGAGAAAGTGGCGTTCTTAGGCCACGTCGTTTCTAGTAGTGGTATTGAGGTAGAACCGGCGATAGTTGCAGCAGTCAGAGATTGGGTTGTGCCGCAAAATGCATCAGAGATCCGTAGTTTCCTTAGGTTAGCAGGATACTATCGGAAGTTTATTCGGGGATTCTCCTCCATTGCAGTTCCACTCACTTCATTGACGAAGAAGAATGTTAAGTATGTGCGGAGCGAGGAATGTCAGAAAAGCTTCGATACATTGAAGCAAGCTCTTATTTCAGCGCCAGTATTGGCCATGCCTTCAGGACCCGGAGATTTTGTTCTGTATACCGATGCTTCGAAACTCGGGTTAGGCGCAGTATTGATGCAGCATGGGAAGGTGATAGCATATGCTTTTCGTCAGTTGAAGAATCATGAGAAGAATTATCCTACCCATGATCTAGAGTTGGCAGCCGTAGTATTTGCATTGAAGATTTGGAGGCATTATTTGTACGGAGAGAACTGTCAGATCTTCACCGACCACAAAAGTCTCAAATACTTCTTTACACAGAAAGAGTTGAATATGCGGCAGAGGCGTTGGTTAGAGCTAGTAAAGGATTGCGACTGTGACATTAACTATCATCCTGGCAAAGCTAATGTAGTTGCAGACGCGTTGAGCAGGAAAGTCGCAGGGATGGCTCATTTGGTGGTTTTGAGACCTCTTCAGTTTGAGATGCAGAGGTTTGATTTAGAGACATATCATCGAGGTAGAGTTCCTCGTCTATCTACTTTGACGATCCAGTCTTCTCTCCTAGACCGTATTCGCAGTGGGCAGTTAGCAGACGAGCAGTTAGCTAAGTGGAGACTGAGAGATGAAGCCAAAGGCAGTATCTTGTACACAGTTAGAGACGGTATTGTCAGATATCGAGATAGAATAAGGGTTCCTAACAGCGATTCTATTCGAGCAGATATTTTATCTGAGGCCCATATGTCGTCGTACTCTATTCATCCAGGGAGTACGAAGATGTACTAAGATCTGCAGTTATTATATTGGTGGCCAGGAATGAAGAGGGATATCAGAAGTTTTGTGTCCGAGTGTCTGACATGTAAACTAGTGAAAGCGGAACATCAGAGACCTGCAGGTTTTCTCAAGCCTCTTCCTATTCCCGAGTGGAAGTGGGAGAATGTCACCATGGACTTCGTTGTCGGTCTGCCAAAGTCAGTCAGAGGGTCGAATGCTATATGGGTGATTGTTGATCGTCTTACGAAATCAGCTCATTTCTTGCCTATTAAGACGACTTTCTCCATGATCCAATATGCAGAGTTATATATCCGGGAGATCGTTAGACTTCATGGCATTCCCGTTTCTATAATGTCTGACCGAGATCCTAGATTCACTTTATCGTTTTGGAAGAGTCTGCATTCAGCCATGGGTACGAAGTCGTTGTTTAGCACAGCTTTTCACCCACAGACAGATGGTCAGTCTGAGAGAGTTATCCAGATATTGGACGATCTTCTTCGTGCATGTGTTCTTGATTTCTCTGGGAGTTGGGAATCAAAATTACCATTGGTGGAGTTTACCTATAACAACAGTTTTCAGTCGTCTATAGGTATGGCTCCTTATGAAGCACTGTACGGTCGTAAGTGTAGATCGCCTATTCATTGGGATTAAGTAGGGGAGAGAGCAGAATTGAGTCCGGAGATTGTGCAGCAGGCTGCTAATGTAGTAGTCAAGATCCGTGATAGGATGAGCACTGCTCAGAGTAGACAGAAGAGTTATGCGGATCAGAGACGAAGAGATTTAGAGTTCGCTGTTGGTGACCATGTTTTCGTGAAGATAGCACCGATGAAAGGTGTCATGCGGTTCGGGAAGAAAGGAAAGCTCAGTCCGAGATTCATTGGACCATTTGAGATCCTCGACAGAGTTGGGACATTAGCTTACCGTGTTGCTCTTCCGCCTAATCAGGCCGGAGTACACAACGTGTTTCACGTCTCCATGTTGAGGAAGTATATGGCGAATCCATCGCATGTCTTGAACTTTGAACCGTTGCAGCTCACTCCGAACTTGTCTTATGAGGAAAGACCAGCGCAAATCCTAGACAGCCAAGAGAAAAATCTTCGGAACAAAATGGTCAAGCTAGTGAAAGTCAAATGGCTAAATCATTCGGAGGAGGAAGCTACATGGGAATCTGAGCCAGAGATGACAAGTCGTTATCCCGAGTTATTCGGTAAGTTTTAATTTCGGGGACGAAATTCCTTTAAGGGGGTAGAGTTGTAGAACCCGAAAAATCAGATTACGTATAAGCCATGCATAATTGCTACTATTTAAATAAAAAATGAATTTTTATGAAAATATGAAGTGTTTTATTTATTTTAAAAGAAGATGTTTAGTTTTATCTTTTCAGGATAAATACGCGAGACCGGACCGGAGTTTGGAGATTAGAAATAAGATTAATGATAAGATAAATATTCCTAAATTTAATTTAAGTCAAGGAATAATTTAATTTAAAGAAATAGAATGTATTAGGATTTATTAAAATTAGTTGGAATCAAGTTAGTAAATAAATTCTTTTAGGTTCAATATTTAATTAAAGCTTAAAATAAAATGTGTAAACAAATGGGTATAAAGTAATCTAGATATAATATAGTCAAGAAATTTAACATAGCATTTAAATACTTAAATTTTTAAACCATGCAATGTAATGCAAGAATTTATTCTAAATAATGTGTTAATTCACTCAAATATATAATTGGTGTATTAAACCCTAAACATTTAAATACAAGAATTAATCAAGGTCATACTGTGCAAAATGGTGGATGAATTTCGGTCCATGCCTAAACAAATTCAAAATGTTAGTAACACCCCATTTAAGCTATTCCTAATTACACTTCATGGTGTATTCATTTACCCTCTTAATTCGCCAAGTAATAGTAATTCAAATATTATAGCACACCACATTTATCCTCAACTTACTACCTAGCATATCAACGTGTGTATGCAACAAAAATGAGGGAAAAGAATCGGCTAGCAAGGAATAAGAAAACATTTCAAACCATTCCACTTCTTGAGTTCTAACCTCCATCTTAATGCACTTCAATACCCATTTATCACCCCTTGAACCTTCATCTTCATTATCTACATTTCCTACACACCCTTACCTTCGAAATCACCAGAGAACCAACAGCTTAGAACCGAGACTCAGCAGCAATAAAACAAGAGAAGAAGAGATATTTCAAATTCCTTCAACCCTTAACTTGTAACCCCCAACTTAATGGATATTAAGACTCCTTTATCACTTCCTATAATACTCATCTCTATTGTCTAGCAATCACAAACAATTACATTCGAAAATATCAGAAAAACAATAGCTTAGAATCGTGACAGAACAGTAGCAGAAAAGTAGGAAAGAAAAGAAGATCCAACTCCGACTCCGTTGCGTCATATTCTTCGTATTGATTTGTTTTTTTTGTCAAAACAAATTCCAGGCATGTATATATTGTTTCTTGACTCTTCAATCAAGTCCTATAGATAATTTTAAAGCATTACATGTTCATGATTCAAGCAACAACTCGAAATTTTGGCAGCAAGTTTCTGAAAAATTCTGTACAGCCTTCTCGAACCTTTGGTTCCAGGCTGTAAAGGCTGCATATAGGCATGCTTCGAAGGGTGCTAGGGTCTTGATAGTCCATTTGTTTAAGTCCATACACTCAGTATAAAGATTTGACAGCAAAAATCCCATTAAGTTACAGATTGTGTCAAAATTTTGTCATTTGGTTGTTTGGGATGAGAGTTCGAATCATGGCTGTCCTGGGGACTGTAGCGATGGTTAGAACCCTCCCTTAGCATGTCTAGGACGTGACCAAGGTGTCTTTCCCAAGCTTGGTTCATGGATCCATCAGAATTTCACAACAACAACTCAAGTGCATTTACTACAAGAAAATTCAAAATCAACAACACACATACGACAACGGTTTTAGTTAAAACCGTTGCCAAAAAACTTTTAACAACGGTTAAAACCGTTGTCGTAGATAATTTTTTAAGCATAAAACCGTTGTCTTTTGGGGGTCAAAGACAACGGTTTTTAGGGTCAATAACAACGGTTCTGTAAAACCGTTGTCTTTTAACGTTTATGACAACGGTTTCATGAACCGTTGTCTATTAGCGTGTTTTTTTGGACAATCGACAACGGTTTTAGAAAACCGTTGTCGATTAGCGTGTGTTTATAGTAAAAGACAACGTTATTTAGCGACGGTTTTCATACAACCGTCGCTAATTTTAGCGACTATTTTACCTATATCGTCGCTTATTTCAAATTAGCGACGGTTTTACATGATATTGTTGCAAACTTATTTGATACGGGCGACAATTTAAAATTTACTGTCGCTGATATTAGCGACGGTTTAGTTCAAACCGTTGCTAATATTTGCGACGGTTTAGTTCAAACCGTTGCTAATATTTGCGACGGTTTTAATACAACCGTCGCATATTAAAAAACTTGATCCCGCCTAAACTTCCCTCCATTTTCTTCAATTCACTTCAAATTAGCGACAGTTACATTTAAACCGTCGCTAATTTCAAATTAGCAACAGTTATATATGAACTGTCGCTAAAGTTAGCAACAGTGTCATTTACAACCGTCGCTAATTTGATACTAGCGACGGGTTTAAGAACCGTCGCTAATGTTAGCAACGGTTTAGCTTAAACCGTTGCTAACATTAGCGACGGTCCTAAACCAAACGTCGCAAATTCAAAAATTCGATCCCGCCTTAACTTCCCTCCATTTTCTTCCACCACTCTCTATAAATACCTTCAAATTCGATTCATTTTCTTCCATTCACTTCACAACACTTAAAATTTTCTCACTTACACGATTTTACAACTTCACAACACTTAAAATTTTTATCTCTTACACGATTTTACCACTTTACAACACTTCAAATTTTTATCTCTTACACGATTTTTTTACCACTTCAAAACAATTAAAATTTTTTTCTCTTACACGATTTTATCACTTCACGACACTTAAATTTTTTTATCTCTTACACGATTGTACCAATTCAAAACACAGATTTATTAAATTCTTAATTTTTTTTACATTACCTAAAAAATTTGCGACGGAATGTATAAACCAGTCGCTAATTAGAGACGATTTTGAACGTGAATACGGTCGCTACATTTAGCGACGGTAAATACTAAACTGTCGCTAAATTTAGCGACGGCTTAAAGAACAGTCGCTAATTAGCGACGGTTTATATACGCTGTCCGTCGCAAATATTTGTTGCGACGGACAGCGTACCATTTAACAACACTGGCTTTAACAACAGTTTTAAAATGGCTACGACGACGGTTAAAAACCGTTGTCGTATGGCATTTTTCTTGTAGTGATTTCGGTTCTTCATATTTATGTGTGAGTGAGTTTCTGGTTTCTAGTGTTTGTATGGATGATGGTTGGCTCCTAGCCCGTAGCCATGGTTCATACAACACTCCATCATGTCTAGATCGAGCCATGGTTGATCAAATGGCCAATGGATCGACCCAAGATAGTAAAACAAGTCAAAACATCACAGTACAGAATTTTGTGCTCTCGGCTGGTATGCTGTTCTTGTTCTAGGCGGTTGCTTGGGTTGTGGTTGGCTTCTAGCCCTTAGCCATGGTCGAAGCCATGCCTTAAGATGTTGGTAAGAGTCCTTGGGCAGTGGTTCAAGTCATTGGTCATTAAATTTCAGAGTTTACACCACAAACACACAAGTTGCTACTGCTGTAATTTGACAGCAACTTGCAGTTCGGTTTTGGTGCTTATTTGAGTTCTTGGTTGGATTTTAGCCCATAGCCTTGGACTGGACAGTACCTCAATGAGTTAGGAAAGTCATGTTTTTGGCCGTTTGTGATTTGATCGAGTTTAGAGGTCGTACGAGAATTTATGGTGAAAGGTGCCAAAATGACTCTCGAAAGAGTGTTTTATGTTTTTGTGTTCCATTCACCTATTTTCGTTTTTTACAGTCCTTGTGCATATTTTTCTGTATGTTTGGGGTACTTTTAATCATGGTTAAACGTCGGTTTAATGTTGGTTCGGGTTGGTACGATACCATGATTAAAAATCAAGTGGTTGGTCCTAATAGTCTCATTTTTGGTTCTATTGTTGAGTTTTGGTTCTATTGTCAAGTTTAAGTCAAGATAATATTATTTGCATGTGTCACATATTAGAATTAAGTCGCAGCAAGCTTGGGAGCGATCCAACTCATCCGGTAAAAATAAGGTTATAATTATATTACGTGCATAAAAATATAAAATGTTTATTTCTGAGATATATGCTATATGTCTTGTGGCCACCTTACGTTTATGGGTTTGGAAGTCGGTAGGCACAAGCAAGGACCTCTCTGCCCGGTGACTTACGACCGGTTTATAATTATGTATGGGTACGGACATCCAGCCCAAGGGCTGTGATTGATCTCTACCGTCCAGTATACTGTGGTTTAGTCTGATCAGGCGCTCACGTTATGTTATGGGCCACTTGCTTAGAAACATTATCTATACCAGAAAATTATGATATGTTATGACAGAGCTCTATTGAGCAAAGCTTTTACGTATGATTTTCAGATATGCACGTAGTTATAATTATTCATGATACGATTTTCACCATGCGCTTTACGATACCATATTTTTACGTTGCATGTGATTTTATGATATATTTACTTGTTATTCACGATATATACATGTTGAGTCTTTAGACTTACTAGACTTGATTGTTGTAGGTACTGATGAGATCGAGGCCGAGGGCGGAGACCAGTGAGTTGGCTTGGGACAGCAGTAGTAAACCCGAGGACCTCATGATTTAATTTATGCACCTTTTATTATTCAAACTCAGTTTTAATACGTTGGATTATTTTTAAGTTGATGTTTACGTTGGATTATTTTTAAATTGTTGGTTGGAAACAATATTTGCTTCCGCTCTTAATTTAAAATTAAAAATTATTTACATGTTTATTTTATAAATGAGACAAGATAATTATTTATTTAGAAAATTTTTAATAATTCCGCTAAAATATGAATACGAAATATGGGCCTTTACATATAGCGTGTACAGTTTCCTTAAAAATGATTCGCCTCCTTGGTATGTGCTTCGAGGTTTCAGCGGAAGTCTGTTTCCCAGGATACAACGGAACAACCAGCAGTGACTTAGCACGAGACACTACTACGGTGAACTGAAAACGTATCTTTACTTTATCCCAGAGATCTAACTGAGGCCAAATGAAAAGCTAGAAATATGAAATGCAAGAGAATACTTGAAAGAAATAAGACTTTCATATGTTTGAAATGAGGAAATGAACACACTATTTATAAGCCCCAAAATGCACACCAAGAGTCATGCAAGATTAATTAACTCAATTAATCTTTCCATTAACTCAAGAATATGAAGAGCCAAAACTCTTCAATTAACTCAAGAATGTGGAGACTCAAAAGACACTCTAACATTCATGAGACATAATTTTTATTCAAATTTCCAACAATCCCCCACATGAATGAAAATCGATACAAATCTTGGTGACAAAGTTCTACAATTGAATCCTGCATAGGATATGTAGGTGTTACCCTTTGAACATTCCCTTATGAAATATATTTGTTTTATGAAAAATTAGAATTTTGAATGAAGGGCAGACCGCACCCGCGGTCCAAGAAAGAGTGCACCCGCGGTTGATGGACAGAGAGTGGGAAATTATTTACAGAAATGAAACCGCACCCGCGGTTCAAACGTAACCGCATCCGCGTTGATGTCACCGCACCAGCGGTCTTATATGTAGCGCACCCGCGGTCGTCGATTTTGGAAAATGAATAGACTGCCGAAGCTTGAGCGCACCTGCGGTCTAGATGAAGCGCACCCGCGGTGCTGCATGCGAGAAAGCCACTTTTGTTTCTTATGATGACACATGGCATATATATATATAGAATTATGCTGAGTCTTCATTTTTAACACTTCCATCAGCTGAGAAACGAAGGAGAAAAGGGTTCCAAGCTTTCTTCCATCTTTACTATTTGATTGTGTAAGATTTACTTATCCAAAAGTTAATCCAAGCTTAAATTCTTGTTCCTCACTTCAAAGGTTACAAGAGGATGAAAGTTTCATTCATTTACTGCATGATTGGAGATATTGATGTTGGGGAAACTTGGATATGCTTGTAGATATATGTTCTTATGATTATAAGCAACAGTTATTCGCAACCGGATCGAAGAAATGGTACCGTATGTAATTGTTATGAATTCAAGCATATGTATGATTTAACATGTTCAGATTTCAGAGTTAATGTGTATTATGAAGAGAATCGTGAATTGTTGATATATATTATATTGTGTTGATTTATGAGTTGATCGGTATATCGAGAATCCGCCGTTATGCCGTCGAATTGTATTCAGATTAAAGATTGAGTCCTATATGTATTGATAGAATACACTTTGATCATGCCATTTCAGATTCTATTGGCAACTTTGATAGCAAGACTTCGACTACGACAGATTGTTCGACGAAAGGTATAATTCATGTTTTGTTTGGGGAAGACACAACTCAAATGAGATTCAATTTATGTTTCCCAACCAAATCACATACTAGAATTGTTGTCTATCTTTTGATGATTTTGATTTGTTTATGGACTTATATTCTAATCCCTTGATATGATGATGACTTGTTTATAGATTTATATTCAAGCATTTGAGATAGGAGAGTCATTGGCAGACTTGCCAAACTAGACGTTCGGTGGTATCGACGCTTCGGATCAGATTCACTTCGATTGTAGACATTCGATACAGACAGGACCGAAGTCTAGGAATAAGACGTACAGTTACCCCGATTGGGAG
Source organism: Primulina tabacum (assembly GCF_025594145.1). Classification (NCBI taxonomy): domain Eukaryota; kingdom Viridiplantae; phylum Streptophyta; class Magnoliopsida; order Lamiales; family Gesneriaceae; genus Primulina; species Primulina tabacum. Next base: position 22,782,333 of record NC_134557.1, on the reverse strand, counting down.
GGTAGGTAACAGACAGTGACGTCTTATTCACACCGGGATCCCTAGAGTAGAGTCGAGTCGAGTCAAGACATGATTTGATTTGAATTGCATGCTCATATAGATTGGTTTCATAGACTATGGAACCCATTGTTATTGCTTTCATGCATGAATTATGATTATGTATTAGCATGCATACATGTTTTATACTGTGATTTGTTCTCACCGGAGTTTCCGGCTGTTGTTATGTCTGTATGTGTGCATAACAACAGGTGGGGCAGGATCTGGGTCACGACCGAGATGAGTTCGAGATAGCGTGGTGACTTCGGGCGCCGAAGATTACTAGTTGTTTCTTACTAGACTTGTACTACTTGTGGTTGTAGTTTGTATTAAACACTGGTTTGTATGAATGTATTAGAACAAGACATGTAATTATGTTTATTGAAATAAAATAAAGAACTATCTTGTGCTTGTTTATATACATCTGAATTAATGTTAAAAAGCAAAATTTTGACCCACATTTTTGAATAAAGATCCGATTAATCCCGAAAAGAATTGAGTTAGAGCCCGGGTCCCCACAACAGGTGGTATCAGAGCAGTAGGTTCTGTAGACTGAGATAGAATAGAATGAGCGGGGTAGATCGAGTCTCCTTTCTTGCTTTTGATGTGCTAGCATGATTTATTGCTTTCCCTATTACATGTTGTATTGTTATCTGAATTGAGTTACAGCATGTACTTGTAAAGACTGAATCAGAACCGATTCTGGATCAGAGGTATATGATCAGAGGAGGACTGAGACAGATTGTATAGACTGTGTACTAATCTGTTTGATAATCAAATTATGCCGCCTAGAAGGATACCACAACCAGCTGCAGGGCAAGTGCCAGAACAGGGTAGTACGTCAGGTACTCAGATGGATGTTACAGCTACACCTATGGAAACCTTATTGAAGAGATTTCAATCATTCCATCCTCCGACTTTGAAGGGCACGGAAAATGCAGTGGATTGTGAGAGCTGACTAGACGATATAGAGATGTTGTTTGAATCTCTTGCCTATACAGATGAACGGAGAGTGAAGTTGATTGGGCATCAATTACACGAAGTGGCAAAAAGTTGGTGGCTTACAACGAAACGAGCCCTGGAGCATAGAGGTATCGATATTACTTGGAAAGCATTTAAAGATGAATTTTATCAACGTTTCTTTCCAGTGTCATATCGAAAAGACAAAGGGGCAGAATTTGCAAACTTGAGACAGGGGCAGTGGAACATAGAAGAGTATGTTGCCAAGTTTTCTTCCTTGCTCCGATTTGCGCCACACGTGGCAGGAAATGATGAAGCGGTCGCCGATCAATTCATCAATGGTTTGAATCCGGACATTTTTACTTTGGTGAACACGGGACGACCCAACACCTTTTCTGATGCACTGAACCGAGCAAAGGGAGCAGAGGATGGCTTGATCAGGCAGCGAGGAGCTTCTTATAGTGCTCAGAGTCAGAGACCGCCACAGCCTGCCGCCCAGTTTCCAGCACCTCCTCCTCGATTTGATAGTGGAAGCAGTAGTAGTGGCAAAAAGGATTCATTGAAAGTTAAGGGTAAGCAGTTTAAGAGATCAGGGAGCAGTTCGTCGAGCTCCAGTGGGTCAAGACGGAGAGGTCCCTGCCAGAGTACCGAGTATACAGGTGTGTACTGTAGTCTTTGTGGAGGCAGGCATGCCACTGAGCAGTGTCAAGGAGTTATGGGCCGATGCAATATTTGTAAACAGCAGGGACACTTTGTCAGAGTCTGTCCACAGAGAGGTGCACATCAAGCTCAGAGTATTGGGGCGTCTGGTTCAGTATCTCAGCCAGAGCGGCAAGCATCATCTGTTCATTCCTTCCAGCCGCCACCTGCACCGTCCCAGTCCCGAGCCAGAGGTAGCCAGACAGTGAGCCAACCTCCCAGACAGCATGCTCGAGTGTTCGCACTGACAGAGGAGCAGGCCCATGATGCGCTAGATGATGTGATTGCAGGTAACTGTTTTCTTTGCGGTTATCCTGCATATGTGTTGATAGACACAGGCGCATCCCATACATTCATTTTTGAACATTTTGCATTGACACATGCATTGCATGTCGAGTCATTGTCTACTGTAGTGTCTATTTCGTCTCCGTTGGAAAGTGGTTTGATATCTGTGACTTCAGTTAGACATTGAATGCTACAGTTTGAAGGTCACGAGATTGAGCTAGATTGTGTTGTACTTGGTCTATCTGATTTTGATTGTATTTTTTGGGATTGACATGTTAACCAAGTACAGAGCTACTGTAGATTGTTTCCAGAAGATTGTCAGGTTCAGACCAGAGATGGCTGACGAATGGAAATTCTACGGTAAGGGTTCCAGATCTCGGATTCCCTTAGTATCTGCTTTGACTATGAGTAGATTGTTGCAGAAAGGAGCAGAGGGATTCCTTGTCTATTCTGTAGATCTACAGAAATCAAGCCCGGCATTGGCAGATTTGCCAGTAGTACGGGAGTTTGCAGATGTATTTCCTGACGAGATTCCAGGGTTACCCCCAGCCCGAGAGGTAGATTTCATCATAGATCTTGTTCCAGGTACCGTTCCTATTTCGAGAGCTCCGTATAGAATGGCACCTATTGAGTTGAAATAATTGAAAGCACAGTTAGAAGATTTGCTAGCCAAGGGATATATAAGACCCAGTGTATCTCCTTGGGGCGCACCAATGCTATTTGTGCGAAAGAAAGATGGTTCGATGCGATTGTGTATCGATTACAGGCAACTGAACAAGGCAACGATAAAGAACAAGTATCCTTTGCCTCGCATTGATGAATTATTTGATCAGTTGTAGGGATCATCTGTTTATTATAAGATTGATTTGAGATCGGGATATCACCAGCTGAGAGTTAGAGATTTTGACATACCAAAGACATCATTCCGAACCAGGTATGGACATTATGAGTTTGTTGTCATGCCTTTTGGTTTAACGAATGCTCCAGCGGTGTTTATGGGATTGATGAACCGTATCTTTCAGAGGTATTTGGATGAGTTTGTGATTGTTTTTATTGATGATATCTTGGTTTATTCTAAGAATATGAATGAACATGCCAATCATTTAAGAATCGTGTTGCAAACATTGAGAAATGAAAGATTATTTGCTAAACTGTCAAAGTGTGAGTTTTGGCTGAGACAGGTTGTCTTCTTTGGTCATATCATATCTAGAGACGGTATTTCTGTAGATCCGAGTAAAGTTGAAGCTGTGATCAGTTGGCCGAGACCGACTTCTGTGCCAGAGATACGGAGTTTCATGGGTCTGGCAGGGTACTATCGACGATTCATTAAAGATTTCTCCAGCATTGCGAAGCCAATTACCCAGTTAACACAGAAGAATGCGCCATTTGTGTGGTCTGCGGATTGTGAATCCAGCTTTCTAGAGTTGAAGAAGAGGCTGACCAGTGCACCTGTCTTGATGATTCCTTCAGGTACTGGCGATTTCGTTGTATATTGTGATGCATCTCACAGAGGGCTGGGATGTATTCTTACGCAACGAGGTCTTGTGATCGCATACGCCTCGAGACAGCTGAAGCCACACGAGATTCGATACCCCATTCATGATCTTGAATTGGCGGCTATCGTATTTACATTGAAGATTTGGCGTCATTATCTTTATGGCGAGAAATTTGAGATCTACTCTGATCATAAGAGCCTGAAGTATCTGTTTTCTCAATCAGAATTGAATATGAGACAGCGCAGATGGCTTGATTTGTTGAAAGACTTTGATTGCGAGATCAAATACTATCCAGGAAAGTCAAATGCAGCAGCGGATGCCTTGAGTCGAAGGGTTTGTGCTCTATCCTTGTCGACGATAGGTGTTACGAATATGATTGAAGACTGTTGTTTGTCTGGATTAGCATTTGATATAGGTAGTAGACCATTGCTACTTGCTTCAATTCAAATTGAGCCAGATTTGATTATGAAAATCAAAGAAGCCCAAAGAACCGATTCGAATATTCAGAAATCGATTGATATTGTCAGATCAGGACATCAGTCTGAATATCGGGTACATGATTATGTTCTGTATGTGAATAACCGTCTGGTAGTGCCAGATGTTGCAGAGTTGAAGCAACAGATTTTGTCAGAAGCGGACTGTAGTCGGTTTAGCATTCATCCTGGTGGCAGGAAAATGTACAACGATTTGAAGACACAATTCTGGTGGAAACAGATGAAGTCAGATATTGCAGAATTCGTGTCTAAGTGCTTGAATTGCCAACAGGTAAAGGCCGAGAGAAAGAAGCCCGAAGGTTTACTTCAGAGTTTATGTATTCCTGAGTGGAAATGGGATCACATTTCCATGGATTTCGTGACGAAATTACCTCGATCATCCCGGGACTGTGATGCGATTTTGGTCATTATTGACAGATTGACCAAATCAGCGTGTTTTATTCCATACACAATGACAAATCGACATGATCAGATGGCTGAGATTTGTATCAGAGAGGTAGTCAGATTGCATGGTGTACCAAAGTCTATCGTATCAGATCCTGATCCACGATTCACTTCACACTTTTGGCACAGTTTGCAGCAAGCTTTAGGTACGACATTGCACCTGAGTACTGCCTATCATCCCCAGACAGATGGACAGTCAGAGCGGACTATCCTGACTTTAGAGGACATGTTGAGAGCTGTAGTGCTAGACTTTTGCACTAGTTGGCAAGTGTAGAACCCGTAAATCAGTAGACGTATAAGCCATGCATAATTCTAGATTTTTAAATTTAATTGACTTCATTGCATGATTATTTTAAATGCATTTGTTTGAAGTTAATTATTTCATTATTTCAGTTCAGTAGATTGATTTTTAGCATTTCAGTATTTTCAGTGAGGCCGGACCGGAGTTGGAGTTTTGAGATAGAATTTAAGATTCGAGAAATATTTCCAGAAGTTAATTTAGCAAGCAACCAAGTTCATTTAAGTTAGAAAGGGAGGTTTGAGGATTTAATTTAATTATTTGAGGTGATTAAGAAATGAACTCATTTAAGTTATTTAATTAAGGGGTTAGTTCACTAAATTAATTAAAGGATTAGTAAGGCTTTTAAGAGTTATTAATTTAGTAAATAAACAACACTCCCCATTCCTTCTATTAGTGGATTTCGGCCCACCCCATAGTTGCTAGGCAATGCATTTGCCAACTCACCACCCTTTGACCCATTCTTGGTTGAATTAGCATAATGATCTTTTTATTTTTAGTCCACCATAATTAAGTAAATATTTAGCATCATCCTAGTCTAATAAGCTCTATATTTCGGCCACTATAGTCTAGAATCACCCAAGAGATCATTTGATAGCAATTCAAAATTCAAAATTCAAATGCATGAAGACTTGGTCTTGATATGATCCTATTTTTGTGCACCCTTCTCCTCACCTTCATAACCATCACTCCCCCCTCCACCTCCACCAAAAATAAGACCCCTTTTCAGTAGAAAAAAACGTGAATAACAGCTAGGGAGAAAGGGAGAAAATCGAGAGCCAAGAAAGGTAGAGAAGCAAGCCACTCCGTCTCCTCCGCGCCGTCTCGTCTCTTCTTTTCGTTTTCTTTCGAAACGAAACCAGGCATGTCTAGATTTCTTTCAAACCTCAATCAAGTCATATTATCATTTATTTTTCAGTACATGATCATGTTTTAGCAAGCAAAAACCGAGATACATGTCAAAATATTTTGGGAACACACATGCAGAATTTCGGCTCTTCATGGCAAGCTTCACGTTTTTCTGAGTTTTGATGGTTTCAGGTATTGGATCGACTCCAGGCTCCCAAGGCGACTTGTATACATGTAGTAGGATGCATTAGGACCATGTTGGTCCATTCAAACCAGCCCCATGCTTGCTGGAAAACCGAAATGACAGCAAGTTCCCCATAAGTGCAGTAATGTGATTCGAAATTTCAGTTTTGTGTCAAGGGTTGTGGATCTGATCTTGGCTGCCCCAAGGGCCTTTAGCCATGGTTGGATCACTTCCCTAGCATGTCTAAGACGTGATTAAGTTGCCCTTTTGGTGGCTTGGTCCATGGCTCATCGGTTTTTAAATAATCAACAAGAACAGCCCCTTCCCCATTCGGCCCTTCCATTTTTCAGCATATGGTTCGTTTCTTTTGTGGCTTGGTGTGGATCTTGGTTGGCCTATGGCCCTTAGCCACGGTTCATATCATGCTCCTGGATGTCTAGATCGTGCCATGGTCAATCAAATGGCCACTGGAACGACGCAAGACATCGATCATAGCATAAACACTACACACGCATGCACGTTGCTCTCGGTTGGACCCTTCGGTTAAGATTTGGTGTGATGCGGATTGTGGCTGGCCTAGGGCCCTTAGCCATGGTTCAAATCATTCCTTGGGATGTTGGTAAGAGTCTCTGGTCGGTGGTTCATGCCCCTAATGGCCGATAGTCTCGAAACCAATGCAAGTCTTGTAGTGCGCAGCTGCTGTATTTTTTTGACAGCAAGTATGCTGCTGTTCAGAAGCGTCGTTTGAGTTCTTGGTTGGCTTTTAGCCCATGGCCTTGGACTGGACAGTGCCTCATTGAGTTAGGAAGGTCATGTTTTTGACCGTTCGTCATTTGGATCATTTTTGAGGTCGTACGAGAATTTACGGTGCAATGTGCCAAATTGACTCTCGAAAGAGCGTTTCGTGTTTTGGCCTCCATTTCACCTAGATTTCGACCCTATCATTTTAGGAGCATTATTTTATGATTTTTCAGCGTATTTTAATCATGACTATACGTCGGTTCAGTGTCGGTTCAGGTTGGCTCGGAGTCATGATTAAATGCGAAGTCATTAGGCGTCATAGTCGCATCTTTTGAACGTAAATTGCATAGTTGGTCATGTTTAAGCTATTGCATATTTTTCATGGCACAGTTAGGTTGCAGCGAGCCTGGGAACGATCCAATCCAATCCAGTTGGTAAAATTACAGGATTTTTCATTATGCCAGTTAATTATTTTACGTACATTAAATAGAAAATGATTATTTTTGAGATTTATGCGATATGGCTTGTGGTTCATTCACTATGTGGGAGTGTTATTTTTATACGGTCGCCAGTGACCGATCAGTTCAGTATGGTACCACCCGGTCGCCAGTGACCGGCCAGCTCAGATCAGTTTCAGCCTCCCCGGTAGCCAGTTACCGATCAGTTCAGCTTAGTGCAGTGGCCACAGGCGTAAAACATAATCTCAACAGAAAATTTTATCAGTTATTTCAGTACAGGCTCCAAGGAGCAAATATTTTTACAGTGACTTCCAGTTCAGTTATGCACGTATTATAATTGCTCAGTACAGATTATTTTCAGTATGCCTCAGGACAGGATATTTTATCACATGCATATTTTAAATTCAGATTTTTACTCGTTACCTGCGATTTATGCATGCTGAGTCTTTAGGCTCACTAGACTTGATTGTTGTAGGTACTGATGAGGCCAGGGCCGAGGGCAGGGACCAGTGAGCCAGCTTGGGTCGGCAGTAGTGGCACCCGAGGACCTCAGAGCAGCAGTTGTTATTTTCTTCGCAAACAATTTTTATCAGTTGTTGGATATTTTTAAATCGTTGTTGTTGGCAAAACTTTGATTTTCTTCCGCTGCAATATTTTGAAATATTGAACTTTATTCACCAGTGATTTTATAAATGAGGCCATTTAAGTTCTTTTAAAAAGAAAATTTTTAATTTTCCGCAAATTTTCAAAGCAAGTAGTTCGAGGGCCTTCGCAGTTGGTATCAGAGCGGTGGTTCTATATAGGGTTTCACTACTACTGACCGCGAGAAGCTCACGAAGCCACGCCTTTGGTCTGTAAGTTTTTCAGTTCAGCATTTTGTTCAGCATTTCAGTTATAGCATGAATTATTTTGTCAGCATGCTTCCAGATTTTCAGTATTTCAGAGCTCATTTAAAATAAATTATGGAATTATGCATGTTAGTTACGTATGGGTTATGTTGGAACAGTATGCCCCCTAGACGCATTTTAGAGCGCAACAGAGAGGTGGAGCCTCGCCGAGAGGACAGAGAGGAGCATAGACCGGAGGGAGACCTACCACCTCCTCCACCGCCCCCACCGGACATGAGTGCCCAGATGTTAGCTGGGATGGCAGAGTTCTTCGCACAGTTTGCGGGGGGCAATGCCGCAGCCGTAGCCGCAGCCGCAGCCAGGCCGACAGGGCCCGAGGCTGTTTATGAGCGATTCATGAAGATGCGCTCGAAGGAATTCTCTGGGGCATCTGACCCCATGGTTGCCGAGGGATGGATCAAATCCCTCGAGGTTATCTTCGATTTTATGGAGCTGGGAGACGCGGACCGAGTCCGATGTGCCACCTACCTGTTCAATGGAGACGCCCGCTTATGGTGGGAAGGAGCTTCGGTAGCCCTTACATTGGCTACACTTTCTGGGACCCGTTTTACGGAGGTTTTCTACTCCAAGTATTTTGCTGAGGAGGTTCGCACCAGGCTGACCACCGAGTTCATGAGCCTGAGACAGGGGGATATGTCGGTTACGGAGTTTATCCGTAAGTTCGAGAGGGGCTGTCACTTTGTGCCCCTGATAGCGAATGATGCCAAAGCCAAGCTGATGCACTTCCTGGTGGGTTTACGGCCGATCTTGCGCCGGGATGTTAGGGTATCTGACCCTGCTACTTATGAGGTTGCCGTCTCCAAGGCCTTAGCCGCAGAGCAGGATCTGCGGGATATCGAGAGGGATCGCCAGGGCAAGCGCCCAGTCCAGGCACCGCACCGCCCTCCTCCTCTTCAGCATCAGCAGCAGAATAAGAGGCCTTTTCATGGACCGCCCAGGAACAGAGGCCAGCAGCAGCAGCAGCAGCAGCAGCGGGGACGCCCAGCCCCGAGGACTCAGGAGCACCCAGTCTGTCCCAGGTGCTCACGTCGCCATCCTGGAGCATGTATGGCTGGCTCAGGAAAGTGTTTTAAGTGTGGCAGTCCAGACCACATGTTGCTGCAGTGCCCTCAGAGGAATCTGCCTACCCAAGGCAGAGTTTTTGCTCTCCATGCCGCGGAAGCCAACCCGGAGACTATGTTGTTGACAGGTACCTTTAAACTTTAAGTTATTATTTGAATTTCCGCGTTTTGGGAATCGGGATTTAGATTTTGAACTTAGAACTGTTATAGGATTGCATGCTCTACTCAGATTTATTTCGGGGAAATTAAGCCAGAGGAACCTAGACCTTTGCGTGTCTATAAGCTTAAATCTTGTAGTGGGATTCAACTTAGAGCTCCGCTCTTTCAGGGAGAATTTTTATATCTGGTTCCGCTACCAAGGCCTTGATAGATTCAGGGGCCACTCACTCATTTATTTCGGAGGTCTTTGCAAACTTTCTCAAGATCCAGACCATTGGGCTAGATACAGCCTTTTCAGTAGTGTTGCCGTCAGGCGAGGAGATGGCAGCCACCAATGTTATCCGAGATATAGACATTGAGCTGCACGGTAATCTTGTTTATGCGGATCTGATTGTGCTACCGATGCCGGAATTTGACATCATCCTAGGGATGGACTGGCTATTGAGGAAAAGAGTGTTGATAGACTTCCAGCGGAGATCCGTTCTTGTCCGACCGCCTGGAATGGAGCAGTTCTTATTTGAGCCGGACAGGTACTTTCCTTTACCGCGCATTATTCCTTATGTTCAGGCTAGGAAGCTCATGCATAGAAGGTGTCGGGCATTTCTAGCAACCCTTTTATCTGTCCCCGAGGAACCCAGCCAGTCAGCCTCAGATGTTCCGATAGTTAGATATTTCTTAGACGTTTTTCCCGAAGACGTCTCTGGTATGCCACGAGAGAGAGAGGTGGAGTTTTCCGTTGAGCTTATGCCAGGTACTGCTCCGATATCCAAAGCACCGTACCGTCTAGCACCGACAGAGATGGCAGAGCTTAAGAAGCAGATCTAGGAACTTCTCGACAAGGAGTTCATTCGCCCGAGCTTTTCTCCATGGGGCGCTCCGGTCTTATTTGTGAAAAAGAAGGATGGCTCGATGAGGCTTTGCATTGACTACCGGGAGTTGAACAGGGTTACAGTAAAGAATAAATACCCACTGCCGAGGATTGAGGATCTGTTTGACCAGTTGCAGGGAGCTTCGATTTTCTCCAAGATAGATCTGCGTTCCGGTTATAACCAGTTGAGGGTGAGAGATGCTGATGTCTCGAAGACAGCTTTCAGGACTCGTTATGGTCACTACGAGTTCCTTGTGATGCCGTTCGGTCTGACGAATGCGCCAGCGATCTTCATGGATCTAATGAATCGCGTATTTCAGCCGTACCTCGACCAGTTTGTGATAGTGTTCATAGATGACATTCTCGTCTACTCCAAGAGTCGGGAGGAGCACAGCAGGCATCTGACCACAGTGTTGCAGACATTGCAGAAACATAAACTATTCGCAAAGTTCAGTAAGTGCGAATTCTGGTTAGAGAAGGTGGCGTTCTTGGGCCACATTGTTTCTAGCAGTGGTATTGAGGTAGACCCGGCGAAAGTTGCAGCAGTCAGAGATTGGGTTGTGCCTCAGAATGCATCAGAGATCCGCAGTTTTCTTGGGCTAGCAGGATATTACAGGAAATTCATCCAGGGATTCTCCTCCATTGCCATTCCACTCACAGCACTGACCAAGAAAAATGTGAAGTTTGTGTGGAGCGAGGAGTGTCAGAAGAGCTTCGATACTTTGAAGCAAGCTCTTATCTCAGCACCCGTTTTGGCTGTACCGTCAGGATTTGGTGAGTTTGTCCTTTATACCGATGCTTCGAAGCTTGGTTTAGGTGCAGTTTTGATGCAACATGGGAGAGTGATAGCGTATGCTTCTCGGCAGCTGAAAATCCACGAGAAGAACTACCCCACCCATGATCTGGAGTTAGCGGCCGTAGTTTTTGCTTTGAAGATTTGGAGGCACTATCTGTATGGAGAGAAGTGTCAAATCTTTACCGACCATAAGAGCCTCAAGTATTTCTTTACGCAGAAGGAGCTGAACATGCGTCAGAGGCGTTGGTTGGAGCTTGTGAAAGACTACGATTGTGACATTAGCTACCACCCGGGTAAAGCTAATGTAGTTGCGGATGCTTTGAGCAGGAAAGTCGCAGTGATGGCTCATTTGACGATGCAGAAACCTCTTCAGATCGAGATGCAGAGGTTTGATCTTGAGACTTACCCTCGAGGTAGAGTTCCTCGTTTATCTACCTTGACTATCCAGTCCTCTCTTATTGACCGTATTCGCAGCGGTCAGGCAGCAGATGAGCAGTTGGCACAGTGGAAGAAGAGAGATGAAGCTAAGGGCAGTGTTTTGTATTCAGTCAGCGACGGTATTGTGAGATACCGAGATAGGATATGGGTTCCCAGCAGTGATTCTATCCGAGCAGACATCTTATCAGAGGCCCATACGTCCCCGTACTCTATTCACCCTGGGAGTACGAAGATGTACAAAGATCTGCAGCTATTGTATTGGTGGCCAGGAATGAAGAAGGACATCAGGCGTTTTGTATCCGAGTGCCTGACTTGCCAGTTAGTGAAGGCCGAGCATCAGAGACCAGCAGGTTTGCTCAAGCCTCTCCCTATTCCCGAGTGGAAGTGGGAGAATGTTACCATGGACTTTGTGACCGGATTGCCGAGGTCAGCCAGAGGATCGAATGCTATTTGGGTGATTGTAGATCGTCTTACCAAATCAGCGCACTTCTTGCCTATTAAGACGACTTTCACCATGGTTCAGTATGCAGAGCTGTATATCCGAGAGATAGTCCGACTCCATGGTATTCCAGTTTCTATCGTATCCGACAGAGATCCCAGATTCACTTCCTCGTTTTGGAAGAGTTTGCATTCGACTTTGGGTACGAAGTTGCTAGTTTAGCACAAGCTTTCCATCCGCAGACAGATGGACAGTCGGAGCGAGTTATTCAGATCTTAGAGGATCTTCTCCGTGCTTGCGTCATTGATTTCTCTGAGAGTTGGGAGTCGAACTTACCATTGGTAGAGTTCACCTATAACAACAGTTTCCAGTCGTCCATAGGTATGGCTCCGTATGAAGCGCTGTATGGTCGCAAGTGTAGATCTCCTGTTCATTGGGATGAAGTAGGAGAGAGAGCAGAGTTGGGTCCAGAGATTGTTCAGCAGGCAGCAGATGTAGTAGTCAAGATCCGTGATAGAATGAGGACTGCTCAGAGCCGACAGAAGAGTTATGCCGATCAGCGGAGGAGAGAGTTAGAGTTTGCAGTGGGCGATCATGTCTTCGTGAAAGTGGCACCTATGAAGGGTGTCATGAGATTTGGCAAGAAAGGGAAGCTCAGTCAGAGATTCATTGGACCGTTTGAGATCCTCGACAGAGTTGGGACGCTAGCGTATCGTGTGGCTCTTCCGCCAAATCTGGCCGGAGTACACAATGTCTTTCACGTCTCCATGCTGAGGAAGTATATGGCAAATCCTTCGCATGTGTTGAATTTCGAGTCGTTGCAGCTTACTCCGAACTTATCTTATGAGGAGAGACCCGTGCAGATCTTAGACAGACAGGAGAAGAAACTTCGGAACAAGTTGGTTAAGCGAGTCAAAGTCAAATGGCTCAACCATTCAGAGGAGGAAGCTACGTGGGAGTCTGAGTCGGAGATGAGGAGTCGATACCCTGAGTTATTCGGTGAGTTCTAATTTCGAGGACGAAATTTATTTAAGGGGGGAAGGATTGTAGAACCCGTAAATCAGTAGACGTATAAGCCATGCATAATTCTAGATTTTTAAATTTAATTGACTTCATTGCATGATTATTTTAAATGCATTTGTTTGAAGTTAATTATTTCATTATTTCAGTTCAGTAGATTGATTTTTAGCATTTCAGTATTTTCAGTGAGGCCGGACCGGAGTTGGAGTTTTGAGATAGAATTTAAGATTCGAGAAATATTTCCAGAAGTTAATTTAGCAAGCAACCAAGTTCATTTAAGTTAGAAAGGGAGGTTTGAGGATTTAATTTAATTATTTGAGGTGATTAAGAAATGAACTCATTTAAGTTATTTAATTAAGGGGTTAGTTCACTAAATTAATTAAAGGATTAGTAAGGCTTTTAAGAGTTATTAATTTAGTAAATAAACAACACTCCCCATTCCTTCTATTAGTGGATTTCGGCCCACCCCATAGTTGCTAGGCAATGCATTTGCCAACTCACCACCCTTTGACCCATTCTTGGTTGAATTAGCATAATGATCTTTTTATTTTTAGTCCACCATAATTAAGTAAATATTTAGCATCATCCTAGTCTAATAAGCTCTATATTTCGGCCACTATAGTCTAGAATCACCCAAGAGATCATTTGATAGCAATTCAAAATTCAAAATTCAAATGCATGAAGACTTGGTCTTGATATGATCCTATTTTTGTGCACCCTTCTCCTCACCTTCATAACCATCACTCCCCCCTCCACCTCCACCAAAAATAAGACCCCTTTTCAGTAGAAAAAAACGTGAATAACAGCTAGGGAGAAAGGGAGAAAATCGAGAGCCAAGAAAGGTAGAGAAGCAAGCCACTCCGTCTCCTCCGCGCCGTCTCGTCTCTTCTTTTCGTTTTCTTTCGAAACGAAACCAGGCATGTCTAGATTTCTTTCAAACCTCAATCAAGTCATATTATCATTTATTTTTCAGTACATGATCATGTTTTAGCAAGCAAAAACCGAGATACATGTCAAAATATTTTGGGAACACACATGCAGAATTTCGGCTCTTCATGGCAAGCTTCACGTTTTTCTGAGTTTTGATGGTTTCAGGTATTGGATCGACTCCAGGCTCCCAAGGCGACTTGTATACATGTAGTAGGATGCATTAGGACCATGTTGGTCCATTCAAACCAGCCCCATGCTTGCTGGAAAACCGAAATGACAGCAAGTTCCCCATAAGTGCAGTAATGTGATTCGAAATTTCAGTTTTGTGTCAAGGGTTGTGGATCTGATCTTGGCTGCCCCAAGGGCCTTTAGCCATGGTTGGATCACTTCCCTAGCATGTCTAAGACGTGATTAAGTTTCCCTTTTGGTGGCTTGGTCCATGGCTCATCGGTTTTTAATAATCAACAAGAACAGCCCCTTCCCCATTCGGCCCTTCCATTTTTCAGCATATGGTTCGTTTCTTTTGTGGCTTGGTGTGGATCTTGGTTGGCCTATGGCCCTTAGCCACGGTTCATATCATGCTCCTGGATGTCTAGATCGTGCCATGGTCAATCAAATGGCCACTAGAACGACGCAAGACATCGATCATAGCATAAACACTACACACGCATGCACGTTGCTCTCGGTTGGACCCTTCGGTTAAGATTTGGTGTGATGCGGATTGTGGCTGGCCTAGGGCCCTTAGCCATGGTTCAAATCATTCCTTGGGATGTTGGTAAGAGTCTCTGGTCGGTGGTTCACGCCCCTAATGGCCGATAGTCTCGAAACCAATGCAAGTCTTGTAGTGCGCAGCTGCTGTATTTTTTTGACAGCAAGTATGCTGCTGTTCAGAAGCGTCGTTTGAGTTCTTGGTTGGCTTTTAGCCCATGGCCTTGGACTGGACAGTGCCTCATTGAGTTAGGAAGGTCATGTTTTTGACCGTTCGTCATTTGGATCATTTTTGAGGTCGTACGAGAATTTACGGTGCAATGTGCCAAATTGACTCTCGAAAGAGCGTTTCGTGTTTTGGCCTCCATTTCACCTAGATTTCGACCCTATCATTTTAGGAGCATTATTTTATGATTTTTCAGCGTATTTTAATCATGACTCTACGCCGGTTCAGTGTCGGTTCAGGTTGGCTCGGAGTCATGATTAAATGCGAAGTCATTAGGCGTCATAGTCGCATCTTTTGAACGTAAATTGCATAGTTGGTCATGTTTAAGCTATTGCATATTTTTCATGGCACAGTTAGGTTGCAGCGAGCCTGGGAACGATCCAATCCAATCCAGTTGGTAAAATTACAGGATTTTTCATTATGCCAGTTAATTATTTTACGTACATTAAATAGAAAATGATTATTTTTTAGATTTATGCGATATGGCTTGTGGTTCATTCACTATGTGGGAGTGTTATTTTTATACGGTCGCCAGTGACCGATCAGTTCAGTATGGTACCACCCGGTCGCCAGTGACCGGCCAGCTCAGATCAGTTTCAGCCTCCCCGGTAGCCAGTTACCGATCAGTTCAGCTTAGTGCAGTGGCCACAGGCGTAAAACATAATCTCAACAGAAAATTTTATCAGTTATTTCAGTACAGGCTCCAAGGAGCAAATATTTTTACAGTGACTTCCAGTTCAGTTATGCACGTATTATAATTGCTCAGTACAGATTATTTTCAGTATGCCTCAGGACAGGATATTTTATCACATGCATATTTTAAATTCAGATTTTTACTCGTTACCTGCGATTTATGCATGCTGAGTCTTTAGGCTCACTAGACTTGATTGTTGTAGGTACTGATGAGGCCAGGGCCGAGGGCGGGGACCAGTGAGCCAGCTTGGGTCGGCAGTAGTGGCACCCGAGGACCTCAGAGCAGCAGTTGTTATTTTCTTCGCAAACAATTTTTATCAGTTGTTGGATATTTTTAAATCGTTGTTGTTGGCAAAACTTTGATTTTCTTCCGCTGCAATATTTTGAAATATTGAACTTTATTCACCAGTGATTTTATAAATGAGGCCATTTAAGTTCTTTTAAAAAGAAAATTTTTAATTTTCCGCAAATTTTCAAGCAAGTAGTTCGAGGGCCTTCGCAGCAAGATTCACTACCGTTGTGTGAATTCTCGTACAACAACAGCTATCAAACGAGCATAGAGATGGCACCGTTTGAAGCATTATATGGCAAGAAGTGCAGATCTCCTCTATACTGGGATGATATATCTGAGGTACCAGAACTTGGATCCTGATATGATTCGTGAAATAACTGAGAAAGTAAAGATAATTCAGAAGAGGATGAAGACGGCACAGGATAGGCAAGCCAAGTATGCCAATATCAGACGTAGACCGCTAGTATTTGAAAAAGGAGACAGAGTGTTTTTGAAGATTTCTCCTTTCAGAGGCATTGTCAAATTTGGCAAGCGTGGAAAGTTGTCTCCTAGATACATCGGTCCTTACGAGATTCTTGAGAAGATTGGCGATCGAGCATATCGACTGGCTCTTCCTCCTTCTTTATCTGGAATACATGACGTATTTCATGTATCGATGCTGTGTAGATATATGCCTGATGCTTCTCATGTCATTCAGCCTCACGAAGATGAGCTTTATCAGACTTTGAGTTATACTGAGCAACCGATACAAATTCTTGATCGGAAAGAAAAACAACTCAGAACGAAGACTATTCCGCTAGTGAAAGTCCAGTGGAGTCGTCATGGCACCGAGGAAGCGACTTGGGAGACAGAAGCAGATATGAGACAGAGATATCCCGAGTTGTTTACATGATGTGAGTATTTATTCAGCTTTTGATTATATTGTTTTTCATTTATGATATGATTGATGGCGTGCGATTTCGAGGACGAAATCATTTCTTAAAGGGGGAGAAATGTAAGGCCTGAGATTTATTAGTCTTCATTGATGCGATATTCAAAGATATGAGAATGCATGACATGTAATGAGAAGCAATAAATGAGATGGGGGAAGGAGAGACATGAAAAATTAGAATTTTGAATGAAGGGTAGACCGCACCCGCGGTCCAAGAAAGAGTGCACCCGCGGTTGATGGACAGAGAGTTGGAAATTATTTACAGAAATGACACCGCACCCGCGGTTCAAACGTAACCGCACCCGCGTTGATGTAACCGCACCAGCGGTCTTATATGTAGCGCACCTGCGGTCGTCGATTTTGGAAAATGAATAGACTGTCGAAGCTTGAGCGCACCTGCGGTCTAGATGGAGCGCACCCGCGGAGCTGCATGCGAGAAAGCCACCTTTGTTTCTTATGATGACACATGGCATATATATATATATAGAATTGTGCTGAGTCTTCATTTTTAACACTTCCATCAGCTGAGAAACGAAGGAGAAAAGGGTTCCAAGCTTTCTTCCATCTTTACTATTTGATTGTGTAAGATTTACTTATCCAAAAGTTAATCCAAGCTTAAATTCTTGTTCCTCACTTCAAAGGCTACAAGAGGATGTAAGTTTCATTCATTTCCTGCATGATTGGAGATATTGATGTTGGGGAAATTTGGATATGCTTGTAGATATATGTTCTTATGATTATAAGCAACGGTTATTCGCAACCGGATCGAAGAAATGGTACCGTATGTAATTGTTATGAATTCCAGCATATGTATGATTTAACATGTTCAGATTTCAGAGTTAATGTGTATTATGAAGATAATGGTGAATTGTTGATATTGATTATATTGTGTTGATTTATGAGTTGATCGGTATATCGAGAATCCGCCGTTATGCCGTCGAATTGTATTCAGATTAAAGATTGAGTCCTATATGTATTGATAGAATGCACTTTGATCATGCCATTTCAGATTCTATTGGCAACTTTGATAGCAAGACTTCAACTACGACAGATTGTTCGACGAAAGGTATAATTCATGTTTTGTTTGAGGAAGACACAACTCAAATGAGATTCAATTTTTGTTTCCCAACCAAATCACATACTAGAATTGTTGTCTATCTTTTGATATGATTTTGATTTTTTTATGGACTTATATTCTAATCCCTTGATATGATGATGCCTTGTTTATAGATTTATATTCAAGCATTTGAGATAGGAGAGTCATTGGCAGACTTGTCAAACTAGACGTTCGGTGGTATCGACGCTTCGGATCAGATTCACTCCGATTGTAGACATTCGATACAGACAAGGCCAAAGTCTAGGAATAAGACGTACAGTTACCCCGATTGGGAGGGTAGGTAACAGACAGTGACGTCTTATTCACACCGGGATCCCTAGAGTAGAGTCGAGTCGAGTCAAGACATGATTTGATTTGAATTGCATGCTCATATAGATTGGTTTCATAGACTATGGAACCCATTGTTATTGCTTTCATGCATGAATTATTATTATGTATTAGCATGCATACATGTTTTATACTGTGATTTGTTCTCACCAGAGTTTCCGGCTGTTGTTATGTCTGTATGTGTGCATAACAACAGGTGGGGCAGGATCTGGGTCACGACCGAGATGAGTTCGAGATAGCGTGGTGACTTCGGGCGCCGAAGATTACTAGTTGTTTCTTACTAGACTTGTACTACTTGTGGTTGTAGTTTGTATTAAACACTGGTTTGTATGAATGTATTAGAACAAGACATGTAATTATGTTTATTGAAATAAAATAAAGAACTATCTTGTGCTTGTTTATATACATCTGAATTAATGTTAAAAAGCAAAATTTTGACCCACATTTTTGAATAAAGATCCGATTAATCCCGAAAAGAATTGAGTTAGAGCCCGAGTCCCCACAACAGATGGTATCAGAGCAGTAGGTTCTGTAGACTGAGATAGAATAGAATGAGCGGGGTAGATCGAGTCTCCTTTCTTGCTTTTGATGTGCTAGCATGATTTATTGCTTTCCCTATTACATGTTGTATTGTTATCTGAATTGAGTTACAGCATGTACTTGTAAAGACTGAATCAGAACCGATTCGTGATCAGAGGTATATGATCAGAGGAGGACTGAGACAGATTGTATAGACTGTGTACTAATCTGTTTGATAATCAAATTATGCCGCCTAAAAGGATACCACAACCAGCTGCAGGGCAAGTGCCAGAACAGGGTAGTACGTCAGGTACTCAGATGGATGTTACAGCTACACCTATGGAAACCTTATTGAAGAGATTTCAATCATTCCATCCTCCGACTTTGAAGGGCACGGAAAATGCAGTGGATTGTGAGAGCTGAATAGACGATATAGAGATGTTGTTTGAATCTCTTGCCTATACAGATGAACGGAGAGTGAAGTTGATTGGGCATCAATTACACGAAGTGGCAAAAAGTTGGTGGCTTACAACGAAACGAGCCCTGGAGCATAGAGGTATCGATATTACTTAAAAAACATTTAAAGATTAATTTTATCAACGTTTCTTTCCAGTGTCATATCGAAAAGACAAAGGGGCAGAATTTGCAAACTTGAGACAGGGGCAGTGGAACATAGAAGAGTATGTTGCCAAGTTTTCTTCCTTGCTCCGATTTGCGCCACACGTGGCAGGAAATGATGAAGCGGTCGCCGATCAATTCATCAATGGTTTGAATCCGGACATTTTTACTTTGGTGAACACGGGACGACCCAACACCTTTTCTGATGCACTGAACCGAGCAAAGGGAGCAGAGGATGGCTTGATCAGGCAGCGAGGAGCTTCTTATAGTGCTCAGAGTCAGAGACCGCCACAGCCTGCCGCCCAGTTTCCAGCACCTCCTCCTCGATTTGATAGTGGAAGCAGTAGTAGTGGCAAAAAGGATTCTTTGAAAGTTAAGGGTAAGCAGTTTAAGAGATCAGGGAGCAGTTCGTCGAGCTCCAGTGGGTCAAGACAGAGAGGTCCCTGCCAGAGTACCGAGTATACAGATGTGTACTGTAGTCTTTGTGGAGGCAGGCATGCCACTGAGCAGTGTCAAGGAGTTATGGGCCGATGCAATATTTGTAAACAGCAGGGAAACTTTGTCAGAGTCTGTCCACAGAGCGGTGCACATCAAGCTCAGAGTATTGGGGCGTCTGGTTCAGTATCTCAGCCAGAGCGGCAAGCATCATCTGTTCATTCCTTCCAGCCGCCACCTGCACCGTCCCAGTCCCGAGCCAGAGGTAGCCAGACAGTGAGCCAACCTCCCAGACAGCATGCTCGAGTGTTCGCACTGACAGAGGAGCAGGCCCATGATGTGCTAGATTATGTGATTGCATGTAACTGTTTTCTTTGCGGTTATCCTGCATATGTGTTGATAGACACAGGCGCATCCCATACATTCATTTATGAACATTTTGCATTGACACATGCATTGCATGTCGAGTCATTGTCTACTATAGTGTCTATTTCGTCTCCGTTGGGAAGTGGTTTGATATCTGTGACTTCAGTTAGACATTGAATGCTATAGTTTGAAGGTCACGAGATTGAGCTAGATTGTGTTGTACTTGGTCTATCTGATTTTGATTGTATTTTTTGGGATTGACATGTTAACCAAGTACAGAGCTACTGTAGATTGTTTCCAGAAGATTGTCAGGTTCAGACCAGAGATGGCTGACGAATGGAAATTCTACGGTAAGGGTTCCAGATCTCGGATTCCCTTAGTATCTGCTTTGACTATGAGTAGATTGTTGCAGAAAGGAGCAGAGGGATTCCTTGTCTATTCTGTAGATCTACAGAAATCAAGCCCGGCATTGGCAGATTTGCCAGTAGTACGGGAGTTTGCAGATGTATTTCCTGACGAGATTCCAGGGTTACCCCCAGCCCGAGAGGTAGATTTCATCATAGATCTTGTTCCAGGTACCGTTCCTATTTCGAGAGCTCCGTATAGAATGGCACCTATTGAGTTGAAAGAATTGAAAGCACAGTTAGAAGATTTGCTAGCCAAGGGATATATCAGACCCAGTGTATCTCCTTGGGGCGCACCAATGCTATTTGTGCGAAAGAAAGATGGTTCGATGCGATTGTGTATCGATTACAGGCAACTGAACAAGGCAACGATAAAGAACAAGTATCCTTTGCCTCGCATTGATGAATTATTTGATCAGTTGTAGGGATCATCTGTTTATTATAAGATTGATTTGAGATCGGGATATCACCAGCTGAGAGTTAGAGATTTTGACATACCAAAGACATCATTCCGAACCAGGTATGGACATTATGAGTTTGTTGTCATGCCTTTTGGTTTAACGAATGCTCCAGCGGTGTTTATGGGATTGATGAACCGTATCTTTCAGAGGTATTTGGATGAGTTTGTGATTGTTTTTATTGATGATATCTTGGTTTATTCTAAGAATATGAATGAACATGCCAATCATTTAAGAATCGTGTTGCAAACATTGAGAAATGAAAGATTATTTGCTAAACTGTCAAAGTGTGAGTTTTGGCTGAGACAGGTTGTCTTCTTGGGTCATATCATATCTGGAGACGGTATTTCTGTAGATCCGAGTAAAGTTGAAGCTGTGATCAGTTGGCCGAGACCGACTTCTGTGCCAGAGATACGGAGTTTCATGGGTCTGGCAGGGTACTATCGACGATTCATTAAAGATTTCTCCAGCATTGCGAAGCCAATTACCCAGTTAACACAGAAGAATGCGCCATTTGTGTGGTCTGCGGATTGTGAATCCAGCTTTCTAGAGTTGAAGAAGAGGCTGACTAGTGCACCTGTCTTGATGATTCCTTCAGGTACTGGCGATTTCGTTGTATATTGTGATGCATCTCACAGAGGGCTGGGATGTATTCTTACGCAACGAGGTCATGTGATCGCATACGCCTCGAGACAGCTGAAGCCACACGAGATTCGATACCCATTCATGATCTTGAATTGGCGGCTATCGTATTTACATTGAAGATTTGGCGTCATTATCTTTATGGCGAGAAATTTGAGATCTACTCTGATCATAAGAGCCTGAAGTATCTGTTTTCTCAATCAGAATTGAATATGAGACAGCGCAGATGGCTTGATTTGTTGAAAGACTTTGATTGCGAGATCAAATACTATCCAGGAAAGTCAAATGCAGCAGCGGATGCCTTGAGTCGAAGGGTTTGTGCTCTATCCTTGTCGACGATAGGTGTTACGAATATGATTGAAGACTGTTGTTTGTCTGGATTAGCATTTGATATAGGTAGTAGACCATTGCTACTTGCTTCAATTCAAATTGAGCCAGATTTGATTATGAAAATCAAAGAAGCCCAAAGAACCGATTCGAATATTCAGAAATCGATTGATATTGTCAGATCAGGACATCAGTCTGAATATCGGGTACATGATTATGTTCTGTATGTGAATAACCGTCTGGTAGTGCCAGATGTTGCAGAGTTGAAGCAACAGATTTTGTCAGAAGCGGACTGTAGTCGGTTTAGCATTCATCCTGGTGGCAGGAAAATGTACAACGATTTGAAGACACAATTCTGGTGGAAACAGATGAAGTCAGATATTGCAGAATTCGTGTCTAAGTGCTTGAATTGCCAACAGGTAAAGGCCGAGAGAAAGAAGCCCGAAGGTTTACTTCAGAGTTTATGTATTCCTGAGTGGAAATGGGATCACATTTCCATGGATTTCGTGACGAAATTACCTCGATCATCCCAGGACTGTGATGCGATTTTGGTCATTATTGACAGATTGACCAAATCAGCGTGTTTTATTCCATACACAATGACAAATCGACATGATCAGATGGCTGAGATTTGTATCAGAGAGGTAGTCAGATTGCATGGTGTACCAAAGTCTATCGTATCAGATCGTGATCCACGATTCACTTCACACTTTTGGCACAGTTTGCAGCAAGCTTTTTTAGGTACGACATTGCACCTGAGTACTGCCTATCATCCCCAGACAGATGGACAGTCAGAGCGGACTATCTGACTTTAGAGGACATGTTGAGAGCTGTAGTGCTAGACTTTTGCACTAGTTGGCAAGATTCACTACCGTTGCGTGAATTCTCGTACAACAACAGCTATCAAACGAGCATAGAGATGGCACCGTTTGAAGCATTATATGGCAAGAAGTGCAGATCTCCTCTATACTGGGATGATATATCTGAGGTACCAGAACTTGGATCTGATATGATTCGCGAAATACCTGAGAAAGTAAAGATAATTCAGAAGAGGATGAAGACGGCACAGGATAGGCAAGCCAAGTATGCCAATATCAGACGTAGACCGCTAGTATTTGAAAAAGGAGACAGAGTGTTTTTGAAGATTTCTCCTTTCAGAGGCATTGTCAGATTTGGCAAGCGTGGAAAGTTGTCTCCTAGATACATCGGTCCTTACGAGATTCTTGAGAAGATTGGCGATCGAGCATATCGACTGGCTCTTCCTCCTTCTTTATCTGGAATACATGACGTATTTCATGTATCGATGCTGCGTAGATATATGCCTGATGCTTCTCATGTCATTCATCCGGACGAAGATGAGCTTTATTAGACTTTGAGTTATACTGAGCAACCGATACAGATTCTTGATCGGAAAGAAAAACAACTCAGAACGAAGACTATTCCGCTAGTGAAAGTCCAGTGGAGTCGTCATGGCACCGAGGAAGCGACTTGGGAGACAGAAGCAGATATGAGACAGAGATATCCCGAGTTGTTTACATGATGTGAGTATTTATTCAGCTTTTGATTATATTGTTTTTCATTTATGATATGATTGATGGCCTGCGATTTCGAGGACGAAATCATTTCTTAAAGGGGGAGAAATGTAAGGCCTGAGATTTATTAGTCTTCATTGATGCGATATTCAAAGATATGAGAATGCATGACATGTAATGAGAAGCAATAAATGAGATGGGGGAAGGAGAGACATGAAAAATTAGAATTTTGAATGAAGGGTAGACCGCACCCGCGGTCCAAGAAAGAGTGCACCCGCGGTTGATGGACAGAGAGTTGGAAATTATTTACAGAAATGACACCGCACCCGCGGTTCAAACGTAACCGCACCCGCGTTGATGTAACCGCACCAGCGGTCTTATATGTAGCGCACCTGCGGTCGTCGATTTTGGAAAATGAATAGACTGTTGAAGCTTGAGCGCACCTGCGGTCTAGATGGAGCCCACCCGCGGAGCTGCATGCGAGAAAGCCATCTTTGTTTCTTATGATGACACATGGCATATATATATAGAATTGTGCTGAGTCTTCATTTTTAACACTTCCATCAGCAGAGAAACGAAGGAGAAAAGGATTCCAAGCTTTATTCCATCTTTACTATTTGATTGTGTAAGATTTACTTATCCAAAAGTTAATCCAAGTTTAAATTCTTGTTCCTCACTTCAAAGGCTACAAGAGGATGTAAGTTTCATTCATTTCCTGCATGATTGGAGATATTGATGTTGGGGAAATTTGGATATGCTTGTAGATATATGTTCTTATGATTATAAGCAACGGTTATTCGCAACCGGATCGAAGAAATGGTACCGTATGTAATTGTTATGAATTCCAGCATATGTATGATTTAACATGTTCAGATTTCAGAGTTAATGTGTATTATGAAGATAATGGTGAATTGTTGATATTGATTATATTGTGTTGATTTATGAGTTGATCGGTATATCGAGAATCCGCCGTTATGCCGTCGAATTGTATTCAGATTAAAGATTGAGTCCTATATGCATTGATAGAATGCACTTTGATCATGCCATTTCAGATTCTATTGGCAACTTTGATAGCAAGACTTCAACTACGACAGATTGTTCGACGAAAGGTATAATTCATGTTTTGTTTGGGGAAGACACAACTCAAATGAGATTCAATTTGAGTTTCCCAACCAAATCACATACTAGAATTGTTGTCTATCTTTTGATATGATTTTGATTTGTTTATGGACTTATATTCTAATCCCTTGATATGATGATGCCTTGTTTATAGATTTATATTCAAGCATTTGAGATAGGAGAGTCATTGACAGACTTGTCAAACTAGACGTTCGGTGGTATCGACGTTTCGGATCAGATTCACTCCGATTGTATACATTCGATACAGACAGGGCCGAAGTCTAGGAATAAGACGTACAGTTACCCCGATTGGGAGGGTAGGTAACAGACAGTGACGTCTTATTCACACCGGGATCCATAGAGTAGAGTCGAGTCGAGTCAAGACATGATTTGATTTGAATTGCATGCTCATATAGATTGGTTTCATAGATTATGGAACCCATTGTTATTGCTTTCATGCATGAATTATGATTATGTATTAGCATGCATACATGTTTTATACTGTGATTTGTTCTCACCGGAGTTTCCGGCTGTTGTTATGTCTGTATGTGTGCATAACAACAGGTGGGGCAGGATCTGGGTCACGACAGAGAT
Organism: Primulina tabacum; assembly: GCF_025594145.1. NCBI lineage: Eukaryota > Viridiplantae > Streptophyta > Magnoliopsida > Lamiales > Gesneriaceae > Primulina > Primulina tabacum. The sequence continues at coordinate 22,757,462 of NC_134557.1, read as the reverse complement.
GAGTTCGAGATAGCGTGGTGACTTCGGGCGCCGAAGATTACTAGTTGTTTCTTACTAGACTTGTACTACTTGTGGTTGTAGTTTGTATTAAACACTGGTTTGTATGAATGTATTAGAACAAGAAATGTAATTATGTTTATTGAAATAAAATAAAGAACTATCTTGTGCTTGTTTATATACATCTGAATTAATGTTAAAAAGCAAAATTTTGACCCACATTTTTGAATAAAGATCCTATTAATCCCGAAATGAATTGAGTTAGAGCCCGGGTCCCCACAGAATCATTAAAAGCCGTACGCTTATCCTAAACATTTACTGTTTCATAATAGGAATTGGCTTGGGATAGCCCCCACAGTGATATAAAAAATCAGTTCGATTAGGTTGTCCCATTGAACCTAGTTCTTGGGATCTTCATTCAGCGTAGGTTGTGTTTTCCTTCACACCAATTTATTCTATAGGCTTGAGCCCTATTCCCCTAAACATTTTCGCAACTAACTTACTGTTTAATCCCTTGTTTAGCGGATCCGCTATATTATCCTTTGACTTTACATAGTCAACAGAGATAACTCCAGTTGAGAGTAGTTGTCTAATGATAGTGTCTACGACGTATACGCCTAGAATTACCATTATATATTTTATTTTGTGCCATTCCAATCGTATATTGGCTATCACAATGTATGCATATAGTCGGCACTGGTTTTTCCCATCCGGGAACATCTTCTAAGAAGTGACGCAACCATTCAGTCTCTTCGGCACACTTGTCAAGAGCTATAAACTCAGATTACATCGTGGATCTGGCTATTACAGTTTGTTTAGAAGATTTCCACGCAATTGCTGCACCTCCTAAAATGGATACAAATCCACTTGTATATTTTGAGTCTTTCATATCAGATATCCAATTTGCATCGCTGTATCCTTCAATAACAGCATGATATATGGTATAGTGCAGCCCATGATAACGAGTATACCTTAAGTATCTTAGAAATCTGATAATTGCTTTCCAGTGTTCAACTCCTGGATTACTCGTGAATCTAATCAATTTTCTCACTGCATAAGCTATGTCTGGTCTTGTACAACTCATTAACTACATAGAACTTCCAATGACTCTGGAGTATTTTAATTGAGACGTACTCTAACATCGATTCTTTGATATATGTTGACTGGTATCTATCGAGGGGTTCTAGCCAATGCAGAGTCATCTTTATTGAATTTCTCAAGTATTTTGTCAACATAATATGACTGACTTAGAACTAGCCTTTCTGATGTTCTATGAATTTTAATTCCAAGGATTACATCGGCTAAGCCCAAATCTTATGTCAAATCTTGAGTTCAATAACTTTTTGGTGGATTTGATCATCTTATCATTACTACCAATGATAAGTATGTCATCTACGTAAAGAAATAAAATGACATATCCATTTTCAGTGGTTTTTATGTATACACATTTGTCACATTCACTGAATTTAAATCCACTTTCTATCAAGTCTTTATTAATTTTTTCGTGCCATTGCTTTGGTGATTGTTTTAAGCCATATAGAGACTTCACTGATTTACAAACCTTGTTTTCTTGCCCAGTCACAGAAAATCATTCAGGTTGTTCCATGTAAATTTCTTCTTCTAAAACTCTATTTAGAAAAGCTGTCTTTACGTCCATTTGGTGTACTATAAGATTTCGCAAGGCGGCAATAGCGAGTATCACACAAAAGGAGGTTATTCTCGATATAGGAGAATATGTGTCAAAGTAATCAAGCCCTTCACGTTGATGGTAACCTTTGTCTGGCTTTATACTTATCTATGGTTCCATTTGATTTCATTTTTCTTTTTAAAACCCATTTACAGCCTAGTGGTTTGCTTCCTAGACGAAGATTTACTAATTCCCATGTATGTTTTGTAAAATGGATTTCATTTCGGAATTGATAGCCTCTTTCCATAAAGCTCCCTCAGAATGAACTCATTGCTTTCTTGAAGATTTGAGGTTCACTTTCCATCATGAAAGTGATGAAATCCAGACCAAAGAATTTCTCAGTCCTAGCTCTCTTGCTACGTCTAGGTTCAATATCTTGATCAAGCTCTTGTTGTTTATTAATTGTCTCATATAATCTTTTGGATGAACTTGGTTCTTCATTAGATTTGCATGGAAACATGTGTTCAAAGAACAAAGCATTTCTTGATTGCATTATCGTATTCTTGTGAATATCAGGTATTTGAGATTCATGTACAAGAAAACGATACGCGCTACTGTTTTGAGCATATCCAATGAAAATACAATCAACAGTTTTTGATCATATCTTTACTTTCTTTGGAGTATGTACTGCTACCTTGGCAAGACACCCCCACACTCGCAAGTATTGATAAGAAGGACTTCTACCTTTTCATAACTTGTATGGATTTTTATCTTGCTTATTTCGGGGCACCTTATTTAAAAGGTAATTTGCTGTTAGAACATATTCCCCCCACAAGTTCTCTGGTAAAACACCCCCACTAGTTCTGTGGTAAAACAGAACTTAATAACAACGCATTCATCATTTCTTTCAAGGTGCGATTCTTTGCCTCTGCAATGCCATTTTGCTGAGGAGAATGAGGTGCAGTTCTTTCATGTTCGATACTGTGTTGAGCACAAAAATCAGCAAATGGTGATTCATATTCACCTCCACGATCACTTCCTAGCACCTTGGTTTTCAACTTCACTCTTATATTGGACAAATTTGCCAATAGCTTCATCCTTACTTTTAAGAAGATACACATAACAATATTTTGTGCTATCGTCAACAAAAGTAATGAAGTATTTATTTCCACCACGAGTTTTTACACCTTTAAAATCACATATATCACTGTGAATTAGACCAATCGGTTCACTATTTCTTTCAATTGTTCGAAAAGATGATCTTGTTAGTTTTGCCTCAACACAAGTTTCACATTTGTGTTGTTTATCAATTTGAAATGCATGAATGCTTTTCATGTTAATTAGTCTATGAATTGTATCATAATTAACGTGTCCAAGTTACAATGCCACAAACAAGAAGACTCAAGCAAGTAAGCAAAATTATTAACTTTATTCATCACGAGCTTAATAGCCTTTACATTGAGTTTTAATAACCCATTACAAACATTACATTTTCCAACAAACATTCCACTTTTCGACAAAACAACCTTGTCTGACTCAAATACAATGCAAAAACCATGCTTGTTAAGAAGCGACCCGGACACCAAGTTCTTGCGAATGTCAGGTACATACAACACATTGTTCAGAGTCAGTTATTTTCCAGATGTCATCTTTAGAACAACTTTCCCTTGACCCTTTATTTTAGAAGTAGCGGAATTACCCATGAATATTTTTTCCCTGTTCTTAGATTCCTCATGAGTAGCAAACATCTCCTTGTCCGAGCAAACATGGCGAGTGGCACCAGTGTCGATCCACCACTCCCTTGGGTTAGAACCCACCAGAATAACTTCTGATATTACAGCACAGAGATTCATGTTCGAAACCTCCTGAGAAATGTTCTTTACCACATTTGTCTCTCGGTTTCTCTTCAGCTTCTTACGTTAAGGGCCCTTTTGACCCATACCATCATAGTTGTAGCATTTTCCAGAGAAATTTTTATCCGAAATGCCTCCTTTGGGTCCCATGTTCAACCTTTTGTTGGAGATAGAAAAGGTTATCTTTTTCGAGCTTTGACCATGCTTGACAACATTTTCTTTAGCAGCAACAGGAGAAAACAATCGTCTTTTTGAACGCTTGTTGCTTTCCTCGATGTAAAGTCGAACAATGAGCTCTTCAACATTCAACTCCTTGCGCTTGTGCTTCAAATAATTTTTGAAATCTTTCAAAGCTGGTGGTAGCTTCTCAACAATAGTATCCACTTGAAATGATTCGCTCAAAGTAATCTCCTCACCGTGAATCTCGTGAAGAATCACTTGGAGTTCTTGAACTTGGCTGATAACCGGCTTTGAATCCACCATTTTAAAGTCCAGAAAGCGGCCAACAAGAAACTTCTTGGCCCCGGCATTCTCGATTTTGTACTTGCTGTCAAGGGATTCCATAGCTCTTTAGCCATTTTCTTTTTGCAAAACACGTTGTAGAGCGAATCGGCCAATCTGTTTAGTACATAGTTTCGGCATAGAAATCAGAATGATTCTATGCCTCCACCGCACTAACAGATTCAACATCTCCCTCACCCTCTTTGAGTTTAGGAGCATCCTCAGACAGGAATCTGGCCAGGTTCAGCATCGTCAAGTAGAACAACATCTTCTGCTGCCACCTTTTGAAGTCCACACCAGTGAACTTTTCAGGTTTTTCACCGTGACTGGCTGGGACCGCAACCGCAGCAGCACATGGGGTAAATTGAGGCGTCACAGTGGCACTGAGAGACAACAAAACCAGTTTCCCTCAACACGTTTGTTTCAGTAGCCATATCTGAAACAAACCACGTAATGAGTAATCTGTTTTAAGCTTGTTAGAAAAAATGCTAACAACAGCAGCATAGAACCGGACTTGTAAAGATAAAGCAGTAACCGAAACAAGTGTGATGTTTAAAGTATGACTATTGTGTAAAAGAAAGCAAAACCAAACCGAGGCCTGTAGCGTGTACAATTTCCTTAAAACATATTCGCCTCCTCCAATATGTGCTTCGAGATTTCAGCGGACGTCTGTTTTCTAGGATACAATGGAACAACCAGCAGTGACTTAGCACGAGACACTACTACGGTGAACTGAAAACGTACCTTTACTTTATCACCGAGATTTAATGGATGCCAAATGAAAATCTAGCAATATGAAACGTAAGAGAATACTTGAAAGAGATAAGATTTTCATATCATATGTTTGAAATGAGGAAATGAACACACTATTTATAAGCCCAAAATGCACACCTAGAGTCATGCAAGATTAATTAACTTAATTAATCTTCCCATTAACTCAAGAATATGAAGAGCCAAAACTCTTTAATTAACTCAAGAATGTGGAGAGCCAAAGACACTCTCACATTCATGAGACATAATTTTTATTCAAAATTCCAACACCATGCACTCCTAAAATAAGTCCAGCCGGACACGAAAAAACCACAGACAATCAAACCGCTGAAGAAATTGAGCTGGTGAATTATCACCAGTAAGAAATTCCTCAAGAGGAGATTGTTGTATAATAAAATTAAGATCCAACAATTCAACATCAATATCCAAACCATTAGGACCGTGCTTCTAGTAGAATAAAAATCATCTACTCAGCCAGGTCATCGGTAACCCAACAGCACCTCTTAGAACTAGAGGGCAAATGATAGATGATTTCATGCATCGGGCCTTTGTTTCTCATCTTGAACCTAAGAAGATCGATGATGACTTAGGTGATTCAAACTAGATAGATGCAATGAAAGAATAACTTAATCAGTTTGAGAGAAACAAAGTTTGACACCTAATTTTTCGACCTTCTAATCAACATAAAATCAAAACTAGATGGGTTTTTAGAAACAAACTAGATAAAAATGGCTGATTTGTAAGTAATAAAGATAGACTTGTTGCTCAATGATATAGAAAGAAAGATGGCATAGACTGATGAATCATTTTCTCATGTATTTAGACTTGTGTGCCTAAGAATATTCATTGCGTTTGATGCCTATAAAAACTTTAAAGTATATAATATGTATGTTAAATGTTCATTTTTTAACGATTTGTTGAATGAAAAAGTATATGTTGAACAACCACATGACTTTGTTAGCCATATTTATTTTTGTTAGACTTAATTTAATTGTGGTGATGAGAGTCAAAACCAGTAGGCTATGTTAGCTAAATCAGAAGACAGTATAATAAGCAGAAGCTCTCATATCGCTTTAACAGAAGCAGTACTTTTCGAGTACTTAACGGTTCAGAAAAGCAGAATCAGAACTTAGAAAAGCATAAAGCAGAACTTAGCTTAAACTAGAAGAACTTAACGTCTTTTTTTTAATAGTTTCAAAATCTTAAATGTTACCGTTACTTTACCTAGTACTAGTATTAATTGCAACATTAATGTTGTACAAAAAAATTTAACGCTCCTTACTAGTTTTGGTATGAAACAATGACTGATTATTCTGAAACTTTCTGCAAGACCCTTTTTTTAGGTATTAAAGTTGATTCTACTCAGAAATCATAGAAGCCGTTTTGATTATAGACGTTGGTTTCAAAGCTTTCTATATATAGGGATCAATCCTATATAGAAAACAACGATCATTTTTATCAAGCATCATATTCAACATTATTTTGAGCAAATAAAAGAACTACTAGTTATCTTCAAAAGCTCAACATACGAAAAAGCAGCACACTCGTTATAGCATTTATTTGATCTTTTGAGATCATATTGTGCTGCTGTTTCTTTATCTCTTCACAAGCTATAAACAATACTACATCTTGTTGAGAAGAGTCTGTAATCTGGGAAAGAGTCTTTTTCAGAACTTTGTTGTATTCGTATTACTGAGTTGTAAAGCTAAGAGTTTCAGTAGGCTAAGGGTAAGTCCTACTAAAGTGGGTGTACAAAAGTTGTACTCTAATATCCAAAGTCTTTTAGTGATACCTTCTGAAAACAGAAGATTTCATCTTCGAACTTCCGGAAACAACTACTGTCTACTGCCTACTGTTTTATTGTTTTCACCCTCATACCATGAGATTGTTTCCGCACTTATTATTGTGATCTGCTGGATATTTATTCGAACAAGATAAGCTATTATCTCTAACAGGATTTTAGCACCCTTTACAAAAATGTCCAACAAAGTAACAAATTTATTCTCCCCCCTTCTAAACTCTATATCGATCCCCAACAAGTGGTATCAGAGCAAATTTTTCTTGTTCTAAAAATTTACAACAAGAATGGCACACTTCAGCAAAGTTCCTATGTTCTCAAAAGAAGATTTCGATGATTGGACGATCAGGATTAAAGCCCATCTTGCAGCCCAAGATGATGACATGTTGTTTGTCATCACAGATGGCCTATTAAAAATTTTAAAGCCTAATACAGCTGTTGCTGTTACTGGTGGAGCACCACAAATGCTTGAAATGCCAAGAAGTGAATGGATAGGAGAGGAAAAGAAGAAAGAAAACTTAGACAATGTTGCGAAGGATATTCTCTACAAAACACTTGACAAAAACATATTCAGCAAAATCAAGATGTGTCCTACAGCCAATAAGATATGGGAAAAACTTATCCAGATTCGTGAAGGAAATGAATAAAAAAATGAAAACAAGCTGTCTGTGGCAATATGCAAAAGTTTGAAAATCTGAAGATGAAAGCTGGAGAAACTCTAAGAGAGTTTGATGAACGTTTCAGCAGCTTAGTAAATGAGCTAGCAGCTCTGGGAAAGGAATATGGCAATAGAGAAATAGCACTCAAAGTGAGCTTTACCTAGAGAATGATACGTCAAGACTATGGCGATGAGAGTCTCAAAATATCTGAACAAGTTAGAACTACATGACTTGTTTTAGACTTGAAAGCTTATGAGTTTGAACTAGAAGTAAGAAGCTGAGAAGAGCCCTTGTTGAATCCTCTTACCAAGGCTCTTGCAGCTACTGCTACTGATGCAGTTGTTTCAAATGTTTCACCTGTTGATGCTGTTGAAATCACATCTGATAAAACTGCTGAATAAATCAGCAATGATGCAATGTCTCCCTTCGTAAAGAAATTTTCCAGATTCATGAAGAAGAATCACCGAGCATACCAAAGCCTTAACCGAAACTTCAAGAAGGAATCACCACATGGTGATATGGCTTGCTTCAACTGTGGAAAAATTGGACATTTTATTGCTGATTGCCCGATACCTAAGAAGGATATCCAGAATAAGAAGAAGTAAAAACGGAATGATTAGAACACCAGAAGAGACCGCAAAGCAATTATTGCTGAGGAAAGTAAATCAAAGTGGGTGGATTCTAGTTTTGAGACTTCTGACTCAGATAGCCACTCCAGTGATAATGATGAAGAAGAAGTCAAATGTCTCATGACAAACACTGAATCAGCCTCGACATCTGGAGAGGTATTTGATTTCGATTATAATGAATTTACAGAAAATGATTTGGTCAAAGCACTACATGACATGGTAAAAGAGTACTCAAGACTTTCTCAGTCATTCAAGGAAGTTAATATTGAAAATAAAAACTTGAAAGATCAAATCAATAAGTTTACTTGCTTGCAAGAAAACAGCTGCAAAGATCTAAAAGTTGAGATAAGTAAATTGAGAACTGAGAATGACAGAGTAAATGCAGATTACCAGACGATAAAGTCTGAGAATCAGAAGCTATCGGTTTTTGTAGATGCATGGAACAAGTCTTCTGTTTCATTAGAGAAGATGCAAGAATTACAGAAGCAATCTGGAGACAGGAGTGGTCTCGGATTCAGTAATGATGAAAGCACTTATGAAACTAGTACAAATCCAAAACTGGATACGAGCAAAGGCAAATACATTCACTTTGTTAAATCCAGTATGGTACATGAACCAGTAGTACCAACTGTTGAAGTTTAAAGGTTTGTAGATCAAACGAACAGAAGTAAACATCATGGTCTAGGTTATGTTGAACCTAAGAGAAGAGTCCATCAGAGTGCTGGATCTAGTAGAGGATTCAACTCAAGAGGACAACCCTCTATTAAGCTTAGAAACTACCAGTACTATAACTGCAGATCAGTTCAGAAGATATACAGACTAGACGATAAAAACAGAAGGGAAGAAAAACATCACCATGGACAGCCCGCCTTTTCATTGATTTTCAAATTTTTAAATCATTGGCTTACCTGACACTCACTGTTTAACATTTCAAAAACTCAAACCGTAAACATATTGACACATGTCCCTATGTTTACACTGATGGCTGTACATTTTGTATAATAACCGCTTCTTCTCTCCCAATTCAACTTTTACGATTTCAGACTATTGCATACTAGCTACTTCTTTCTCTAATATTTCTCTACAACAGAATCTACTTCGAATCCATTTTATTTGCAGAAATGGCTGGAGCTTATAAACTAAACACTTATCAATTAACTTCGCATCAGTTCTGACCATCAAGGATGAAAATCTTGTCAAGATGTTAGAGGCCATTGAAAAATCTGGTCTCAGAAGATTTCTGGAAGCACACGTTATCATCTACAAGACTACCCTATTAGACTTCTATGCTAAAGCGACTGTTCAGGATGGGAAGTTCATTTACTCACAGGGAGATGCATCCATCTCCATTGATGCTGCTCTACTGGGTTCAACTTTCTTTCTTCCGATTTCGGGGAATTTTGAATGTTTAGTTGTTTCTAAAGAGGACATGTCTTTTGCACTGACCTCTTTCTCAGCTTCTGGAGAGAAACTCTCTCCCTCCTTCTTCAAGAAGCTTCTGAAGATAGAGTACCAGGTACTTACTGATATTGTGGCTAAAGCGCTTCTGGTCAAGGCCGGTACGTATGATAGGCTGACCAAGGAAAACGTTCAAGTGATTATAGCCATCACCTCTGAAGCCAAAATGGATTGGAGTCGCTTTCTGTTAAAAATCATGAAGGATATGATTTTGAGGGAAGGTACGAGTTTTGCTGTTCAGATCAGAAAAATGTTGAAAGATGCTGGTTTTCCACTGAATTATGAACAGGATGGTTCTTATGTCACAATGGCTGATGCTGATAATGTGCTTGCCTTAAGACCAAAGGCAGTTGTTGCCGATTTTGTTGCTTTAAAGAAAGAAATTGGCGATGATCAAACTGAGTCTCAAGCTCCTCAGAAGAAGGTCAAAAGGAAGAGAGTGATTGTCGTGACTGATTCAGATAAGACAGTATCTGAAGAATCTGCTACTCCGACCAAAACCTCACTCCTAACCACCCCAAGCAAAAAGAAACCTAGAACCATCATTCGTCTCAAAAAGACAGCATCCCTTGCTGATCTTGACACTTTCCCTTTGAGACAGGTTTTTCCAGAAGTCACCTAATCTAAAACTGAATCTTTCCCATCATCAAAACTAGCAGCCACCTATTCTGCAACTACTTCTACTTCTTTTCCGACTCTCAAACCATTGTCTGGAGTTGTTTTTAGAGAACACTCGCCGGGTCTTCTGGCTTTAGACCCTTCCTGCCTACATCATCAGACAAAGTCAAGGGAAAGCTCACTGAAGAACCACAAATTCATGGCGCCAAGTCATCTGTTCAAATTTCTATTGATCTTCACATGGACGAAATTGATAAATCTGCCGGTGAAGAGATTATTTTCTTTGAGGATTGGCTGAAGGTTAGAGCTTTCCACCCAATCACATATTTAATAACATCAGGTACTTATGGAAAAATGGTGAAAAATTGAAAGCAAGTCTTTTCTTCTGCGAAGACCAATAATGTGATTGAGGCAATATGTAATAGCCGATGTTCATTTCTTTTATTATGAATTACGGTATTTTTATTGTGATGGTTTATGGCTTTACATTATGATATGAATGGTAATGAATGTTATAGAATGGAATAGATAATGGATGGGTAGAATAGAAGGTTGAATTTGCGTTAAATAGATAATGGAAGTGCTGAAGTGAAACTGTGGCAGTAGTTGTGGTTTTTATCATTATGTTTTGTATATTGATTCAATTGATGTGATGCCACTTCAATTAGAAAGATAAGATATAAGTCTATAACTTTTATGTTTCGAGTTTTGTTCAAATCATTATGGAAGACGAGCCAAAAGCGCTACGAAGTGTGTCCTGCGTATCGTCGTTCCTACAATGACACATGTTGGGAGAATAAGCATAACTCTTTACTCAGACCTTCAAATGACCTGCGGTAAATTGGAGATGCAAGCAAAGACATAGAGCTACAACTTTTATGTTCACCACCTTTTCTTATTCTGAAGGGAAGAGGCGTTTTGAAAGCAATCTTTACAGTAGCTGTGCACAGAGCGCGCCCGAGCGGTAAGATTTGACCGCCCGAGCGCGGCTGCTTCTAGATTTTTGGGTTTCTAACAGTATGATCCGTGCTAGGGCGGTAATATGTGACCGCCTGGGCGCCCAGCAAGCTAAAAAACGTGATTTGAAGTTTGGTAAGGCATAAAATCAAATGGGATAACTTTTTACTCATTTTTCCTCATTTCTTCTCTTCTCTTCATCGGCTTGGAAGCTAGGGTTCCTCATTTCTCCTTCAATCCAAATTCTTCCAAAAAATTAATCTATGGTTGAAATCTTAATCTTTGCTTGGAGATTAGAAGTTCTTCTCCTGAAGACTTTAGGAGCAAGGTAAGAAATCTTATTTCCTTGGGTTAGTGATTGAAGGTAAGATATTGGCTTGTTTTGTTTGAATGTTGAGGTAAGGTTGTTAAAATAATGATTTGTGGTATTATTATTATTATTGCGTTGTAGGAATCCCTCAAGAGCTTAGCAACCATTTGTGTATGGAGTTGTAAGTAGACTTTTCCATTTGAATGCATCTTATGAACTATGTATATGATAAATGATGTTTTAATTATTTGAGCTCCTAAAACTCATTGATTATGTATATTGTATGTATTGATATATCGAAAAGAGATGGAATTGATGCCAAGGGCAAAGTAAAGAAGCTAAGGTTTTGCACGCACAGCACATGTTTGATAAAATGTTTCAATGAGTGTTTTATGGCATGATGGTTATATGGCATAGTGGTGTTACATTTGGTAATTCTAAACCCACACGATGGAAGTTGATCAACATAATGACATGTACTGTCACTGATTTTGAATGAGACGTACATGTATACCATCGACAGATGACCTATCAATGCCATGTAAAGGAAAAGAAAATGATGTTTTATGGAATGCCATCTTATAATTGTTATTTATAAATTTTATTGACTGATGGCATACTACGGTTAAGAAATGATACGGATTCCTTCTTTACACTATGGTATATGTATTTGTTATTACAATTTCTACTTGCTAAGTTTTATAACTCATTTTAGTTATGTTCATGAGATGCAGATGTAGGTAACCAAGATTGATAGGGCGTGGTGTCGAGATGGAAGAAGAAAAATGTGCCAAGCTTGGAGGAAGGATGAAATGATTATTTTGTCTATGGATGGTTAAGAATTTATTTTGTTTTGAAATGGTTGAAGTGGTAAATATTTTTTGTTGTAACACCTTTGATATTTTGGGACTTTAAACATGACTCAATTATTTTGGTAATCAAATGCAATACTTTTTATTTTGTATATCATTATGTATTAACCGTGGTAATTTTTATGATGTATTGGTTTTATTGCTTGAGACAGATGGTGAGTTCCTTTTATGGGGTTCTGCCAAAATTTTTAAAGCGCATACTTTCCTCCAAGTCTATTTTTAATGCTTCCGCATTATATATATTTTAAAAACGGGTCAGGGTCTCATATTTAGTGGTATCAGAGCAAACATTTTTCGGACCAATGTTTGGCACATGACTTTTTCCGTTGGCGACACTTCGGTATGTATATTTCTTGTAAGGACCGTGTACCGTCTTATAGTAAATCTTATGTGATTATCGATAATTCATGAAATTGTCATTTGATTATGTAAATGATATATATCATGACAATGAAAATGAGAAAATAAGTGTTGATAATGAAATATCGTACTAGATATTGATTAATTAACAGAATTGAAGTTGTAAGAACTCGAGTGGAGAAGCCGGACGCCGATACAATACAAAACCAATATTTTGGACAGAACATGTAAGGCCCGAGATGTTAGCAATTTTTATGAGACCCCGAAAAGAAAAAATTGATTTAAATTTGATGGCAATTTCGTAATTATTGGGGGCCGAAGTGCAAATAGTGAAAATTTGAGGGACTAAAGTGCAATTAGCACTTGAGTGGACACTTGTCACATCATGCATGCCTAATATATATAGATATTCACTTTCCTTCAGCAAGAACCGAGCCCAATTCTCTGAGAAATCCCTTCAACTTTAGTTTGTTGTGATTTGTGATTTCGTGTGATCCGTATATCAGAAATTAAATCCGGAAACAGTACCGTACTCCTCTCGTCGACAGCTACAACTGGACGTAAGTTTTATTGAGTTCTGTTATCATTTGAAATTATGATATTGGAGAAATTATTATTTGATCATTATTATGTGTTCTAGGAATACTACACATCATAGAATCGAAACCAGATTGAAGAACAGATTGATTATGAATTGTTATGATTTTCTGATTATATTGATTGAGATTGGACAGATTTGAATTATGGAGTGATTACAAATTGTAGCTGATATGAGTTATGATTTGTAATTGATATCTGTTGGTATTGTATTGACGGGGATATCGGGATTGTGCCGTTATGCCGTTTTGATATCGGGATTGTGCCATTATGCCGTTGATTTGAATTAAATCCAGATTAATCAGATTCAGTGTCGAATTGAGAATGGAATATTGATATTATTATTATCGATATGTCATTTCAGATTTACAGAGACAGTCTTGAGTTCAGAACTTCCGTTTCTTCAGTTCGAGACTACAAACGAAAGGTATAAGTCAATGTGGTACCGGGAGATCGACTCAAGTAGGATATACTTGAGTTTCCCTAAATCACATACTTATTGTTATTATATGCTGTTCTATTGATTTATAGGAAGCATGTAATAGATGAGTATTAGACGAGTGATCTTGTGACAGAAGTGCCTGATTGTGGTGGGATCGCCACGGGCACATTGCATGATGTCAAAAGATAGTGTATTGGCGATAGTGCCACAGTCTGTGACGGATAGGTCAAGACACCAGATGTTTGGTTATATCGAAGTGGATAGAATGAGAGTTTTTTCTATTACTGTTGGTCGATATAGGAATACCAACATCTGGCAAACAGGGATCCCTAGACTAGGATTGAGTCTAGTCTGAGTCATGGAGTCACGGGTACGATTGATAGTTTGATATTATTTATGTTTCAGACTTTGATATATATCTGATATCTGCTTCATGCTTTATATTGATTATATGATTGCATGTTCATTGATTTATACTGGGATTATATTCTCACCGGAATTATCCGGCTGTTGTCGTGTTTGTATGTGTGCATGACAACAGGTGGGACAGGATCAGGGTTGAGAAGATGACGAGAGATCATGATTAGAGTGGAGATCATGGACTTTGATTGTGGGGACCCGGACGCTAATCATCTTTTTAATCATCTTTGGGATTTAATTATCAATTAAGATGAACATGGTTTAAAAATTTTTCTTTAAAATGCGGAAGGTAATGGAATCAATCTATTATACATCTCAGTATAAAAGTACAATAATGTACAACAATTATTCAACCTAGTCCAAGGTTCAACCACTAAATTTCAAGTATTAAACCAAGTCGACAATAAGTCCGGAATCACCACTCTAACTCATCTTCTCTCATCATCTTCTTGACCCCGATCCTGTCCCACCTGTTGTCATGCACACATACAAAACAAGACAACAGCCGGATACTCCAGTGAGAATAAATCCCAGTATAAAACATGTATACATGCATATACACAAAAAAAATCATAAAGCATATTATCATGCATAAAATTCATAACAATAGGTTTCATAGTCTAGGAAACCAAATCAAAATAAGCATGTAGTAACAATGGATTCCATAATCTCTGGAATCAAAATAAAATAAGCATGCAACTCAATTCAATTCATATCTTGACTCGACTCGACTCTAACTCTAGGGATCCCGGTGTGAATAAGACGTCACTGTCTGTCACCTACCGTTCCAATCGGGGTAACTGTACGTCTTATTCCTAGACTTCGGTCCTGTCTGTATCGAATGTCTACAATCGGATTGAATCTGATCCGAAGCGTCGATACCACCGAACATCTAGTTTGGCAAGTCTGCCAATGACTCTCTTATCTCAATGCTTGAATATAAATCTATAAACAAGACTTAATCATAATCAAATATAATTAATAAATCTAGTATGTGATTTAGGGAAACTCCAATCAAGTCTGATTCGAGTCCTATCTCCCGAATTCACATGAATTATACCTTTCTCTTCTCGGTCTGATGAAGACGAAGTCTTGTATTCCAATCTGTCCATATCAAAATCTGATAATGACAATCATATAAATACACTATCAGTATATAACTCAATTCAAGACCTGTTCTGATCAATACTCAAATCTGTATATAATCTGATCCATATCTGAACAAGGTACAATCTAATTCATATCAATAATATCACGATACAATCGAAATCATTACTGAATCTGGTCAATATCAATCTACTGATGTTTCGACGGCATAGCAATACAGTCACGATAACCCCGTCTATCTCAACATCACAGATATAATACCAGAATTCATAACCAGTACCAGTACAACCTCATAATTTGAATAATAACACAACTCTGATATAGAATCTCAACTAAATCAACTCTGAAATTCATAACAATTTCATACACAGTCTATTCTTTAATCTGACTTCAGTTATACAATGTCTACTGTAGCAGAAACATCATATCTGATTCATATCCAATTCTGACAATATCATAACTTCAAATCATGTCTAAATGTAACAAAACTTACGTCTAGTTGTAGTCTGCGTCTCTAGGAACACCGTACTGAAGTCGGATTCACAATCGGACGGATGGATCTCCAAAATCATCAATCACAAATTGAAATCCTTCCTCGGAGCCTTTTCTTGATTCCTCTCTGAATTGTGAAGAATGAGTCGATTGTATATCTATATATATACTGCATGCAACACCAAGAAACATGGCTTATTTTTCATGTTGCACGTCGCACCACGGGTGTGCTCACTTTTGCACCGCGGGTGCGCTCCATGTATTGATATGCATCAACTTTCCCCGAAGCTTGGACCGCAGGGTGCGCTCTGTCTTTTAACGTGGGTGCGCTGACCCTACTGGTACAACACCGCGGGTGCGGTCTGTCTAGCACCGCGGGTGCGGTGTCACTTCCGTAATTAATCTCCAACTCTCTGTCCATCAACCGCGGGTGCGGTCTTGTTCGTAGCGCGGGTGCGGTCTAGACTTTATGCAACACTTCATAATCTCATTTAGTGCTTCTCATTACATGTCATGCATACTCATATCTTCCGAATATCACATCAATGAAGACTAATAAATCTCGAGCCTTACATTTCTCCCCCTCTAAGAAATGATTTCGTCCTCGAAATCTCTAGTAATCCATTCAGACATATAAGAAGGAATGTATACAGAGTTTAATTCAAAAACTCATCTCAATGAATCCATTCTGAAATCTTAATCTCAGATCAGATTCTGTCTTTCAAGGAATATTTCTAATGCCCCGACGACTTTACTGTATATGCAACAGTAGAATATTCTTCGTTCTAAATTTTCTTCCTTTCACGAATCTCTGATTCCAGACCGAAGTAGTTATTCAAGAAGTATAAAATCCTAATACCACTCGAAATCATTTTAATCGAATCAATCGCAAAATACTGGCTATAAAATCTGGATTAGCATTTGAGACCAATCGTGAGCCTCTAAGATTATGTGCTATTCGGGCTGAACCAGAGCTGATTTTGAAAATTAAAGCGGCTCAGAAAGTTGATCAGAATGTTCAGAACTCGATTGGGATGGTCAGAGCAGGACATCGATCAGAGTATCGGGTACGTGACAGTGTACTGTATGTGAATAATCGTCTAGTTGTGCCAAATATTCAAGAGTTGAGACAACAGATATTGACAGAAGCGCACAGTAGTCGATTCAGTATTCATCCTGGTGGCAGAAAGATGTATAATGACTTGAAAGAACAGTTTTGGTGGAAACAAATGAAGACTGACATTACAGAATTTGTTTCCAGATGTCTGAATTTCCAA
Source organism: Primulina tabacum (assembly GCF_025594145.1). Taxonomy (NCBI): domain Eukaryota; kingdom Viridiplantae; phylum Streptophyta; class Magnoliopsida; order Lamiales; family Gesneriaceae; genus Primulina; species Primulina tabacum. The sequence goes on along the minus strand of NC_134557.1, from coordinate 22,740,717 downwards.
CAGGTGAAAGTGGAAAGAAAGAAACCAGGAGGATTGTTACAAAGTTTGTCCATTCCTGAATTGAAATGAGATCATATTTCCATGGATTTTGTGACACAGTTACCATGTTCCTCCAAAGGTTGTGATGCAATATGGGTTGTGATTGAAAGATTGACAAAATCTGCATGTTTCATTCAATACAAGATGACGTATCGATATGATCAGATGACCGATATTTTTGTCAGAGAGGTTGTTAGATTGCACGGAGTGCCGAAGTCGATTGTTCAGACCGTGAACCTCGGTTTACTTCGCATTTCTGGCAGAGTTTGCAGCAGGCTCTCGGTACGAAGTTACATCTGAGTACCGCATATCATCCACAGACTGATGGACAGTCAGAGCGGACGATTCAGACATTGGAAGATATGCTGAGAGCTGTAGTGCTTGATTTTAGCACTAATTGGTAAGATGCATTGCCTTTTTGTGAGTTTTCGTACAAAAATAGCTATCAAACGAGTATTGAGATGGCACCTTTTGAAGCTTTGTACGGAAAGAAGTGTCGATCCCCTCTTTATTGGGATGATATCTCTGAAGTTCCTGAGACTGGACCTGATATGATCAGAGATATGACTGGAAAAGTGAAACTGATTCAGAAGAAAATGAAGGCGGCTCAGGACCGACAAGCCAAATATGCCAACCTTCGACGTAGACCGTTGGTATTTGAGGTAGGAGATCGAGTATTCCTTAAAATTTCTCCTTTTAGGGGTGTGGTCAGATTTGGCAAGAAAGGCAAATTGTCTCCAAGATACGTTGGTCCGTATGAGATTCTCGAGAAGATAGGAGATCGTGCCTATCGACTTGCATTACCGCCTTCTCTATCTGGAATACATGATGTCTTTCATGTATCTATGTTACGGAAATATCTCACCGATGATTTCCATATTATCTAGCCAGACGAGGCTGAGCTTGATGAGTCTCTGAGTTATATTGAGAAACCAGTTCAGATTATTGATCGTAAAGAAAAGCAACTCACAACGAAGACCATCCCACTTGTGAAAGTCCAGTGGACTCGTCATGGCATTGAAGAAGCTACTTGGGAGACTGAATCAGATATGAGACAGGAATTCCCAGAGTTATTCCACTGATGTGAGTTTACTATTTTAGTTTCTGTTATTTCTGATTTGATTACCTGTTATATGATTGCTTGAGATTTCGAGGACGAAATCATGTCTCAGAGAGGGAGCATTGTAAGGCCCGAGAAGTTATCAATTTTTATGAGACCCTGAAAAGAAATAATTGATTTATATTTGATGGCAATTTCGTAATTATTGGGGGCCGAATTGCAAATAGTGAAAAGTTGAGGGACTAAAGTGCAATTAGCACTTGAGTGGACACTTGTCACATCATGCATGCCTAATATATATAGATATTCACTTTCCTTCAGCAAGAACCAAGCCCAATTCTCCGAGAAATCCCTTCAACTTTAGTTTGTTGTGATTTGTGATTTCGTGTGATCCGTATATCAGAAATTAAATCCGGACACAGTACCGTACTCCTCTCGTCGACAGCTACAACTGGACGTAAGTTTTATTGAGTTCTATTATCATTTGAAATTATTATTTGATCATTATTATGTGTTCTAGGAATACTACACATCATAGAATCGAAACCAAATTAAAGAACAAATTGATTATGGAATTGTTATGATTTTCTGATTATATTGATTGAGATTGGACAGATTTGAATTATGGAGTGATTACAAATTGTAGCAGATATGAGTTATTATTTGTAATTGATATCTGTTGGTATTGTATTGACGGGGATATCGAGATTGTGCCGTTATGCCGTTTTGATATCGGGATTGTGCCGTTATGCCGTTGATTTGAATTAAATCCAGATTAATCAGATTCAGTGTCGAATTGAGAATGGAATATTGATATTATTATTCTCGATATGTCATTTCAGATTTACAGAGACAGTCTTGAGTTCAGAACTTCCGTTTCTTCAGATCGAGACTACAAACGAAAGGTATAAGTCAATGTGGTACCGGGAGATCGACTCAAGTAGGATATACTTGAGTTTCCCTAAACCACATACTTATTGTTATTATATGCATTTCTTTGATTATTTTATGATGTTCTATTGATTTATAGGAAGCATGTAATAGATGAGTATTAGACGAGTAATCTTGTGACAGAAGGGCCTGATAGTGGTGGGATCGCCACGGGCACATTGCACGATGTCACAAGATAGTGTATTGGCAATAGTGCCACAGTCTGTGACGGATAGGTCAAGTCACCGGATGTTTGGTTATATCGACGTGGATAGAATCGGAGTTTCTTCTATTACTGTTGGTCGATATAGGAATACCAACGTCTGGAAACAGGGATCCCTAGACTAGGATTGAGTCTAGTCTGAGTCGTGGAGTCACGGGTATGATTGATAGTTTGATATTATTTATGTTTCAGAATTTGATATATATCTGATATCTGCTTCATGCTTTATATTGATTATATGATTGCATGTTCGTTGATTTATACTGGGATTATATTCTCACCGGAATTATTCGGCTGTTGTCGTATTTGTATGTGTGCATGACAACAGGTGGGACAGGATCAGGGTTGAGGAGATGACGAGAGATCATGATTAGAGCGGAGATCACGGACTTTGATGTTGCTGTAGATAGGGTTTGAACACTTGATAGCTAGTTGGAGAACCTTCGTTTGTATCGAATGTATGCTGTACAGGACTTGTACCTTATGTTATACTGATATGTATACTAGTATGATTTCCATTACGTTCCGCATTTAAAAAAAAAAATTAGACCCTGTTTATTATTAATTAAATTGTCCCAATGACGATTATGAACTAGATTAGCGTCCGGGTTCCCACAACAGGTGGTATCAGAGCGATAGATTCTTTAGATTGAGATAGGAGCTAGTGAGCGGGGTAGATTGAGTTTTCTTTCCTGCTTTTGAATGCTAGCATGTCTTACTGCTTTAATACATGTTAATTGATTTATCTTATTTGATATTGTAATATGTTTTATTGAGAATGAATCAGCACTGATTCTAGATCAGCAGTAAGATGATCGGAGGAGGACTGAAACAGGTTTGTTGTTTTGGGTTACTAATCATTTTGATAATCAGATATGCCTCCGAGAAGAATACCAGAACAGGGTAGTACTTCGAATCCTCCGATGGACGTTACAGCCACTCCTATGGAGACATTATTGAAAAGGTTTCGGTCGTTCCATCCGCCAACTTTGAAGGATACTGAGACTTCAGTGGATTGTGAGAGTTGGCTAGACGATATCGAGATGCTGTTTGAGTCCTTGGACTATACTGATGAGAGGAGAGTGAAACTAATTGGACACCAGTTTCACGATATTGCAAAGAACTAGTGGATTACCACGAAGAAGGCATTAGAGCATCGAGGTACGACTATTACCTGGAATGTGTTTAGAACTGAATTTTATCAGAGATTCTTTCCAGTGTCGTATAGGAAGGACAAGGGGGCCGAGTTTGCTAATTTGAGACAGGGCCAGCTAAACATTGAGGAATATGTGGCCAAGTTCTCGACCTTGTTGCGGTTTGCTCAACACGTGGCCGAGAATGAAGAAGCTATTGCTGATCAGTTCATCAATGGTTTGAATCTTGAGATTTTTACATTGGTGAACACAGGGCGATCGAATAATTTTACTGATGCCCTGAACCGAGCCAAGGGAGCCGAGCCGGTCTTATAAGACAAAGAGGAGCTTCGATTGTGCCTTCAGCATCGAGACCACAGATGCCTCCACCATCTCCCAGATTTGAGAGTGGCAGTGGGAGTGGAAAGAAAGATTTCCTGAAAGCTAAGGGAAAGTATTTCAAGAAGTCTGGCAGTAGTTCTTCCAGTTCTAGTGGCTCGAGACAGACTGGTCAGGGCCAGAGTTATACGGGACCCTATTGCAGCACCTGTGGATGGAAGCATTCTACTGAGCAGTGCCTAGGAGTGTTCGGCAGTTGCCGTATTTGTAGGCAGCAGGGACATTTTGCTCGAGTATGTCCACAGAGAGGTGCCCAGGGATCCCAGGCAGCAGAGTCATTTGGATCAGCGGCTCAGACAGGGAGACGACCATCTGCTGTTCATTCTTTCCAGCCAGCACCGTCTACTCAGTCAGAGCAGAGGCCAGGAGGAAGTCAGACAGTAAGCCAGCCTCCGAGACCGCAGGCCAGGGTGTTCGCTTTGACTGAGGATCAGGCTCAGGATGCACCTGATGATGTTGTTACAGGTAACTGTTTTATTTCTGGGTATCCTGCTTATATATTGATTGATACTGGTGCATCACATACATTTATTTCTGAGAGATTTGCATTGATACATGCATTACCTGTTGAGTCCCTATCTACTGTAGTATATGTCTCTTCTCCTTTGGGGACATGTTTGATATCAGTGAAGTCTGTTAGATCGTGTATGCTGCAGTATGATGGGCATGAGATTGAGTTAAACTGTATTGTGCTGGGGATATCTGACTTTGATTGTATTATCGGTATCGATATGTTGACCAAGTACAGGGCTACAGTCGATTGTTTCCACAAGATTGTAAGATTCAGACCTGAGATGGCTGATGAGTGGAAATTTTATGGTAAGGGTTCTCGAGCCAGAATTCCTTTGATATCTGCTATGAATATGACTCGATTTTTGCAGAAAGGAGCGGATGGATTCCTTATCTATTCAGTTGATTTACTGAAATCGAGTCCATCCTTGGCGGACTTGCCAGTGGTGTGTGAGTTTGCTGATGTATTTCCAGATGAGATTCCTGGTTTGCCTCCGATTCGAGAGATAGACTTCAGCATTGAGTTGATGCCAGGTACAGTTCCGATATCTAGAGCTCCATACCGAATGACACCAATTGAGTTGAAATGAATTGAAAGAACAGTTGGAGGATTTACTGGCCAAGGGGTATATCAGACCGAGTGTGTCTCCTTGGGGTGCTCCAGTACTGTTTGTGAGAAAGAAAGATGGTTCGATGAGGCTCTGTATCGATTATCGACAACTGAACAAAGCAACAGTAAAGAATAAATATCCGTTGCCTCGCATTGATGATTTGTTTGATCAGTTGTAGGGTTCATATGTATATTCCAAGATCGATCTGAGTTCTGGATACCATGAGCTGAAAGTAAGGGACTCTGATATCTCGAAGACAGTATTCAGAACCAGGTATGGACACTATTAATTTATTGTCATGCCATTTGGTTTGACGAATGCACCGGCTGTATTTATGGGGTTGATGAACCGTGTCTTTCAAAGATGTCTTGATGAGTTTGTTATCATATTCATTGATGATATATTGATTTATTCAAAGAATATGATGGAACATGCTGAGCATTTGAGAACCGTGTTGCGAATTTTGAGGGCTGAGAAGTTATATGCTAAACTGTCGAAATGCGAGTTTTGGTTGAAACATGTAGTATTTCTGGGTCACATTATATCCGTAGACCGTATTTCTGTTGATCCCAGTAAGGTTGAGGCAGTGATTTCTTGGCCGAGACCGACATCAGTGCCCGAGATTCGCAGTTTCATGGGTTTGGCAGGATATTATCGTCGATTCATTAAAGATTTTTCCAGTATTGCCAAGCCGATTACACAGTTGACTCGTAAGAATGCTCCATTTGTTTGGACTGAAGACCGTGAGTCCAGTTTTCTAGAGTTGAAAAAAAGATTGACCAGTGCTCCGGTGTTGACTATTCCGTCAGGTACTGGTATTTTGTTGTTTATCGTGATGCTTCTCACAGAGGTTTGGGTTGTGTGTTGATGCAGCGAGGCCAAGTCATTGCCTATGCTTCGAGACAGTTGAAGCCACACGAGACTCGTTACCCAATTCATGATCTTGAATTGGCAGCTATTGTATTTGTATTGAAAATATGGCGACATTACCTCTATGGTGAGAAGTTTGAGATTTATTCTTATCATAAGAGCATGAAATATCTTTTTTCACAATCCGAGCTGAATATGAGGCAGCGAAGATGGCTTGAATTGCTTAAAGATTTCGATTGTGAAATCAAGTATTATCCAGGAAAATCGAATGCAGTAGCTGATGCACTGAGTCGAAAGGTATGTTCTTTGTCCTTATCGACTATGGGTGTTTCCAATTTAATAGAAGACTGCTATTTGTCTGGATTAGCATTTGAGACAGATCGTCAGCCTCTAAGATTATGTGCTATTCGGGCTGAACCAGAGCTGATTTTGAAAATTAAAGCGGCTCAGAAAGTTGATCAGAATGTTCAGAACACGATTGCGATGGTAAGAGCAGGACATCGATCAGAGTATCAGGTAGGTGACAGTGTACTATATGTGAATAATCGTCTAGTTGTGCCAAATATTCCAGAGTTGAGACAACAGATATTGACAGAAGCGCACAGTAGTTGATTCAGTATTCATCCTGGTGGCAGAAAGATGTATAATGACTTGAAAGAACAGTTTTAGTGGAAACAAATGAAGAATAACATTGTAGAATTTGTTTCCAGATGTCTGAATTGCCAATAGGTGAAAGCGGAAAGAAAGAAACCAGGAGGATTGTTACAAATTTTGTCCATTCCTGAATAAAAATGGGATCACATTTCCATGGATTTGTGACACAGTTACCATGTTCCTCCATAGGTTGTGATGCAATTTGGATTGTGATTGACAGATTGACCAAATCTGCATGTTTCATTCCATACTAGATTACGTACCGATATGATCAGATGGCCGATATTTATGTCAGAGAAGTTGTTAGATTGCACGGAGTGCCGAAGTCGATTGTTCAGACCGTGATCCTCGGTTTACTTCGCACTTCTGGCAGAGTTTGCTGCAGGCTCTCGGTACGAAGTTACATCTGAGTACCGCATATCATCCACAGACTGACGGACAGTCAGAGCGGACGATTCAGACATTGGAAGATATGCTGAGAGCTGTAATGCTTGATTTTAGCACTAATTGGCAAGATGCATTGCTTTTCTGTGAGTTTTCGTACAACAATAACTATCAAACGAATATTGAGATGACACCTTTTGAAGCTTTGTACGGAAAGAAGTGTTGATCCCCTCTTTATTGGGATGATATCTCTGAAGTTCCTGAGACTGGACCTGACATGATCAGGATATGACTGGAAAAGTGAAACTGATTCAGAAAAAATGAAGGCAGCTCAGGACCGACAAGCCAAATATGCCAACCTTCGACGTAGACCGTTGGTATTTGAGGTAGGAGATCGAGTATTCCTGAAAATTTCTCCTTTTAGGGGTGTGGTCAGATTTGGCAAGAAAGGCAAATTGTCTCCAAGATACGTTGGTCCGTATGAGATTCTCGAGAAGATAGGAGATCCTGCCTATCGAATTGCATTACCGCCTTCTCTATCTGGAATACATGATGTCTTTCATGTATCTATGTTACGGAAATATCTCCCCGATGATTCCCATTTTATCCAGCCAGACGAGGCTGAGCTTGACGAGTCTCTGAGTTATATTGAGAAACCAGTTCAGATTATTGATCGTAAAGAAAAACAACTCAGAACGAAGATCATCCCACTTGTGAAAGTCCAGTGGAGTCGTCTTGGCATTGAAGAAGCTACCTGGGAGACTGAATCAGATATGAGACAGGAATTCCCAAAGTTATTCCACTGATGTGAGTTTACTATTTTAGTTTCTGTTATTTCTGATTTGATTACCTGTTATATGATTGCTTGAGATTTCGAGGACGAAATCATGTCTCAGAGAGGGAGAATTGTAAGGCCTGAGATGTTATCAATTTTTATGAGACCCCGAAAAGAAAATAATTGATTTAAATTTGATGGCAATTTCGTAATTATTGGGGGCCGAATTGCAAATAGTGAAAATTTGAGGGACTAAAGTGCAATTAGCACTTGAGTGGACACTTGTCACATCATGCATGCCTAATATATATGGATATTCACTTTCCTTCAGCAAGAACCGAGCCCAATTCTCCGAGAAATTCCCTTCAACTTTAGATTGTTGTGATTTGTGATTCCGTGTGATCCGTATATCAGAAATTAAATCCGGACACAGTACCGTACTCCTCTCGTCGACAGCTACAACTGGACGTAAGTTTTATTGAGTTCCGTTATCATTTGAAATTATGATATTGGAGAAATTATTATTTGATCATTATTATGTGTTCTAGGAATACTACACATCATAGAATCGAAAATAGATTGAAGAACAGATTGATTATGGAATTGTTATGATTTTCTGATTATATTGATTGAGATTGGACAGATTTGAATTATGGAGTGATTACAAATTGTAGCAGATATGAGTTATGATTTGTAATTGATATCTGTTGGTATTGTATTGACGGGAATCTCGGGATTGTGTCGTTATGCCGTTTTGATATCAAGATTGTGCCGTTATGCCGTTGATTTGAATTAAATCCAGATTAATCAGACTCAGTGTCGAATTGAGAATGGAATATTGATATTATTATTCTCGATATGTCATTTCAGATTTACAGAAACAGTCTTGAGTTCAGAACTTCCGTTTCTTCAGATCGAGACTGCAAACGAAAGGTATAAGTCAATGTGGTACCGGGAGATCGACTCAAGTAGGATATACATGAGTTTCCCTAAATCACATACTTATTGTTATTATATGCATTGCTTTGATTATTATATGTTGTTCTATTGATTTATAAGAATCATGTAATAGATGAGTATTAGACGAGTGATCTTGTGACAGAAGTGCCTGATAGTGGTGGGATCGCCACGGGCACATTGCACGATGACACAAGATAGTGTATTGGCGATAGTGCCACAGTCTGTGACGGATAGGTCAAGACACCGGATGTTTGGTTATATCGACGTGGATAGAATTGGAGTTTCTTCTATTACTGTTAGTCGATATAGGAATACAAACGTCTAGAAACAGGGATCCCTAAACTAGGATTGAGTCTAGTCTGAGTCGTGGAGTCACGGGTATGATTGATAGTTTGATATTATTTATGTTTCAGACTTTGATATATATCTGATATCTGCTTCATGTTTATATTGATTATATGATTGCATGTTCGTTGATTTATACTAGGATTATATTCTCACCGAAATTATTCAGCTGTTGTCGTGTTTGTATGTGTGCATGACAACAGGTGGGACAGGATCAGGTTCGAGGAGATGACGAGAGATCAAGATTAGAGTGTAGATCACGGACTTTGATGTTGCTGTATATAGGGTTTGAACACTTGATAGCTAGTTGGTGAACCTTCGTTTGTATCGAATGTATGCTGTACAGGACTTGTACCTTACGTTATACTGATATGTATACTAGTATGATTTCCATTACGTTCCGCATTTAAAAAAAAAAATTAGACCTTGTTTATTATAATTAATTAAATTGTCCCAATGACGATTATGAACTAGATTAGCGTCCGGGTTCCCACAGAACATCTGGCGCCCGAGCGGTAGAAAATGACCGCCTGAGTGCCAGTGTACCAAAAGTTGGGTAATTGTACAGAACTTGTGGCGCCCGAGCGGTAGAAAATGACGGCCCGGGCACCAGTGTAAAATATGTTAGTGCTCGGACAGAACGTTCCGCGCCCGAGCGGTAGTTTTTGACCGCTCGAGCACGGTGCAATTGACACTCGGAGATATAATGTCTCGCGCTCGGGCGCGAGAATTCTATCGCCCGAGCGCGATAACGGTGGAGATAAGAATAAGTTTTTCTTCTTTCCTTCATCACTTTAGTTTTTAGCAACTTCGAGAGAAAAGTTGGAAATTCAATTTCTTTCATCAAAATCGACTTCGAAACGTTGTCCAAATGCGAAACAAATTATATATTCGGAATCTTCGCGTCGAGAGCTTCCTTTTGAGGTAAGTTTCTTCTAGTTTCAGCAGCTCTAAATATTAAAGTGCTGGAATAGCATGTATTTGAAGTCGAAATTCTTATATGTGGTAGAATAACCGACAAGAAACTCGTATTTGATGTTGGAATTGAATTATATTATGATTTTGATTTGATATGAATTTTTAAAGTTTCAAAAGATATTTGAGACTTATATTATCGATTTTGAATGATGTTATTGATTGGAATGAATATGTTATTGATGTAGATAGATTATTATACTGATATCTTCAATCTACAACAACTGGAACGAAGAATTGAGGTATGTTGTGATCGGGTAACTTACGACAGGTATCTGTATCATATGATATATGTTTGATTGATTTGATTTGAAATATGTATCTATATGCCTTATGTGATGACGTGATGTGGCATATATGACATTGTGATTGGAATATCGATGTATAAAATAAATATTTTGTTAACACACATCGTTTGATACATACATCGATACATGACATGCACGATGAGCTATGATCCTTGGATACCCTGATATGATTTGATTAGATTCTGGGGTTTGTGAACACAATGCTATGTTTGGTATTATATGACCCTTAAAGCATAGTCATTTGTGGCCCCGACGATTGATTGAGATTTGGGATTTGATGGCGTGATGCAAACGTGGTTGGTCAAGCACCAAAGAAGGCATGGGAGTCGTTGGAGTTGCCCGAAGGACCTATAACTAGGGGACGTAGCAAGAAGTTTAAAGAAGAACTTCAAGGATTCATGGTGAGCTACCAAGGAAGTTCAACAAATGAGGTGTCTAAATTAGAGGAGCTTGGGGAACATGGACAAAATAATGGAAGTGTTTGGAATGTCATTCAAGTGATAAAAGTCCATGAGGACAGTAGCACGCGCGCACCCGTGCCAGAAGCGGCGCACCCGTGCGCGCGCATGCGCGCAAGATCCGGCGCGGCCGCGCGCTCCGTGCTGGGGAAGTGCAGTATATAGCGCGCCACCGCGCACCTGAACAGAATCTCGCGCGCCACCGCGCGAGATCATGCGCAGCCGCGCGCCCTACCGTGTAGAATTTTTTTACAACTTTCTTTATGACTTTTTACACTACTTTTTATGGTTTTTTGTTGATTATTTAAGACTTGTAATAGACCAAGACCGAAAAATAATTCAGATATATCAAATTTCTTGAGATTTTTCTCTCAAATTGCAAGGCATTTTGCTTTGTTCTTTACAAAAATCAAACTTATCAAAGATTGTATCTTTGTGGAATTTGTCAATTGATTTCACACGGATTGTCAAAAAAAGTTCTTTGAAGGTTCGTATGAAATTCGATTGTTATTATCTTTGATATTTGTTTCTAAGTGTTAATCGCTTAGAGGTGAATATCACAAATCGTTGCTTGTTTCAAAAGATCGGGACAACACAATCGATCCTTGTTCGTTATTGAATTGAAGGTGCGATTCTAATTTATCGTGTTTGCTTCTCATTCGTACGAGGATTCGTATCATTTGGTATCAGAGCTTTTGGTTCTTTTTGAATCAAGTAAGTTATCGTTGCTAATTTCAGATCTGTCTAAAAATAAAAAAATTAAAAAAAAATCCGTTCTGTTATCAGATCTGTGTTATCCTTTCGTTTCTAGATACGAATCTGACCGGGTGTTATGTGCTAATGGTTGAAAGGAGATTTAAGATGCGTTGTTGCCTCGGACTTTCAAGCTTGATTGTGATTAAAGATGATGAATCAAGCATATTCAAGCAAGTGGTGGAGTTCAACAAAGAATACAGAAGGACCTATAACGAAGGGACGTAGCAAGAAGTTTAAAGAAGCACTTCAAGGATTCATGGTGAACTACCAAAGAAGTTCAACAAATGAGGTGTCTAAATTAGAGGAGCTTGGGGAACATGGACACAATGATGGAAGTGTTTGGAATGTAATTCAAGTGCTAAATGATCATGAGGACAGCAGTACGCGCGCACCCGCGCCAGAAGCGGCGCAGCCGCGCGCATGAACCAAGAACAGGCGCGCCACCGCGCGCGCCCATGTGCGTGCCACCACGCGCATTGGCAGAACTTCGCGCGCCCCCGCGTGATCTCGTGCTACCACGAGTCCTTCCGTGTCAAAATTGTTATCTACTTCTATTAAGCCTTTTCACACAACTTTTCTTGAATTTCATTGTTTATATAACGCATTGTATCAATGAAGGAACGGACAATTCAGATTGATAAAAATATTTTGAGGAGTTTCTCTCAATTCTCAAGGCTTTTAAAGCTTTGTTCAAAATCAAATCAAACTTATCAAAGATTGCATCTTTTTGGCGTTTGTCGATTGTTTTTCGCACGGATTGTCAAAACAAGTTCTTTGAAGGTTCGTGTGAAATTAGATTGTTATTATCGTTGATATTTGTTGCTAAGTTTTAATCACTTAGAGGTGAATATCACAAATCTTTGCTTGTTTCAAAAGATCGGGACAACACAATCGATCCTTGTTCGATATTGAATTGAGGGCGCGATTCTAATAATCGTATTTGCTTTCATTCGTACGAGGATTCGCATCATTTGGTATCAGAGCTTCTGGTTCTGTTTGATTCAAGTAAGTTATCGTTGTTGTTGTTATTTTCAGATCTGTCTAAAATTTCGTTCCGATCTCAGATCTGTGGTATCCTTTCGTTTCTATTGTCAAATCTTTCCATATAAAAAAAATATAAGAAAAGAAAAACATAAATTTCGTTCTGTTATCAGATCTGTGTTATTCCTTCATTTCAGTTCTCAGATCTGTGTTATCCTTTCGTTGCTATTTTCAGATCTGTCTAAAAAAAAATATTTCGTTTTGTTATCAGATATGTGTTATCCTTTCGGTTTTATTTTTAGATCTTTCTAAAATTCTGTTCTCAGATCTGTGTTATACTTTCGATTCTGTTTTCAGATCCGTGTTATCCTTTGTATTGTTGTAAGATCTTCGTTATTCTAGTGTTCTTTGTTTTGTGCAGTCCAAGTGAGACAGTTGCGAGTGTCCACGAGTTAAATCTTGTTAGTTTGATATACAAGTACGAAGCTTGAGCACAACTTTTGATATAACTATCAAATTCGAGTGAAAACACTTGAGTGCGAGCGTTATTTCTTTGGAGTGACCGGTGAGTATTTTGTAGTGAAAAAAAAAAGAGAAAAAAAAGGAGAGTCGAGTGAATTTTCATTGGAGTGATCAGTGAGGATTCGTGGTGAGGAAACTTATTTTTTTATTGTTTTATACTAACCTTTTCTTGCAGGTATAATGATTAACGATCGTCAATTTCAATTAATGTTAGGAGGGTTGGATAAAATGTGGGAGAAGGAGTTTAAGCCTCTACGAAAAAAATATAGGAGGTGCGAAGAAGAGGTGACATGTAATGGGCATGTTGATGGGGATAGACGAGTTAGTAGATTTAGAAAAAATAGAGCGTTGCATTTGGATAGGGATGATGATATGCGATGTGAGAAAGATAGAGGAGTTGGCATAAGAGGTGAACGTGGTTTGCAAGGGGAGTCGTTGATATCCACTTGGAGGACAAGCTTGGAAGAGAAACTCATTGCTAGGCCAAAGAATGAGTCGAGAGTTGAAGCTAGCAAATATGAATATCAAGGTACAAGTAAAAACTCAAATTCTAGTACTTGTGATATTATATGTTGTTGGTGTTTAGAAATTGATCATGAGATCAATCAATGTCCACGTGATAAGGTGGCCATAGTATAATCATCTGTTGAACCTGAATATGAAGTTGAGGTTGGGGAGATTGAGGATGATAATACTACACTGGTTCTTGACACGAGTGTTGAGCAGTATGTGGTGGAAGGTGAATTGATAGACGATGGTACTTCACTGGTTGATGATACGAGTACTGTTAAACAAAACCTTGTGGACAGTGAATCATTGAGTGGTGAAGAAGTTTCTATTTTGTCTACCATGGGAGAGGAGAGTAGGCAAGGAAAAGTTATTATGCATAAATTCGTTGAGCAACGAAATACTTCATTTGTTCAATTAAATCCAATTGTTGTTCGTGAGAATCAATTGACATTCCTTGAATTGAGCGAAAAAGAAAATAAATTGGCCGAAAGAAAGAGAGAACAAAAGAGTGTGATGGCCATAGAAAAGAAAGAAGAGAAAAAAGAACAAGAAAAAGAGGCCAAAGAAAATAAAAAGAAAAGAACTTTATGGCCCAAAAAAGTGAGATGGAGAGATGTTTATTTTTGCATAAACCATTTCATGTACCTTTGTACAAAGTAGTTTATTGTTATGGTGATGATATAGCCGGTTCATTCCTGAGCATTGCTATTTCTTATTTGCAGGTTCTTGGGGTTGTCATACCAAGGAGACAAGTGAGTTTTACTAAAGAGAGAACCCAAGGGTCCGAGCCTCGAGAATACAAGTACCATCGCGATGAGGTAAGTTTGGTTGCCAACACAACAACTATGAGGTATGACTTTCTTCCTTTCTTTAAATTTGTATTGCTTTGTTTTCAAGAATTTGTATAACGGGTTGCAAGTTTGGTGGTTAGAGGACCGGGTGTCAGTTTGTCTTTATTCCTTGGTTGTTATTGATGTGAGACTATTGATGAAATGCATGTACTTTTATGAACTTTGATTTTTCACGATTTACAAAGTTGATGGGGTTTGTTTACTACAAGGGTTTATATACATTATACTTAGATTTTGTGATAAGATAAGATATTGCATTGATAGTACATGTGACGTGTCCTATTTCCATGATTTATATTTGATTGGTGATGGTTGTGAAGATTACATGGATAGTATATTTAGGGTGTTCTATTTGCATGATATGCTTGTTTAATGGTTTTGAGAGGTGCAAGGATGAACATGATTATTTCTTTGTTCATGATGAATACCTATTTAAAGAAAATAAATTTTTCATCCTACATCCATTGCATGGTTGTTGCTTGATATGGAGGCACATGATATTTGTTTGATTGGTAGCTATGAAATAATTAGAGCCATAGATAGGATGCATGAATTTTTACTATGGTTGCATATGAAGAAGTATGTTAAGTGGTGTAGTCAAGTGTGCATTAGATATAGGGAAAGGGCATCTAAGTTTGATTCTTATGTGTTGCATCAGTTATATCTTATTCCTAATGGACTATGATCGTACACGTGTATGGATTTCACTTGTGTGTTAACTAGGTCTAAGAAGGGGAGAAATATGATCTTTGTGATAGTTAATGATATCATATCATTTGGTGTCACTCGTCAATTGGTGTATGTTGAGTATGATGAATACATATGGCAGGCGACCGTGAAGTTGGAGTTTCTGGTGCTGATGAGCGAGCACCTGATAACGTCTACAAACGTGAATTTAAAGGTAAGCATGTTTATAATTTAATTCTTTTTATTATTAACTTGCTTCGTTTTTGCGTAGGTAGACAAGATTTGAGGACAAATCTTTTTGAATAAAGGGAGTATGATACGAATCTGACCGGGTGTTACGTGCTAATGGTTGAAAGGAGATTTAAGATGCGTTGTTGCCTCAGCCTTTCAAGCTTGATTGTGATTAAAGATGATGAATCAAGCATATTCAAGCAAGTGGTGGAAGTTCAACAAATAATATACCGAAGGACCTATAACGAAGGGACGTAGCAAGAAGTTTAAAGAAGCACTTCAAGGATTCATGGTGAACTACCAAGGAAGTTCAACAAGGGGTGTCTAAATTAGAGGAGCTTGGGGAACATGGACACAATGATGGAAGTTTTTGGAATGTAATTCAAGTGCTAAATGATCATGAGGACAGCAACACGCGCGCACTCGCGCCAGAAGCGGCGCAGCCGCGCGCATGAACCAGGAACAGGCGCACCACCAGGCCACAAGTGGCGCCACGGCGAGCGCCCATGCGCGCGCCACCGCGCGCATTGGCAGAACTTCGCGCGCCCCCGCGCGTGATCTCGTGCTACCGCGCGTCTTTCCGTGTCCAAATTGTTATCTACTCTAATTAAGCCTTTTCACACAACTTTTCTTGAATTTTATTGTTTATATAATTCATTGTATCAATGAAGGAACGGACAATTCCGATTGATAAAAATATTTTGAGGAGTTTCTCTCAATTCTCAAGGCTTTTAAAGCTTTGTTCAAAATCTAATCAAATTATCAAAGATTGCATCTTTGTGGCGTTTGTCGATTGTTTTTCGCACGGATTGTCAAAACAAGTTCTTTGAAGGTTCATTTGAAATTCGATTGTTATTATCGTTGATATTTGTTGCTAAGTTTTAATCACTTAGAGGTGAATATCACAAATCTTTGCTTGTTTCAAAAGATCGTGACAATACAATCGATCCTTGTTCGATATTGAATTGAGGGCGCGATTCTAATAATCGTGTTTGCTTTCATTCGTACGAGGATTCGTATCGGTTCTATTTTCAGATCTTTCTAAAATTTAGTTCTGTTTTCAGATCTGTGTTATACTTTCGTTTCTGTTTTCAGATCCGTGTTATCATTTGTTCTGTTATCAGATCTGCGTTATTCTAGCGTTCTTGGTTTTGTGCAGTCCAAGTGAGACAGTTGCGAGTGTCCACGAGTTGAATCTTTTTAGTTTGATTTACAAAAATTGATCACACTTTTGAGAGAACTATCACGTTCGAGTGTGTGGGGACCCGGGCTCTAATTCAATTATCTTTGGGATTAATTGGATCTTTGCTAGCAAATGTGGGTCAAAATTTTTGCTTTTAATATCAAAAACAATTGTATAAAAATCATACACAAATAATACCTCTATTTTATTTCAACAAACATAAGTACATGTTTTGTTCCACTTCATACTTAAATAAACTAGTATTTGAAACACATTACATATCAAATGTAAACACTACTAGTTCATCTGCTACGCTCGTAATCACCACGCTATCTTGATCTCTCATCTTTGTCTCGACCCTGATCCTGCCCCATCTGTTGTCATGCACACATACAAACAAGACAACAGTCGGATAACCTTGGTGAGAATAAATCCCAGTATAAACAATGTCTACATGCAATTACTAAACTAACATAAAATCATGGAACATATATCACTCCATGTATCATAGTCTGAAATTTGATTCAATATCAAATAGTAACTAAAACATGGATCGTAATCTACGAAACATAAACTATACAATCTGTAATTCAATTCTTGACTCGGCATCTCAGACTCGATTCATCTTCTTCTAATCTAGGGATCCCGGTGAATAAGAACATAACAAGTCTCCCACCTACTACTACCGTTCGCGGTGGAGGTACGTTCTTATTTCTGGACTTTGGTCTACTCTATGTCGAATTATCTGCAATAAGGACAGCTCTGTCTCATAAGCATGTCGATACACCAAACGTCCAGTGTCTTGGCATATCTGCCAAAGACTAAGCCTATTCTGACAATGTGCAATGGGTTAGTGACTATTCTGTCATAATCTAACCCCTTTGTCATTGACTCTCACTTAATAGCTATCTGCTCTCTACTATCTAATTCAATAAAATAAACGTAATCATTTAAAAACACAAAGGTATAAAAGAAGCAATACCATACAAGTATGTGTGTTAGGGAAACTCGAGTTAAATCTAACTCAAGTCAATCTCCCAGTTAACATCGATATATACCTTTCTCTTCTCGGTCTGACGAAGTCGAAATCTCGAATTCAAATCTCTCCATATCTAACCTGGCAATGACAATACCGAATAGACATAATATCAATAGACATTCTCAAATCAATACTGGATATAATTAGAATGAAATCAAATTCTATTTCAACGGCATAACTGCACAAAAACGATATACCCAGAAATATCATATCTATCAGATACCAATCCCAACATCTCATAATCAATGATAATACAAATCTAATATCAAATCTCAATCAATCCTGCATCTGATTAATATCAATCTACTGATTCGACGGCATAACGGCGTAATCTCGCGATACCGGTCACTCAAACCTCAATAATCAATACAAGAACTCATACTCCTCATCATAAACACATCTACCATGCTGAAATCTGCATATACCCAACTCAAGACATGGTGAACATAATTATAATAACATACGATGTTCGTTCTTTGATCCGGTTACGAATATACGTTCACAATAATCATAAGAACACATAATCTTAATCATATCAGAATTTCTCCAACATCTAAACTTCAAACTATCGAGGAACTGAATAAAACTTACATCCCCTTGAACCCTTTGATGAGAGAAGCATGAAACTAAATTCGGATCTAAAATCCAATGGCTAGATTTTGAGTAATCACAATTCAAAGATGGAATGAAGCTTGAGGATTTCTGAAGTGTGCTCTCGTTCTTGCTGCTGAAGCTGATGAAGGAAATGTAGACAACACACTATATTGCATGGCTAAGGGCAAGTGTCTTATTTTTTCATTCAGCACGTCGCACCGCGGGTGCGCTACACATTGCACCGCGGGTGCGCTAGGCGTATTTATCCAAACTCAAATTTCAGAAGCGGCGGCCGCGGGTTCGCTGGCTCTTGCCCCGCGGGTGCGGTCTTGTCTCTGTAAATTTACTGAGGTGCGGTGGCTTTTATACCGCGGGTGCAGTCAAGCTACTGTCAACTTTCAACATTTTATGGTAAACGATCGTGGGTGCACTATCTTTTGAACCGCGGGTGCACTGTCTCTGCTGTCCCAACCATATATTTTACAACTAGAATCGAATCGCAACATCGCTTCTTCGGCCTTTGATAAATACATGAAATCATGCATTAATAATTGCTGATTACCAACTCACATCTCGGGCCCTACATTTCTCCCCCTCTTAGATATGAGTTCGTCCTCGAACTCGCAGGCAATCAATCAAAACAAGTAAAAGAACCAATAAAATCAAAAGCTGAATAAATACTCACATCATGTAAATAACTCGGGATATCTTTGTCTTATCTCTGATTTTGTCTCCCAAGTCGCTTCTTTAATGCCATGACGACTCCACTGGACTTTCACTAGCGGAATAGTCTTTGTTTTGAGTTGTTTTTCTTTCCCATCAAGAATCTGGATTGGCTGTTCAATATAACGTAAAGTGTCGTCAAGCTCGGCTTCATCAGGTTGAAGAATATGAGAAGTATCATGCATATATCTACTCAACATCGATACATGAAAGACATCATGTATCCCAGATAGAGAAGGAGGAATGGCGAGTCGATAGGTATGATCTCCAATCTTCTCAAAAATCTCGTATGGATCGATATATTTTGGAGACAACTTTCTTTTCTTGTCAAATTTGACAACATTTCGGAAAGTAGAAATATTCAAGAATACTCAGTTTCCTGCCTCAAACACCAGTAGTCGTCGTCTGACGTTGGCATCTTTGGCCTATCTGTCTTGAGCTGCCTTCATTTTCTTCTGAATCAACTTCACTTTTTCTGTCATATCCCTGATCATATCAGGTTCAATCTCAGGTATCTTCAATAAGTCACCCCAATATAAGGGAATCTGCCCTTTTTGCCGTACAACGCTGCAACTGGTGACATCTCTATATTCATCTGCGAGTTATCGTTGTACGAGAATTCATAAACTGGCAAAGTTTCTTGCCAAGTAGTGCCAAAATTTAGTACTACAGCTCTGAGCATATCTTCAATGTCTGGATAGTCTGCTCTGACTGTCCATCGATCTATGGATGATATGCAGTACTCAATCTAACTTCATACCCAGAGTCTGCTATAAATTGTGCCACAAGTGTTAAATAAACCGAGAATCACGTCTGATACAATCGTCTTCGACACTTCCTGAAATCTGACCACCTTTCTGACATAGATCTCTGCCATCTGGCTATGTCTGTACGTTATTTGGTACATCATAAAACATATTAATGGATTAATCTATCGATAGCAATTTAACTCGCATCACAATCTCACAAAGGTCTCGGTAACTTCGTTACAAGATCCATAGAACTTTGATTTCATTTCCCTTCCGAATTAGACACACTCTGTAACACATCTTCTGGTTTCTATCTTTATGTTTTTTATCTGTTGGCAATTCAGACATTTCGATACAAATTCTGCATATCTGATCTTATCTGTTTCACCCAAAATCTGTCTTTTCAATCATTATACATTTTTCTGCCATCAGAACAATACTGAATCGACTGCTATGTGCTTCTGACAACATCTGTCGTCTCAAATCTGAAATATTCAGCATAATAAAACAGTTACTCACCTATAACATACTGTCACCAATCTGATATGCTGGTCAATGCCTTGTTCTGACTATCAATATCGAGTTCTGAACATTTTGATTCACTTTCTGAACCGCTGTAATTCTCAAAATCAACTCTGGTTCACCCTAAATAACGTAGAATCTTAACGGGTTACAATCTGTGTCAAACACAATTTCAGAACAACTGCAATATTCAATCAAATTCGAAACACAAATAATTCGAAACTGATCTTCTAAACTCCGAAAACTGCAATTTCTGACAATACTATCGGTCTTGGCTAACTGATCACGTCTTCAACATGGTTCAGATCAATTGCTATACCATTTTCGGATATACTGTGCCCCGAATACAATCTGTCTCATCCAAGATTCACAGCTCAACACTTTCTGTATACAACATTTCAGTTCTCAGAATATTCAATACACAATTTCAAATATTCGGTTCAGTCAGTCATATACTTCGAATATATCAGAGTATTATTGATAGAACGAGCATAAAATCATCAGAATCCTTCTAACCATAAGGTTCCCCACTCATAAATATAACTGAAGCATGCTAAAGAGAAATACTAAATCAGATGTACTCTCTGCCAGTACTCGTCTAACTGATCTTTCAATTCTTTTCATTTGATCAGTGTCATTCTGTACGGAGTTCTAAAAATAGGAACAACACTTGGTATCGAGTCAAGACTGAAATCAATCTTCCTGACTGAAGGCAAACCCGGCATCTCATCTAGGAAGACTGTAACAACTCTCCTGCTACTGGCAAATCAGTCAATGATACGCACAATTTCAATAAATCAACTGAATACATAGGGAATCAATTTGTTTCTTTCGATAATCATCGAATCATATATAATACGGATATTAAAGGAATTCTAGATCTAGAATCCTTATCGTACAGTATTTATTCTTAGGCCATTTCAGGTCCGAATCTTACTATCTCCAGGAAGGAGTCTACGATAATTTTGTACTTGGTCAACATATCTATAGCAATAAAGAATCAAAATCGAGCAACCCAAGTATTATATCATCTAACTCAATCTCACTATCTGTAACACTATAGCATACACTGTGTAATAGATGTTACTGATACAAAACCTCTCCTTAAGGATGAAGAGACACCTACTACATCAACTAATGACTCAATAGACAAAACATTTATCAATACAATTTATTAAAAAATCATATATAGGATGTACGAGCATCTCTCAATACATATGTAAAATAATTACAAAAGAACAGTTATCTGTCACTTTCTTATCAAGTACATCCTGGGTCTGTCCCTCAGTCCCCGTAACCACTCTGGTTCTTTTTTGCTCCTGGTTGGGACTGGAATCTTCGGGAACCTCTCTGCGGACATAATCTGGCAAAATGTCCTGGCTGTCGGCAGATACGGCAACTACCACTTACTCCTTGGCATTTATCTGTGGGATGTCTCCCTCCACAAGTTCTGCAATAGACCCGGGTATAACTCGGGCTAGAACCACTGGAGCTAGATGAACCGCTCCCTAGCTTCTTGAACTGCTTCTTTCTAGCTTGCAACTGTTCTTTCTTTCCACCACTGCTGCTGCCAAACTCGACTCTGGGAGGCAGTTGCTGTGAACTCGGTGTTGGAAGAACATACGAAGTTTCCTTTTGTCTCATCAGAACTGCTTCTGCTCTTTTAGCTCTATTCAGTACATCAGCAAAGTTATTCGGTCGTTCCACATTTACCAATGTACGTATCTCTGGATTCAATCCCTGGTTGAACTGATCATATACAGCTTCTTCATTCCTAGCCACGTGAGGAGCAAAACGTAGCAAGGTAAAGAACTGAGCCAAATACTCATCAATAGTCAACTGACCCTGTCTCAGATTTGCAAACTCTGCACCTTTATCCGGTCTGTATGATACGGGGAAAAATCTTTGATAGAATTCAGTTTTGAAGATTTTCCACGTAATTACTGTATCACGCTGTTCTAAAGTTTCCTTGGTTACCAGCCACCAACTCCTTGCCATCTCACGTAATTGGTGCCCAATCAGTTTAACTCTACACTCATCTATGAAATAAAGAAATTCAAATAGCATTTCTATGTCATCTAGCCATTTCTCACAATCAACTGGCGTCTCAGTACCCTTCAGAATCGGCAGTTGAAACTACTGAAACCTCTTCAACTGTGTTTCCATCATAGTTTCTGGCGCATCCATCTGATTACTCAAAGTACTACCTCGTTCTGGAATTTTTCGAGGAGGTATATCTGATTATCATAAGAGTTAGCAATCATATGAGACAAATCTTACTCAGTCCTTTTCTGATCAGCTTACCTCTGATCAAGAATTGGTTCTGATTCATTCTCAAATAATATAGGGTACAGGTTACCAATTAAATCATATCATCGGGTAACATGTTGTCATACTAGCATATAACAATTGTAAAATCAACAAAAGATAAATCACATGCTAGCACACAAAAGCAGGAAAGAAAACTCAATCTATCCCGCTCACTCTCTTCTAGTTCAGTCTAAAATATTTATTGCTCTGATACCACCAGTTGTGGGGATCCGGGCTCTAACTCAATTATCTTTGGGATTAATTGGATCTTTGCTAGCAAATGTAGGTCAAAATTTTTACTTTTAATATAAAAAACAATTGTATAAAAATCATACACAAATGATACCTCTATTTTATTTCAACAAACATAAGTACATGTTTTATTCCATTTCATACTTAAATAAACTAGTATTTGAAACACATTACATATCAAATGTAAACACAACAGCACGCGGGCACCCGCGCCAGAAGCGGCGCAGCCGCGCGCATGAACCAGGAACAGGCGCGCCGCCGCGCGCGCCCATGCACGCGCCACCGTGCGGAAACCCGCGCCACCGCGCGCATTGGCAGAACTTCACGCGCCCCCGCACGTGATCTCGTGCTACCGCGTGTCTTTCCGTGTCAAAATTGTTATCTACTTTTATTAAGCCTTTTCACACAACTTTTCTTGTATTTTATTGTTTATATAATGCATTGTATCTGTAATGCCCGATATTTTGATTATGATAATCAGAAATGATTCGGTGATTAATTGATGTGATTATAGACGGAAAGGATCGGACCGGGAAAGACGAGAAAATGCATGAAAATGTGCGAGGAATAATAGCCCTCGCGCATATGCGCGGCACAGATGCGTGCATATGCGCGACGTGGGCAGAGGACCTCGCGCATATGCGCCAAGTAAGTCGCGCATATGCGCGAGACTGTACAAGCTAAGTCCAGAGGACCTCGCGCATATGCGAGGAGATGAGTCGCGCATATGCGCGAGCTGCCGAGAAGCTTATCCACGAGACGAGTAGGTCTCGCGCATATGCGCCGATATTAGTCACGCATATGCGCGAGACGTGCAGTAGGCACACCGAGCCACTTGGCTTATTGCATGTGCGTGGATGTGTGTGTATATATATATATATATATATATATATACCTTGCAATTCTTCCAAAAAGGAGAAACGAAGAAAAGGGAGGATTCAGAGAAAGAAAGAAATCCTTACGCCTTTTGGGAGAAATCCGTCTATCTGATTTTGAATCCGACTTCAGTACTGTGTTCCTATCGACGTAGGCTACAACTGGACATAAGTTTTACTACGTTTTTATATGATTTGAAATTATGGTATTGTCAGAATCTGATATGATTCTTATATGATGTTCTGGTCATGTTAGACATTGTATAATCGAAACCGGACTGGAGAACAAATACCATATGAAATTGTTATAATTTTCGGAGTAGTTTTGGATTCGATTTGATATCAGAATTGAACTGTTATCGATTATGAGGTGTTGGAATTGATATCTGACTGATATGGTAGTGCTGGATATATTGAAATTATGAAATTATATTGTTGAAACAGAATTTGATTTAATCCTGATTATATCCAGTATTGATTGAGTGATGTATTGATGTCGTACCCTCAATATTGTTATTGTCAGATTGAGTATTGACAGGCTTTGAGTTCGAGACTTCGACAGAGTCTGAGTATCAGAAAGAAAGGTATAAAATAATGTTGAGTTGGGATTGCACAACTCGAGTGAGGTTTGACTCGAGTCTCCCTAAATCAAATACTTAGTTTATTGCATTGATATTTGTAATTGATGAGATTGATGTTTGTAGTCTATTGACTTATAGCCACTGCATGTATTGACTACTGATTGTTTAGTCATTGGCTGATTCGCCTAGTCACCGGCTAATTCGTCTGGTTATTGGCTGATTCGTCTAGTTATCTACTAATTCGTCTAAACCTTGACTGATTCGCTTAATTACTGACTGATTCGTCTAATTATTGGCTGATTCGCTTAATCCTCGACTAATTCGTCAATTCTGTGGCTGTTTCGCCCAGACACTGGATATATGAATTATATCGATGCCGTTTAGGGTTGATTCATTCCTATCGACTGAGATTCGATATAATTAACAATATCCAGACATTGGGATCCCTAGGTTAGAGTTGAGTCGAGTCTGAGACGACGCATTGTTTGAGTCGAGTTTGTGATGACTAGTTGATTTACAGTTTTATATCATTCATGTTTGTTGATTTGCTGCATGTTAATGATATTTGTTATATGCTTTTGTATATGTTTTTATATGATTGCATGTTTACATTATTTATACTGGGATTTATTCTCACCGGGGTTATCCGGCTGTTGTCTTTTTTTGTATGTGTGCATGACAACAGGTGGGACAGGTTCAGGGTTGAGAAGATGAAGAGAGATCGTGATTAGAGTGGAGGCTCCGGACTTGGATTAGAGATAGGGTTAGACACGTGACATTAGCTGTTAAACCTTAGTTGAATAAATGTATGTGGTACAGGACTTGTACTTTTATACTGAGATGTATATATGTTTTATTTCACTACGTTCCGCATTTTAAAAAAAAATTTAGACCCTGTTTTTTTATAATTGATTAATTAGTCCCAATGATGATTAAGAACATGATTAGCGTCCGGTCCCCACAACAGGTGGTATCAGAGCGATAGATCCTTTAGACTGAGATAGAAGCTAGTGAGCGGGGTAGATTGAGTTTTCTTTCCTTGCTTGTGATTGCTAGCATGCTTTACTGCTTTAGATAATACATGTTACTTGACTTATCTGATTTGATTGTGTAATATGTATTATTGGGAACGAATTTGAACCGATTCTCGATCAGCAGTAAGATGATCAGGAGGAGGGACTGAATTGAAACAGGTTTGTTGGATTGGGTTACTAATCCTTTTGATATTCAGAAATGCCTCCTCGAAGAATACCAGAACAGGGTAGCACATCAAATCCTCCAATGGATGTTACAGTCACTACAATGGAGACATTATTGAAAAGGTTTCAGTCGTTCAAACCACCGACACTGAAGGGTACTGAGGCATCAGTTGAATGTGAGAGTTGGTTAGATAACATTGAGATGCTGTTTGATTCACTAGAGTACAGTGATGAGCGCCGAATAAAATTTATTGGGCACCAGTTGCTTGATGTTGCAAAGAACTGGTGGATTACGATGAAGAGGGCCTTAGAGCATCGATGTACGACTATTACTTGGGATGTATTTAAAACTGAGTTTTAGCAAAGATTTTTCCCAGTGTTGTACAGGAAAGACAAGGGGGCGGAGTTTGCCAATTTGAGACAGGGTCAGCTGAACATTGAAGAATATGTGACCAGGTTCTCTACCTTGTTAAAGTTTGCTCCCCATGTGGCTGGAAATGACGAAGCCGTTGCTGATCAGTTCATCAATGGTTTGAATCCCGATATATTTACACTGGTGAACACAGGGCGACCGAAAAACTTTGCTGATGCCATGAATAGAGCAAAGGGCGCGGAAGCGGGCCTGATAAGGTAGAGAGGAGCAGCAGATATTCCTCCCGCACCGAGACCACAGCAACAATCTCCCCGATTTGAGAGTGATATTAACAGTGGTGGAAAGAAAGATTTTCTGAAGGCTAGAGGAAAGCAGTTTAAGAAGTCTGGTGGCAGTTCTTCTAGCTCCAGTGGTTCCAAACAGAGTTATAACGGAACTTACTGCGGAAATTGTGGAGGGAGACATTCCACTGAGCAATGCCAAGGAGTACTTGGTAGTTGCCACTTCTGCAAACAACAGGGACATTTTGCCAGAGTATGTCCACATGAGGGTTCTCAAAGATCCCAGGGAGCCGAATCATCTGGATCAGCGGCACAGTGGAGTAGACGATCAGCTGCTGTTCCTTCATTTCAGCCAGCACCATCTCAGTCACAGCAGAGGCCAGGAGGAAGCCAGACAGTTGGCCAGCCTCCTAGACAGCAGGCCAGAGTATTTGTTTTGACTGAGGAGCAGGCTCAGGAGGCACCAGATGATGATGTTGCAGGTAACTATTCTTGATGTAGTTATCCTGCTTTTGTATTGATGAATACGGATGCTTCCCATATGTTTATTTTTGAACGATTTGCATTGAGTCATGCATTACCTGTTGAGTTTGTATCTACTGTAGTATATCTCTTTACTGGTTGGGGAAAGTTTTTATATCAGTGAATTCTGTAAAATATCGTATACTACAATAGGATGAGAATGAGATTGAGTTAGATCAGGTGGTATCTTGTATTGTACTAGTGTTGTCTGGTTTTGAGACTGCATTACTGATATTGATATGCTGATCAAGTACAGAGCTACCCGAGATTAGTTCCAGAAGATGGTGAGAATCGGACCTGAGATGGCCAAGGGATGAATAGTGTACGATATGGATTCTAGATTGAGAATTCTTTTGATAATCCGTACTATCTATAACTCGATTATTACAGAAAGGAACAGAGGGATTCCTTAGGTATCAGTTGATTTACTGAAGTTGAGTCTATCATTTGCTGATTTACCAATGATAAGAAAGTTAATAATGTTTTCCCCGATAAGACTTCTCATTCGATTCCAATCAGAGATTGATTTTAGCCTTGATTTGATATCAGAAACAGATTGCATCCTGATTGAGACAGATTGCATTCAGGGTGTGTTATATCTGAAGATGATGTATCTGTTGAATTTAGCAGAATTAAACCGGAATTATTTGGCCGAGGTGGATATCAGTGTCAAACATTTACGGTTTATGAGTTTAGCAGATTAGTACCGATGAGTGATGTTTTGAATCTGATTGAAGCTTGCTGTTGTTTTGAATCCGTGTTTGAATCATGTAAGTAATACTGTATTGTATATGAATAACCAATCTGTTGTTCCAGATGTTCCGAATTTAAAATGATAAATATTGCCAGACAGTGTGCAATAATCTATGCGGTATGCATTTTGACAGCTGAAAAGGTGTTGATAGAATGCATGAATCTGCATATATTAGGTGTACAAGATGATGTACAGATAAGATCAGACGATCAAGAGTTATGTCAGAAGAGTGATTAGATTGCATTGAATGCCAAAATTGACTATATCATACCATGATTTTTGGTTTATTTTATATTTTTGGCAGAATATATTATAAACTCCTTCACCTACTATCTATAGATTGACGGATAGTCGGAGCAAACTATCCGGATACTGGAGAATATCCAAGAACTGTAGTGCTGGATTTTAGCACTAGTTGACATGATTTATTGTCATTTATGAATTATCGTACAACCACAGCTATCAGACGAGTATTGAAATGACCTCTTTCGAAGCGTTGTACGGAATGAAATGTTGATCCCCTCTTTATTGGGATGATATCTCTGAGGTTCCTGAGATTGGACCTGGCATGATCAGAGATATGATTGAAAAATTGAAACTGATTCAGAAGAGAATGAAGACAGCTCAGAATAAATAGACTGAATATGTCAACGTCGGATGATGACTGTTGATAATTTAAGTTGGAAATTGAATATAATCCTGATTTAAATTATCAGATTGATAGGAGATGATAGTATTGAGGTATTATGAGCTGTTAATTGGTATATATGGATATTGTATAGCCAGTATTGTGAGACTGATTCTATCATCAGTTATTCAAGTGGTATTATGAGATTATACTTCTTGAAGCGTTATTCCAGATTGAAATCAGAATCAGCAAAAGAAAGATGATTTAGAACGGAGACTATTCCGTTTGTGAGAATTCAATGAAATCGTTATGATATTGAAGAAACTAGTTGGAAAACAAAATCTGAGATGAGAGAAAGATTCTAGAAATCACTTCATCGAGGTGAGTTTTCTTCTTAACTATTGTATAGATCTCCTTCTTGTATCTGAATTGGTATCTGATAAGATTACATGTGATATCCGAGTTGATTGATTGTGATTTCGGGGACGAAATCAGATCTTAGGGGGGGAGAAATGTAATGCCCGAGATTTTGATTATGATAATCCGAAAT
Source organism: Primulina tabacum (assembly GCF_025594145.1). Lineage (NCBI taxonomy): Eukaryota > Viridiplantae > Streptophyta > Magnoliopsida > Lamiales > Gesneriaceae > Primulina > Primulina tabacum. The sequence goes on along the minus strand of NC_134557.1, from coordinate 22,712,410 downwards.
GATTCGGTGATTAATTGATGTGATTATAGACGGAAAAGGATCAGACCGGGAAAGTCGAGAAAATGCATGAAAATGTGCGAGGAACAGTAGCCCTCGCGCATATGCGCGGCACAGATGCGCGCATATGCGCGACGTGGGCAGAGGACCTCGCGCATATGCGCGAAGTAAGTCACGCATATGCGCGAGACTGTACAAGCAAAGTCCAGAGGACCTCGCGCATATGCGCGGAGATGAGTCGCGCATATGCGCGAGCTGCCGAGAAGCTTATCCACGAGACCAGTAGGTCTCGCGCATATGCGCCGATATTAGTCGCGCATATGCGCGAGACGTGCAGTAGGCACACCGAGCCACTTGGCTTATTGCATGTGCGTGGATGTGTATATATATATATATATATATATATATATACCTTGCAATTCTTTCAAAAAGGAGAAACGAAGAAAAGGGAGGATTCAGAGAAAGAAAGAAATCTTTACGCCTTTTGGGAGAAATCCGTCTATCTGATTTTGAATCCGACTTCAGTACTGTGTTCCTATCGACGTAGGCTACAACTGGACGTAAGTTTTACTACGTTTTGATATGATTTGAAATTATGGTATTGTCAGAATCTGATATGATTCTTATATGATGTTCTGGTCATGTTAGACATCGTATAATCGAAACCGGACTGGAGAACAAATACCATATGAAATTGTTATAATTTTCGTAGTAGTTTTGGGGTCGATTTGATATCAGAATTGAACTGTTATCGATTATGAGGTGTTGGAATTGATATCTGACTGATATGGTAGTGCTGGATATATTGAAATTATGAAATTATATTGTTGAAACAGAATTTGATTTAATCCTGATTATATCCAGTATTGATTGAGTGATGTATTGATGTCGTACCCTCAATATTGTTATTGTCAGATTGAGTATTGACAGGCTTTGAGTTCGAGACTTCGACAGAGTCTGAGTATCAGAAAGAAAGGTATAAAATAATGTTGAGTTGGGATTGCACAACTCGAGTGAGGTTTGACTCGAGTCTCCCTAAATCACATACTTAGTTTATTGCATTGATATTTGTAATTGATGAGATTGATGTTTGTAGTCTATTGACTTATAGCCTACTGCATGTATTGACTACTGATTGTTTAGTCATTGGCTGATTCGCCTAGTCACCGGCTAATTCGTCTGGTTATTGGCTGATTCGTCTAGTTATCTACTAATTCGTCTAAACCTTGACTGATTCGCTTAATTACTGGCTGATTCGTCTAATTATTGGCTGATTCGCTTAATCCTCGACTAATTCGTCAATTCTGTGGCTGTTTCGCCCAGACACTGGATATATGAATTATATCGATGCCGTTTAGGGTTGATTCATTCCTATCGACTGAGATTCGATATAATTAACAATATCCAGACATTGGGATCCCTAGGTTAGAGTTGAGTCGAGTCTGAGACGACGCATTGTTTGAGTCGAGTCTGTGATGACTAGTTGATTTACAGTTTTATATCATTCATGTTTGTTGATTTGCTGCATGTTAATGATATTTGTTATATGCTTTTGTATATGTTTTTATATGATTGCATGTTTACATTATTTATACTGGGATTTATTCTCACCGGGGTTATCCGGCTGTTGTCTTGTTTTGTATGTGTGCATGACAACAGGTGGGACAGGTTCAGGGTTGAGAAGATGAAGAGAGATCGTGATTAGAGTGGAGGCTCCGGACTTGGATTAGAGATAGGGTTAGACACGTGACATTAGCTGTTAAACCTTAGTTGAATAAATGTATGTGGTACAGGACTTGTACTTTTATACTGAGATGTATATACGTTTTATTTCACTACGTTTCGCATTTTTTAAAAAAATTTAGACCCTGTTATTTTATAATTGATTAATTATTCCAAATGATTATTAAGAACATGATTAGCGTCCGGGTCCCCACAGTATCAATGAAGGAACGGACAATTCAGATTGATAAAAATATTTTGAGGAGTTTCTCTCAATTCTTAAGGCTTTTAAAGCTTTGTTTGAAATCAAATCAAACTTATCAAAGATTGCATCTTTGTGGCGTTTGTCGATTGTTTTTCGCACGGATTTTCAAAACAAGTTCTTTGAATGTTCGTTTGAAATTCGACTGTTATTATCGTTGATATTTGTTGCTAAGTTTTAATCACTTAGAGGTGAATATCACAAATCTTTGCTTGTTTCAAAAGATCGGGACAACACAATCGAACCTTGTTCGCTATTGAATGTAGGGCGCGATTCTAATAATCGTGTTTGCTTTCATTCGTACAAGGATTCGTATCAGTTCTATTTTCAGATCTTTCTAAAATTTAGTTCTGTTTCCAGATCTGTGTTATTCTTTCGTTTCTGTTTTCAGATCCGTGTTATCATTTGTTTTGTTATAAGATCTGCGTTATTCTAGCGTTCTTGATTTTGTGTTGTCCAAGTGAGACAGTTGCGAGTGTCCACGAGTTGAATCTTGTTAGTTTGATTCACAAAAATTGATCACACTTTTGAGAGAACTATCACGTTCGAGTGTGTGGGGACCCGGGCTCTAACTCAATTATCTTTGGGATTAATTGGATCTTTCCTAGCAAATGTGGGTCAAAATTTTTGCTTTTAATATAAAAAACAATTGTATAAAAATCATACACAAATGATACCTCTATTTTATTTCAACAAACATAAGTACATGTTTTGTTCCATTTCATACTTAAATAAACTACTATTTGAAATACATTACTTATCAAATGTAAACAATACTAGTTCATCTGCTACACCCGTAATCACCACGCTATCTTGATCTCTCATCTTTGTCTCGACCCTGATCATGTCCCATCTGTTGTCATGCACACATACAAACAAGACAACAGTCGGATAACCCCGGTGAGAATAAATCCCAGTATAAACAATGCCTACATGCAATTAATAAACTAACATAAAATCATCGAACATATATCATTGCATGTATCATAGTCTGAAATTTGATTCAATATCAAACAGTAAATAAAACATGGATCGTAATCTACGAAACATAATCTATACAATCTGTAATTCAATTCTTGACTCGGCATCTCAGACTCGACTCGTCTCTCTTCTAATCTAGGGATCCCGGTGAATAAGAACGTAACAAGTCTCCCACCTACTACTACCGTTCGCGGTGGAGGTACGTTGTGGGGACCCGGGCTCTAACTCAATTCTTTTCGGGATTAATCGGATCTTTATTCAAAAATGTGGGTCAAAATTTTGCTATTTAATTCAAATGTATATAAACAAGCACAAGATAGTTCCTTATTTTATTTCAATAAACATAATTACATGTTTTGTTCTAATACATTCATATAAACCAATGCTTAATACAAACTACAACCACAAGTAGTACAAATCTAGTAAGAAACAACTAGTAATCTTCGGCGCCCGAAGTCACCACGCTATCTCGAACTCATCTCTGTCGTGACCCAGATCCTGCCCCATCTGTTGTTATGCACACATACAGACATAACAACAGCCGGAAACTCCGGTGAGAACAAATCCCAGTATAAAACATGTATGCATGCTAATACATAATCATAATTCATGCATGAAAGCAATAACAATGGGTTCCATAGTCTATGAAACCAATCTATATGAGCATGCAATTCAAATCAAATCATGTCTTGACTCGACTCGACTCTACTCTATGGATCCCGGTGTGAATAAGACGTCACTAGTCTGTTACCTACCCTCCCAAGCGGGGTAACTGTACGTCTTATTCCTAGACTTCGGCCCTGTCTGTATCGAATGTCTACAATCGGAGTGAATCTGATCCGAAGCGTCGATACCACCGAACGTCTAGTTTTGCAAGTCTGCCAATGACTCTCCTATCTCAAAGGCTTGAATATAAATCTATAAACAAGACATCATCATATCAAGAGATTTGAATATAAATCTATAAACAAATCAAGTTCATATCAAAAGATAAACAACAATTCTAGTATGTGATTTGGTTGGGAAACTCAAATTGAATCTCATTTGAGTTGTGTCTTCCCCAAACAAAACATGAATTATACCTTTCGTCGCACAATGTCTGTCGATGTCGAAGTCTCGATGACGAATCTGTCACTATCAAATCTGAAATGGAAATGTTGATACATATTCTATCAATCTCTAATCTCAATCTACACATATCCAATTCAATACTTGACCTCGGTACCATTTGACGGCATAACAACGTAATTTCTCAATACCGGTCAATCCAACACCCACATATATCAATAATTCATAGGTCTCAACTCATAATCATCATCATATATACATCATACTCTCAAAATCTGCATATTCTCAATCAAGATATGCTACAATTTATAACAAATGCATATGGTACTATTTCTTCGATCCGGTTGCGAATATACGACATCGATAATCTCAAGAATCTCTAATAGTAACCATATCATAATTTCTCCAACACATAAAATCTAAATCATGTTGGAATTGAACAATATTTACCTCTTCTTGTGGCCTTGGTTGAGAAGATCACAAATCTGAACCCTAATTAAAATTCTGATGAAGATATCTTATACAATCAATTTCCAAAAGAAATAGAGCATGAAGGAATTCTTGAAGTCTCTCTCTCTCGTTCCTTCTGCTGAAAATGAGGAAGAAATGAATGACAAATCATATATATATCTTGCATGTTGAGGGGCAAGTGTCATATTTTTCAAGTAACACGCATGACCGCGGGTGCGGTAGTTCAGGAACCGCTGGTGCGCTCAAGCTTCGGCGGTCCATCCCCTTTCCAAAATCGACGACCGCGGGTGCGCTACATATAAAACCGCGGGTGTGGTGACATCAACGCGGGTGCGGTTACGTTTGAACCGCGGGTGCGGTGTCATTTCTGTAAATACTTTCCAACTCTCTGTCCATCAACCGCGAGTGCACTCTTTCTTGGACCGCGGGTGCGGTGACCCTACTGTAAAAATGGCTAACTTTCTGTCCATGCACCGCGGGTGCGGTGCTTCTCTAGGCGCGGGTGCGGTCCCTTTCTTCAAGCAACACTTCATATTTTCATTTTATCCACATACAATCTAGGGCATTTCATTTCTCCCCCTCTTAGATATTAGTTCGTCCTCGAACGTGAAATTAATTAATCAAACTATGTACAAACAGCAGTAAAATCAAAAGCTGAATTAATGCTCACATCACGAGAATAACTCGGGATATTTCTGTCTCATATCTGCTTCTGTCTCCCAAGTCGCTTCCTCGGTGCCATGACGACTCCACTAGACTTTCACTAGTGGAATAGTCTTCTTTCTGAGCTGTTTCTCTTTCCGATCAAGAATCTATATCGGTTGTTCAACATAACTCAATGTCTGATCCAGCTCAGCTTCGTCAGGCCGAATGACATGAGAACAATCTGGCATGTATCTACGCAGCATCGATACATGAAAAACGTCATGTATCCCGGATAAGAAGGAGGAAGATCCAGTCGATATGCTCGATCGCCAATCTTTTCAAGAATCTCGTATGGACCGATGTATCTAGGAGACAACTTCCCGCGTTTGCCAAATCTGACAGCCTCTGAAAGGAGAAATCTTCAAAAACACTATGTCTCCTTGTTCAAATACAAGCGGTCTACGTCTGATATTGGCATATTTGGCTTGCCTATCCTGTGCCATCTTCATTCGCTTCTGAATGATCTTCACCTTCTCAGTCATTTCCCGAATCATATCAGGTCCAAGTTCTGGTGCCTCAGAGATATCATCCCAATATAGAGGAGATCTGCATTTCTTGCCATACAACGCCTCAAACGGTGCCATCTCTATGATCGTTTGATAGCTGTTGTTGTACGAGAATTCACACAACGGTAGTGAATCTTGCCTACTAGTGCCGAAATCTAGAACTACAGCTCTCAACATGTCCTTTAAAGTCTGGATAGTCCGCTCTGACTGTCCGTCTGTCTGGGGATGATAATCAGTGCTCAGGTGCAATGTCGTACCTAAAGCGTGCTGCAGACTGTGCCAAAAGTGAGAAGTGAATCGTGGATCACGATATGATACGATAGACTTCGGCACACCATGTAATCTAACTACCTCTCTGACATACAATTCTGCCATCTGATCGTGTCGATATGTCATTCTGTATGGAATAAAACACGCTGATTTGGTCAATCTGTCAATAATGACCCAAATTGCATCACAGCCCCGGGATGATCGAGGTAATTTCGTCACGAAATCCATGGAAATGTGATCCCATTTCCATTCAGGAATAGACAAACTCTGAAGTAAACCTCCGGGCTTCTTTCTTTCGGCCTTCACCTGTTGGCAATTTAAGCACTTAGACACATATTCGGCAATATCTGATTTAATCTGTTTCCACCAGAACTGTGTCTTCAAGTCGTTGTACATCTTTCTGCCACCAGGGTGAATGCTGAACCGACTAGAGTGCGCTGCTGACAATATTTGTTGTTTCAACAATGAAGCATCTGGCACTACAATACGGTTATTCACATACAGGACAATATCATGTACCTGATATTCAGACTGATATCCTGATCTGACCATCTGAATTGACTGCTGTATATTCTGATCTTTTCTTTGGGCTTCTTTGATTTTCATCATCAAATCTGGCTCAACTTGAATCGTGGCAAGTCTTAATGGTCTACTATCTGTGTCAAACGCTAAACCAGACAAACAACAATCTTCAACTAAATTCGAAACACCTATCGTCGATAAGGATAGGGCACAAACCTTTCGACTCAAGGCATCTGCTGCTGCATTTGACTTCCCTGGATAGTACTTGATCTCGCAATCAAAATCTTTCAGTAGATCAAGCCATCTACGCTGTCTCATGTTCAACTCTGACTGAGAAAATAGATACTTCAGGCTTTTATGGTCAGAGTAGGTCTCAAATTTCTCGCCATAAAGATAATGACGCCAGATCTTCAGGGCAAATACGATAGCCGCCAATTCAAGATCATGAATGGGGTATCGAATCTCGTGTGGCTTCAGCTGTCTAGAGGCATATGCGATCACATGACCTCGCTGCATAAGAACACATCCCAGCCCTCTGTGAGATGCATCAAAATATACAACGAAATTGCCAGTACCTGAAGGAATCATCAAGACAGGTGCTATGGTCAGCCTCTTCTTCAACTCTAGGAAGCTAGACTCACAATCCGGAGACCACACAAACGGCGCATTTTTCTGTGTCAACTGGGTAATCGGCTTCGCAATACTGGAGAAATATTTGATGAATCGTCTATAGTACCCTGATAGACCCATGAAACTGCGTATCTCAGGCACCGAAGTCGGTCTAGGCCAACCGATCACAGCTTCTACTTTACTCGGATCCACAGAAATACCATCTCCAGATATGATATGACCCAAAAAGACAACCTGTCTCAGCAAAAACTCACATTTTGATAGTTTAGCATACAATCTTTCATTTCTCAATGTTTGCAACACCATTCTCAAATGATTGGCATGCTCATCCAAATTCTTTGAATACACCAAAATATCATCAATAAAAACAATCACAAACTCATCTAAATATCTCTGAAAGACACGGTTCATCAACCCCATGAACACCGCTGGAGCATTCGTTAAACCGAAAGGCATGACAATAAATTCGTAATGTCCATACCTGGTTCGGAATGCTGTCTTTGGTATATCAATATCTCGTACTCGCAGCTGGTGATATCCAGATCTCAGATCGATCTTGGAATAGATAGATGATCCCTGCAACTGATCAAATAAGTCGTCGATACGAGGCAAAGGATATTTGTTCTTTATCGTTGCCTTGTTCAGCTGCCTGTAATCTATACACAATCTCATAAAACCGTCTTTCTTTCTCACAAATAGCACTGGTGCACCCCAAGGAGATACACTGGGTCTGATATATCCCTTGGCTAGAAGATCTTCTAGTTGTGCTTTCAATTCCTTCAACTCTATAGGCGCCATCCTATACGGAGCTCGAGATATAGGAGCGGTACCTGGAATAAGATCAATACTAAAATCTACCTCTCGAGCTGGAGGTAACCCTGGAATCTCGTCAGGAAATACATCTGCAAACTCCCGTACTACTGGCAAATCTGCCAATGTCGGGCTCGATTTCAGTAAATCTACTGAATAAATAAGGAACCCTTCTGCTCCTTGCTGCAACAATCTACTCATAGCCAGAGCAGATACTAAGGGAATCCGAGATCTGGAACCCTTACCATAGAATTTCCACTCCTCTGTCATTTCAGGTCTGAATCTGACAATCTTGTGAAAACAGTCTACGGTGGCTCTGTACTTAGTCAACATGTTAATCCCGACAATACAATCAAAATAAGATAAACCAAGTACAACACATTCTAAATCGATCTCATGCCCTTCAAACTACAGTAAGCAATGTCTAACTGAAGTCACAGATATCAGACCACTTCCCAACGGAGAAGAAATAGACACTACAGTAGACAATGACTCTACAGGCAATGCATGTGTCAATGAAAAACGTTCCGATATGAATGTATGTGATGCACCTGTATCTATCAATACATATGCAGGATAACCGCAAAGAAAATAGTTACCTGCAATCACATCGTCTGGTGCACCTTGGGCTTGCTCTTCCGTCAATGCAAACACCTGAGCTTGTTGTCTGGGAGGCTGGCTCACTGTCTGGCCACCTGTGGCTCTAGGTTGAGACTGTGTAGGCAGTGGGCTGGAATGAATGGACAGACGAAGCTTGCCTCTCAGGCTGAGTCACTGATGCTGATGACCCTGCACTCTGAAATCTCTGTGCACCTCTCTGGGGACAGACCCTGACGAAATGTCCCTGTTGCTTACATATGTTACATCTGCCCATCACTCCCTGACATTGCTCTGTGGCATGTTGGTTTCCACAAGTAGTACAATATACACCTGTCACATCTGTACTCTGGCCAGGACCTCTCTGTCTTGACCCACTGGAGCTCGACGAACTGCTTCCTGCTCTCTTAAACTGCTTACCCTTGGCTTTCAAAGAATCTTTCTTTCCACTACTACTGTTTCCACTATCAAATCGAGGAGGAGGTGGTGAAAATTGTGTGGCGAACGGTGGCAGTCTCTGACCCTGAACACTATAGGAAGCTCCTCGCTGCCTAATTAAGCCAGCCTCTGCTCTCTTCGCTCGATTCAGCGCCTCAGAAAAAGTGTTGGGTCGCCCCGTGTTCACTAGGGTAAAGATATCCGGATTCAAACCATTTATGAACTGATCGGCCGCTGCCTCATCATTCCCTGCTACGTGAGGTGCAAATCGAAGTAAGGACGATAATTTGGCAACATACTCCTCTATGTTCCACTGGCCTTGTCTCAAGTTGGCGAATTCGGCCCCTTTGTCTTTTCGATACGACACTGGAAAGAAACGTTGATAAAATTCATCTTTAAAGACTTTCCAAGTAATATCAATACCTCGATGTTCTAAGGCTCGTTTCGTCGTTAGCCACCAACTCTTGGCCACTTATTGCAATTGATGCCCAACCAGCTTCACTCTACGTTCATATGTTTAGGCAAGTGATTCAAATAACATCTCTATATCATCCAACCAGCTTTCGCAATCCGCTGCATTCTCAGTGCCTTTCAAAGTCGGAGGTCGGAATGACTGAAACCGTTTCAACAAAGTCTCCATCGGGGTAGCGGTTACGTCCATCTGGGTACCTGACGTACTCCCCTGTTCTGGCACTTGTCTTGCAGCTGGTTGCGGTATCCTTCTAGGCGGCATATCTGATTATCAAACAGATTAGGATACAATCTATACAATTTGTCTCAGCCCTCCTCTGATCATATACCTCTGATCCAGAATCGATTCCGATTCAGTCTTTACAAGTATATGCTGTAAATCAACTCAGATACAATACAACATATAATAGGGAAAGCATTAAATCATGCTAGCACATCAAAAGCAAGGAAGAAGACTCGATCTACCCCGCTCATTCTATTCTATCTCAGTCTACAGAACCTACTGCTCTGATACCACCTGTTGTGGGGACCCGGGCTCTAACTCAATTATTTTCGGGATTAATCGGATCTTTATTCAAAAATGTGGGTCAAAATTTTACTATTTAATTCAAATGTATATAAACAAGCACAAGATAGTTCCTTATTTTATTTCAATAAACATAATTACATGTCTTGTTCTAATACATTCATATAAACCAGTGCTTAATACAAACTACAACCACAAGTAGTACAAATCTAGTAAGAAACAACTAGTAATCTTCGGCGCACGAAGTCACTACGCTATCTCGAACTCATCTCTGTCGTGACCCAGATCCTGCCCCACCTGTTGTTATGCACACATACAGACATAAAAACAGCCGGAAACTCCGGTGAGAACAAATCCCAGTATAAAACATGTATGCATGCTAATACATACGCATAATTCATGCATGAAAGCAATAACAATGGGTTCCATAGTCTATGAAACCAATCTATATGAGCATGCAATTCAAATCAAATCATGTCTTGACTCGACTCGACTCTACTCTAGGGATCCCGGTGTGAATAAGACGTCACTGTCTGTTACCTACCCTCCAAATCGGGGTAACTGTACGTCTTATTCCTAGACTTCGGCCCTGTCTGTATCGAATGTCTACAATCGGAGTGAATCTGATCCGAAGCGTCGATACCACCGAACGTCTAGTTTGGCAAGTCTGCCAATGACTCTCCTATCTCAAAGGCTTGAATATAAATCTATAAACAAGACATCATCATATCAAGAGATTTGAATATAAATCTATAAACAAATCAAGTTCATATCAAAAGATAAACAACAATTCTAGTATGTGATTTGGTTGGGAAACTCAAATTGAATCTCATTTGAGTTGTGTCTTCCCCAAACAAAACATGAATATACCTTTCGTCGCACAATTTCTGTCGATGTCGAAGTCTCGATGACGAATCTGTCACTATCAAATCTGAAATGGAAATGTTGATACATATTCTATCAATCTCTAATCTCAATCAACACATATCCAATTCAATACTTGACCTCGGTACCATTTGACGGCATAACAACGTAATTTCTCAATACCGGTCAATCCAACTCCCACATATATCAATAATTCATAGGTCTCAACTCATAATCATTATCATATATACATCATACTCTCAAAATCTGCATATTCTCAATCAAGATATGCTAAAATTCATAACAAATGCATATGGTACTATTTCTTCGATCCGGTTGCGAATATACGACATCTATAATCTCAAGAATCTCTAATAGTAACCATATCATAATTTCTCCAACACATAAAATCTAAATCATGTTGGAATTGAACAATATTTACCTCTTCTTGTTGCCTTGGTTGAGAAGATCACAAATCTGAACCCTAATTAAAATTCTGATGAAGATATCTTATACAATCAATTTCCAAAAGAAATAGAGCATGAAGGAATTCTTGAAGTCTCTCTCTCTCGTTCCATCTGCTGAAAATGAGGAAGAAATGAATGACAAATCATATATATATCTTGCATGTTGAGGGGCAAGTGTAATATTTTTCAAGTAACACGCATGACCGCAGGTGCGGTAGTTCAGGAACCGCGGGTGCGCTCAAGCTTCGGCGGTCCATCCCCTTTCCAAAATCGACGACCGCGGGTGCGCTACATATAAAACCACGGGTGCGGTGACATCGACGCGGGTGCGGTGTCATTTCTGTAAATACTTTCCAACTCTCTGTCCATCAATCGCGGGTAAACTCTTTCTTGGACCGCGGGTGCGGTGACCCTATTGTAAAAATGGCTAACTTTCTGTCCATGCACCGCGGGTGCGGTGCTTCTCTAGGCGCGGGTGCGGCCCCTTTCTTCAAGCAACACTTCATCTTTTCATTTTATCCGCATACAATCTAGGGCATTACATACGTTCTTATTTCTGGACTTTGGTCTACTCTGTATCGAATTATCTGCAATAAGGACAGCTCTGTCTCATAAGCATGTCAATACACCAAACGTCCAGTGTCTTGGCATATCTGCCAAAGACTAAGCCTATTCTAACAATCTGCAATGGGTCAGTGACTATTCTGTCATAATCTAACCCCTCTGTCAGTGACTCTCACTTAATAGCTATCTGCTCTCTACTATCTAATTCAATATAATAAACGTAATCATTTAAAAACACAAAGGTATAAAAGAAGCAATACCATACAAGTATGTGGTTTAGGGAAACTCGAGTTAAATCTAACTCAAGTCGATCTCCCAGTTAACATCGATTTATACCTTTCTCCTCTCGGTCTGACGAAGTCGAAGTCTCGAATTCAAATCTGTCCATATCTAATCTGGCAATGACAATACCAAATAGCCATAATATCAATAGACATTCTCAAATCAATACTTGATATAATCAGAACGAAATCAAATTCTATTTCAATGGCATAACTGCACAGAAACGATATACCCAGAAATATCATATCTATCAGATACCAATCCCAACATCTCATAATAAATGATAATACAAATCTAATATCAAATCTCAATCAATCCTGCATCTGATTAATATCAATCTACTGATTCGACGGCATAACGGCGTAATCTCGCGATACTGGTCACTCAAACCTCAATAATCAATACAAGAACTCATACTCCTCAACATTAACACATCTACCATGCTGAAATCTGCATATACCCAACTCAAGACATGCTGAACATAATAATAATAGCATACGATGTTCGTTCTTCGATCCGGTTGCGAATATTCGTTCACAATAATCATAAGAACACATAATCTTAATCATATCAGAATTTCTCCAACATCTAAACTTCGAACTATCGAGGAACTAAATAAAAATTACATCCCCTTGAAGCCTTTGATGAGAGAAGCACGAAACTGAACTCGGATCTAAAATCCAATGGCTAGATCTTGAGTAATCACAATTCAAAGATGGAATGAAGCTTGAGGATTTCTGAAGTGTGCTCTCGTTCTTGCTGCTGAAGCTGATGAAGGAAATGTAGACAACACACTATATTGCATGGCTAAGGGCAAGTGTCTTATTTTTTCATTCAGCACGTCGCACCGCGGGTGCGCTACACATTGCACCGCGGGTGCGCTAGACGTATTGTTCCAAACTCAAATTTCAGAAGCGGCGGCTGCGGGTGCGCTGGCTCTTGCCCCGCGGGTGCGGTCTTGTCTCTGTACATTTACCGCAGGTGCGGTGGCTTTTATAACGCGGGTGCAGTCAAGCTACTGTCAACTTTCAACATTTTATGATAAACGATCGCGGGTGTTCTATCTTTTGAACCGCGGGTGCACTGTCTCTACTGTCCCAACCATATATTTTACAACTAGAATCGAATCGCAACATCGCTTCTTCGGCCTTTGATAAATACATCAAATCATGCATTAATAATTGCTTATTACTAACTCACATCTCGGGCCTTACAGAGTGAAAACATTTGAGTGAGAGCGTTATTTCTTTGGATTGATCGTAAGAATTTGGGTGAGGAATATCTTTTATTTCTACTAACATTTTCTTGCAGGTACAAAATCTGAAAGTAAAATGGAGCGGGTGGTAGGAGAGAGTTCGAACTAGGGGTTGTCTAAGGTTCAAATGAAGGCGTTATTTGGGCATTTCAGTAGGATGATGAGAACTGAATTGGATCCTTTATATGAGAGGTTGGATAGGCTTGAGGTTAGTACTAGTTAAAATAAATCTAAGCCTAAAGGTATTGGTAGAGGCGAAGAAGAAGAGGATGATTATGATTTGGGAGGAGAAGAGGAGAGTTCAAAACGAGAACTGGGGTAGAAGCGGAAGAGGTAAAGGATTTGGTAGGGGATGAAGAGAAGCCGTACGGGTTAGGTAAGAAGCCGTACGGGTTAGGTACGATGATGGGAATAGGGAAGATGATAACATAGGTAGCATTAAGATGAAAATTCCGTCGTTCCATGGTAAGTCAGACCCAGAGGCTTATTTAGAATGGGGAAAGCGAGTTGAATTTGTTTTTGATTGTCACCACTATTCTGAACTCATAAAGGTTAGGTTGGCAGTGGTTGAGTTTGTTGATTATGCACTTATTTGGTGGGATCAATTATTGACCACTAAGAGAAGATGCAATGAGAGGTCTATAGAAACTTGGGCTGAGATGAAGAGCATAATGAGGAAAAGGTTTGTACCAAATCACTATTATAGAGACATGTTTAAGAGGTTACAAACTTTGAGACAGGGTGTGAAGAGTGTTGAGGATTACTATAAAGAGTTGGAAGTTGTCATGATTAGAGCAAACATAGAGAAGGATAGTGAGGCTACTATGGCTCGTTTTCTGTGTGGATTAAACACGGAAATTCAAGATCAAGTGGAGCTTAGGCACTACGTGGATATAGATGAGATCGTGCAGATGGCGATAAAAGTGGAGCAACAACTCAAGAGGAGAGGAGTTGGTCGCACTACTCAAGTGGGGAATGCATCAACACCTTGGCGTTCCAACGTTGTTAAACGTGAAGAAGGCAAAGTTGTGGCCAAGGCCAAAGTTGACATTAAACAAGAGGCTCCTAAGCAGGGATTGCAAGGTAAACCTAAAACTCCTATTAATCGTTCTAGAGATAGCAAATGTTTTAGGTGTCAAGGAGTTGGACATATTGCTAGCCAATGTCCCAATAAAAGGGTGATGATGTTGAATATTTATGGGGAGTATGAATCTTATAGTGAGGAAGATGATGGAGAGGATGAAGATGTAGATGCCTGTATTAGAGGATCCTGATGAGGGATATGAAGCAGTTGTGGGTGAGGCATTAGTGACTAGGCGTATCATGAGTGCTCAAGTCAAAGAAGAGGAGACGAATCAGCGGGAAAACTTGTTCCATACTAGATGTTTTGTCAGTGGCAAGGTTTGCAATATTATTATAGATAGAGGAAGTTGCACAAATGTGGCAAGTAGTGAGATGGTAGAAAATTTGGGTATACCGACGTTAAAGCATCCTTAACCATATAGGCTTCAATGGTTGAATGATTGTGCGGAAGTGAAGGTGACAAAACAAGTGTTGGTTTCTTTTTCGATTGGAAAGTATGTTGATGAGGTGTTGTGTGATGTGGTGCCAATGCATGCTTGTCATATTTTCTTAGGGAGACCATGGTAATATGATAGACAAGTGACACATGATGGGTTTAGAAATAGATATTCTTTTGTACTCAAGAAAGAACCCATTGTTTTACTTTCTTTGTCCCCAAAGCAAATGTTGGAGGACCAATTGAAAAAAAAGAAGAGAGAAGAGGCCGAAAAAAAGATTGAGAACAAAAGTGAGATGACCCTTGAAAGAAAAGATGAGATGGCTGAAAGAAAGAGAGATCAAAAAGGTGAGATAGCCATACAAAACAAAAACGAGAGGAAAGAGGGCAAAAAGAAAACATATATGGCCCAAAAAGGTGAGTTGAAACATTTAACGCACACACATGAACCACTTGTGTTGATTCTTTACAAGGAGATTCTCCTTAACACAAGTGACATAGCCGGGTCCCTTCCGAGCATTGTTGTTTCACTTTTGCAGGAACTTGATGATATATTTCCGGAGGAGCTACCTTAAGGACTACCACCATTGAGGGGGATTGAGCACCAAATTGATTTGGTGCCTGGGAGTGCATTGCCAAATCGTCCAGCTTATAGGAGCAATCCGGAGGAGACTAAGGAACATTAGCGGCAGGTAATTGAGTTGTTAGATATGGGTTTTGTGCGTGAGTCCATGTCACCTTGTGTTGTACCTGTTTTACTAGTTCCTAAGAAAGATGGCTCATGGCGTATGTGTGTAGATTGTAGAGCAATCAATAACATAACCATTAATTATAGGCATCCCATACCTAGACTAGATGATATGTTAGATGATTTGCATGGTGCTTGTATTTTTAGCAAAGTTGATTTTAAGAGTGGTTATCACCAAATTAGGATGAGAGAAGGTGATGAGTGGAAAACTGCATTTAAAACCAAATATAGGTTATATGAGTGGATGGTCATGCCTCTTGGCTTAACTAACGCTCCTAGCACCTTTATGAGGTTAATGAATCATGTTTTGCGTGCACACATAGGGAAGTTTGTTGTGGTTTATTTTGATGATATCCTAGTGTATAGCAAAAACTTGGATGAGCATGTTAACCACTTGAGACTTGTGCTAATAACACTAAGGGCTGAAAATTTGTATGCTAACTTAAAGAAATGTGATTTTTGTACAAACAAGCTTGTTTTTCTTGGTTTTGTGGTAAGCTCACAGGGAATACAAGTGGATGAAGATAAGGCAAGTGCTATTCGAGATTGGTCAACTCCTACTACTATTGGTCAAGTCCGAAGTTTTCATGGTCTTGCAAGCTTCTATAGGAGGTTTGTAAAGGATTTTAGCACACTGGCAGCACCGATGACGGCGGTGATTAAAAAAAATTTTCCATTCCATTGGGGCGAGGAGCAAGAGAAGTCTTTTAATATTATTAAACAAAAATTAATTATTGCTCCTTTACTTGTTTTGCCGGATTTTTTCTAATACTTTTGAAATTGAATGTGATGCTTCAGGTATAGGTTTTGGTGGGGTTTTGATGCAAGGAGGACGACCAGTGGCGTACTTTAGTGAGAAACTCAATGGAGCAGCGCTGAACTATCGAACGTATGACAAAGAGTTGTACGCGCTTGTGAGGACTTTGGAGATGTGGCAACACTACTTGAGGCCTAAGGAGTTTGTGATCCATACTGATCATGAGTCTCTAAAGTAACCTAGGGGACAACAGAAACTGAACAAGCGGCATGCCAAGTGGGTGGCATTCATAGGAACATTTCCCTACATAATCAAGTACAAACAAGGTAAGGAAAATGTAGTGGTCGACGCACTATCATGGAGGTACGTACTAATCTCTACCTTGGAATCGAAAATTTTGGGGTTTGAGCATGTGAAAGAGTTGTATTTGTTGGATGAGGATCTTAAGGAGATATTTAAAAAATGCATGCGTAGTCCACATGATAAATTTTATTTATATAATGGGTTTTTATTTAGAGAAGATAGATTGTGCATTCCTAAGTCATCAATTCGTGAATTACTTGTGAGGGAGGCACATGGAGGTGGTTTGATGGGGTACTTTGGTGTGGCTAAAACTTTGAGTTCTTTGTATGAACATTTTTATTGGCCACATATGAAACGTGATGTTGAACGTGTTTGTGAAAAGTTCATAACTTGTAGACAAGCTAAGTTGAAAAAACAAACACATGGATTGTATACACCACTTCCTGTTCCTAGTGAACCTTGGGTTGATATTTCTATGGACTTTGTTTTAGGGTTGCCTAGGACTAAGAAGGGGAGGGATTCAATATTTGTTGTTTTGATAGATTCTCTAATATGGCACATTTTATTGCTTGTCATAAAACCGATGATGCATCAAATATTGCGGATTTGTTCTTTAAGGAAGTCGTTAGGTTGCATGGTATGCCTAGGACTATTGTATCTGACCGTGATGTTAAATTTTTGAGTTGTTTTTGGAAAACTTTGTGGGCTAAACTTGGCACAAAACTGTTGTTTTCTACCACATGTCATCCTCAAACGGATGGACAAACTGAAGTTGTTAATAGGACTCTAGGAACACTTTTGCGTGCTATACTTAAAAAGAGCTTGAAAAATTGGGAAGAATGCTTGTCATTTGTTGAGTTTGCTTATAATCGTAGCATGCATTCTACTACGAATTATTCACCATTTGAGATTGTTTATGGTTTTAACCCTTTAACTCCTTTGGATTTGATGTCTTTGCCTGTGAGTGAAAGGTTGAACATGGATGGCAAGAAGAAAGCTGAATTTGTTAGGAGTTTGCATGAGAAGGTCAAGGCTTACATCGAGAAGAAGAATTTACAATACACGAAGCAAGCCAACAAGGGGAGGAAGAAGATGGTTTTTGAAAAGGGAGATTGGGTGTGGTTGCAATTAAGAAAGGAAAGATTTCCAGAAAAGCGACGTTCGAAGCTCTTACCTAGGGGTGATGGACCATTTCAAGTGCTTGAAAGGATCAACGACAATGCCTACAAACTAGACTTATCAGGTGAGTACAATGTCAGTTCTACTTTTAATGTTAGTGATCTTTCATTGTTTGATGTTGGAGATGATCAAGATTTGAGGACAAATCCTTTTCAAGAAGGGGAGGATGATGCAAACATGGTTGGTCAAGCACCAAAGAAGGCATGAGAGTCTTTGGAGTTGCCCGAAGGACCTATAACGAGGGGACGTAGCAAGAAGTTTAAAGAAGCACTTCAAGGATTCATGGTGAGCTACCAAGGAAGTTCAACAAATGGGGTGTCTAAATTAGAGGAGCTTGGGGAACATGGACACAATAATGGAAGTGTTTGGAATGTCATTCAAAGTGATAAAAGACCATGGGGAACATGGACACAATAATGCGCGCATGAACCGGCGCGCCCGAGCGCCACCACGCGCGATTCGGCGCTGCCGCGCGCACCGGTCTAGGGAAGTGCAGTATATAGCGCGCCACCGCGCGCCACCGCGTGAGATCATGCGCAGCCATGCGCCCTGCCGTGTAGAATTTGTTCACAACTTTTTTTATGACTTTTTACACTACTTTTTACGGTTTTTGTTGATTAATTAAGCCTTGTAATAGACCATGAACGAAAAATAATTCAGATATATCAAGTTTCTTGATATTTTTCTCTCAAATTGCAAGGCATTTTGCTTTGTTCTTCACAAAAATCAAATTTATCAAAGATTGCATCTTTGTGGCGTTTGTCAATTGTTTTCGCACGGATTGTCAAAACAAGTTCTTTGAAGGTTCATATGAAATTCGATTGTTATTATCGTTGATATTTGTTGCTAAGGGTTAATCGCTTAGAGGTGAATATCACAAATCGTTGCTTGTTTCAAAAGATCGGGACAACACAATCGATCCTTGTTCGTTATTGAATTGAGGGCACGATTCTAATTAATCGTGTTTGCTTCTCATTCGTACAAGGATTCGTATCATGGCGCTTTGTCGACACTATCATAAGAGTATCCCTGATTGAGGCCAGTGTGCCAGCTCGAGCATTGATTTGATAGCGATTCGTTTGATTCTGACATGTGCTCAATGGATGTGCATTTGACCTGATATCTCCACGACATACATGCATTGCATATCATATATCATCGTTTAGAAATCTGTCGTATATATTATGGTCGTTCCATACGGAGCTTTGCTTACCCCCAAGGGGGGCTGTTGTTGTCTTTGTGTGTGGACAATGGCAGGTATTCCAGGAATATCAGGAGGCCGGAGAGGGTACTTCTGGAGGGAGTCACAGTTTGAGCTGAGGTTTTATGCGTTATTTCCAAGTATATATGTATGTGTATCTATATACCAGGGCATGTCCCGAGGATATGAGTTGTTTGTTTGTAGTTGGTCTTGATTACATGTGGGCGTGTTTTATGATGTAAGATGAAATACTATTTTTAGTATTCAAATAAGATGTTTTGGGCTCATCGTAACGAAAATTTAAACTCGTTTTCCGCTGTAATTAATTAACCCTAATCAGATTGTGTTGTAATAACGATTAGGAGCTAAGGGCCCCATATTTTATGGTATCAGAGCATAGCTGGGAATGCTCGATTGAGTCTTGTGTACACTTGAATAGGCACAAATGAATTGTGCGCATGTGTTTGACTTATTTGTATTACTTGCTCCTACTTGATTTAGTTTGAGTAAGTTATTGATGAGATTGATGATATGAGATGATGATGATGTGAAATTGATATTGATTTGTGATATTCATCATTGATTTGTAGATGGATCCCACAAATGAAACTTCGAGTAGCAGTACTGAGAGGATAGTTGGACAGTTTGAAGGATTGTCCATGGATGTAGTGATTGCTCGATTCCAGGATCTGAAACCACCAAGGTTCTTTGGCATTGAGAGTGCTGAAAGAGCAGAGGCCTGGTTGAAGGATATTGAGCACTTATTTAATATTGTTGAATATTCTAAGGCTCGGAGACTGAAACTTGCTCTCTATCAGTTGAAAGACCGAGAAAAATCTTGGTGGGAAGCCACTGAGATTGGATTGAAAGAGACCGGGATTGAAGTCACATGGGATGTCTTCAAAGCCCAATTTCTGGAGCAGTATTCCCCTCCATCTTATTATACTGCCCAAGAGAATGAATTCAATAGTCTGCAGCAGGGAACGATGACTGTTGCAGAATATGCTTCGAAGTTTTCTACGCTGTTGAAATATACACCTCACGTAGCTGCGAATGCAAAAGCAAAATATAACAGGTTTGTGAATGGATTGCTTCCTGCTTTATATACTTTTGTTGTTTCTGGTTTGCCTACCAGCTACGCAGAGGCAGTTGAACGAGCCAAGGCAGCCGAGGCTGGACTTAAGCTAGGAGGTCCACAGTATACTCCTCCACCTCCAGTGTCAGCTCAGCAGCCTACCTTGCATCTGAAAGGTAGGAAGTTTAAGAAGACTGGTTCTGTTTCTTCGTCTTCTTCAAGTTCTAGTGGATCCCAGCGAGGGAGTCCAGTGATTGCTCCTTATTGTAGCCATTGTGGGGGTAAACATACTATGGAGCAGTGTTGAGGTATGTTTGGAACTTGTTATCAGTGTGGACATGAAGGCCATTTCTCTCGAGTATGTCCGAATAGAGGTACGACTCCTTTTCAACCCCAGCCAGAATTTAGAGGTGGCCCTAGTATAATGAGATCTGTTGTTCCTGTTCCCTGATTCCAGCAGTCGAGTGTTCCACGATATCGAGGACCAGGTGGTCAGACTGCTCAAGTTCCTACTCAAGTTCGAGTGTATGCTATGACCGAGGATCAGGTGAAAGAAGCTCCTGGTGGTGTGATTGCAGGAATTTGCATGCTTTGCGATTATCCTGCACTTGTTTTATTTGATACAGAAGCATCTCACTCATTCATATCTCATGCGTTTGTTGCATCGCATGATATTATGTGTACCCCATTGTATGATACACTATCGATAGCCACGCCAGCAGGAAAGATTATTTTTTCTGAGCAAGTTGTGAATAATTGTGTATTGATATACGAGGATAATGTGATATTTCTGAATTTGATTGTCCTCCCAATGCACGACTTTGATTGTATTGTTCGCATGGATATCTTGACGACAAATCGAGCTACTGTTGATTGTTTTCATGGAGTAGTTCGATTTAGACCTATTGATGGACCCAACTGGAATTTTTATGGCAAGGGTTCCCAAGCCAAAATTCCATGGTATCTTCCTTGGAAATGTCTCGACTTTTGACTAGCGGGGATGAGGGTTATCTTATCTACGCTATTGATGTTTTGAAGAAGAAAATTTCTTTATCTGAGATTCCTGTTGCGAAAGAATTCCCGGATGTATTTCTCGATGAGATTCCTGATTTTTCTCCTCATCGAGAAGTTGAGTTTAGTATTAATCTTGTACCGGGAACTGCGCTTATTTTGAAAGCTCCTTATCACATGGCACCTCTGGAATTGAAAGAATTGAAAGAACAATTATAGGATCTTCTTGATAAGGGATATATTCGACCGAGTGTATCACCTTGGGGAGCTCCAGTTTTATTTGTTCGAAAGAAAGATGGTACTATACGAATGTGTATCGATTATAGGCAACTGAATCGGGCTACTGTGAAAAACAATTACCCACTTCCTCGTATTGATGACTTACTTGATCAGCTTCAGGGTACTTCTGTTTACTCTAAGATTGATCTTCGTTCTGGATATCATCAAGTACGAGTTCGAGATGAAGATGTGCCTAAAACTACTTTTCGTACGAGGTATGGCCATTATGAGTTCTCTGTTATGCCTTTTGGTCTCACGAATACTCCTGCTGTCTTTATGGATTTAATGAATCGTGTCTTCGAGATTATCTTGACCGATTCGTTTTCGTCTTTATTGATGATATTCCTGTATATTCAAAATTGAAAAAGGAGCATGCTAAACATTTGAAACTGGTACTTCAAACTCTTCGTACTAGTCATTTGAATGCTAAATTGTCCAAATGTGAATTCTGGATGGACAAAGTTATATTTTTAGGCCACGTCATTTCGAGACATGGCATATCTGTTGATCCTACTAAGGTCGAAGTTGTATTGAATTGGCCGAGACCTACGAATGTTCCTAAGATCCGTAGCTTCATGGGTTTAGCTGGATATTATCGTCGCTTTATTGAAGGGTTTTCGAAGATAGCTAAACCTATTACTCAACTGACACAGAAGAATCAGCGACTCATTTGGTCAGATGAATGTGAAGCTAGTTTTTTTGAACTGAAGACGAGATTAACCACAGCACCTGTGCATACTATTCCCTCAGGTACCGGAGGATTTGTAGTGTGTACAGATGCGTCTGGTAAAGGTTTGGGCTGTGTCCTGATGAAACATGGCAAGGTGATTGTTTATGCGTCTCGTCAATTGAAATCTCATAAACGCGTTATCCCGTTCATGATCTTGAATTGGCCGCCATTATGTTTGCACTGAAGATTTTGCGCCATTACTTGTACGGAGAAAAGTTTATTATCTATTCAGATCATAAGAGTCTGAAGTATCTCTTTTCTCAATCTGATTTGAATATGAGGCAACGCAGGTGGATGGATCTCCTGAAGGATTTTGATTGTGAGATTCAGTATCACCCTGGATCGGTGAATGTTACTGCGGATGCCCTTAGTCGTAAGGTGCATGATTCAGTTCTAGCTTCTGTTTGTGTCGCCAAAGTACATGAGGATATATGTACTTCTTGATGGACTTTTCACTAGAATTGGAATTCTGTCACTGTCTCAGCATTGCAAATTGAGCCGAATTTGATATCGAAGATACGAAAGGCCCAACGAAGTGATGCTCAGATTCAAAAGTCGAAAGAACTTGTATCTGCAGGACATTAGTCTGGATTTCAGATTTCTTCTGATGGTTCTTTATGACTTAATGGTCGATTGGTAGTTCCTGATAATTCTGACTTGAAATCTGCCCTTCTTCGAGAAGCACATTGTAGCAAATACAGTATTCACCCTGGAGGTCGAAAAATGTATTTGACATTGAGACCTCAATTCTGGTGGAGACGTATGAAGAAATACATTGCTGAGTTTATTTCGAAATGTCTTGTCTGCCAGCAAGTAAAAGCTGAGAGAATGAAACTGGGAGGATTACTTCATAGTCTTGAAATCCCGAAATGGAATTGGGAACATATTGCTATGGATTTTGTGACTCATTTACCTCATTCGCCCAAGGGCTGTGATGCTATTTGGGTTATTATTTATCGGCTTACGAAATCTGCACATTTCATTCCGTATGAACAGACTCATCCTTATAAGAGAATGGACCGTTTATACATCGAGAATATTGTGAGACTGCACGGTGTGCCAGTCTCAGTTGTATCTGATCGTTATCCCAGGTTTGCTTCTAAATTCTGGGGTAGTTTCCAAGAAGCGATGGGTATGCGTTTGGCTATGAGTACTGCCTATAATCCTCAAACTGATGGCCAGACTGAGCGTACAATTCAAACGTTAGAAGATATGTTTCGTGCTATTGTGATGGATTTCAGAATGGGATAGGAAGATGCCTTACTTCCCATTGGTTGAATTTTCTTACAATAATAGTTTTCAAACAAGTATTGGTATGGCACCGTTTGAAGCTTTATATGGGAGACGATGTAGATCACCGTTATTCTGGGATGAAATTGGTGAGAGACAAATGACTGGACCTGAAATGATACAGGAAATGAATGATAAGGTTCAGTTGATTCGACAGGCGAATGAAAGCTGCTCAGGATCGTCAAACGAGTCATGCGAATAAACGAAGACGACCCTTGGAATTCCAGAAAGGTGACAATGTATTTTTGAAAATATCTCCATTTAGAGGAACCGTTTAATTTGGCATGCGAGGGAAATTATCACCTCGATATGTTGGTCCATACAAGATTCTTGATCGAGTTGGGGATCTTGCTTATCGACTGGCATTGCCACCATCTTTATCTGCCATTCACGATGTATATCATGTTTATATGCTGAGAAAGTATGAACCAGATCCATCACATGTACCTGCACCTGATGAGGTAGAACTTGATCCTTCTCTTTCCTATGTCGAACAACCTGTTTTTTATGGATCGAAAGGAGAAGATATTACGTAACAAATCGATTCCGCTAGTTCGAGTACAATGGACACGACATGGTGTTGAAGAATCGACGTGGGAGTTGGAAAGCAAAATGCGAGATGCATATCCTCATTTATTTGATTCTATTCCATCTGCTCCATTGTATTCAATGTACACTGATCCGTTTACTGATTTTAGTTTTGATATGTACTATAACTGGTGACATATATATATGTTTGCCAATGTTATGTATATAAAGATATTTGAGATTTCGAGGACGAAATCTTTTAAGTGGGGGAGAAATGTAAGGACCGTGTACCGTCTTATCGTAAATCTTATGTGATTATCAGTAATTTATGAAATTGTCATGTGATTATGTATATGATGTATATCATGACAATGAAAGTGAGAAAATAAGTGTTGATAATGAAATATCGTACTAGATATTGATTAATTAACAGAATTGAAGTTGTAAGAGCTCGAGTGGAGAAGCCGGACGCCAATTCAATACAAAACCAATATTTTGGACGGAACATCTAGCGCCCGAGCGGTAGAAAATGACCGCCCGAGTGCCAGTGTACCAAAAGTTGGGTAATTGTACAGAACGTGTGGCGCCCGAGCGGTAGAAGATGATCGCCTGAGCGCTTAGAATATGTTAGTGCTCGGAAAGAACGTTCCGCGCCCGAGCGGTAGTTTTTGACCGCCCGAGCGCGGTGCAATTCGCACTCGGGGACAGAATGTCTCGCGCTCGGGCGCGAGAATTCTACCGCCTCAGCGCGATAACGGTGGAGATAAGAATAAGTTTTTCTTCTTTCGTTCTTCACTTTTCTTTTTAGCAACTTCGAGAGAAAAGTTGTAAATTCAATTTCTTTCGTCCGAATCGACTTCGAAACGTTGTCCAAACGCGAAACAAATTATTTTCGGAATCTTCGCGTCGAGAGCTTCCTTTTGAGGTAAATTTCTTCTAGTTTCAGCAGCTCTAAATATTAAAGTGCTGGAATAGCATGTATTTTAAGTCGAAATTCTTATATGTGGTAGAATAACCGACAAGAAACTCATATTCGAAGTCGAAATGGAATTATATTATGATTTCGATTTGATATGAATTTTTAAAGTTTCAAAAGATATTTGAGACTTATATTGTCGATTGTGAATGATGTTATTGATTGGAATGAAT
Organism: Primulina tabacum; assembly: GCF_025594145.1. NCBI lineage: Eukaryota > Viridiplantae > Streptophyta > Magnoliopsida > Lamiales > Gesneriaceae > Primulina > Primulina tabacum. Next base: position 22,687,233 of record NC_134557.1, on the reverse strand, counting down.
ATGTTATTGATGTAGATAGATTATTATACTGATATCTTCAAACTACATCAACTGGAATGCAGAATTGAGGTATGTTGCGACCGAGTAACATACGACAGGTATCTATATCATATGACATATGTTTGATTGATTTGATTGGAAATATGTGTCTATATGTCTTATGTGATGATGTGATGTGGCATATATGACATTGTGATTGGAATATCGATGTATAAAATAAATATTTTGTTAACACACATCGTTTGATGCATACATCGATACATGACATGCACGTTGAGCTATGATCCTTGGATACCCTGATATGATTTGAATGGATTCTGGGGTTTGTGAACATAATGCTATGCTCGGTATTATATGACCCTTAAAGCATAGTCATTTGTGGCCCCGACGATTGATTGAGATTTGGGATTTGATGGCGCTTTGTCGACGCTATCATACGAGTATCCCTGATTGAGGCCGGTGTGCCAGCTCGAGCATTGATTTGATAGCGATTCGTTTGATTCTGACATGTGCTCAGTGGATGGGCATTTGACCCGATATCTCCACGACATACATGCATTGCATATCATATATCATCGTTTAGATATATGTCGTATATATGATGCTCGTTCCATACGGAGCTTTGCTCACCCCCAAGGGGGGCTGTTGTTGTCTTTGTGTGTGGACAATGGCAATGTACTCCAGGATATCAGGAGGCCGGAGAGGGTACTTCTGGAGGGAGTCACAGTTTGAGCTGAGGTTTTATGCGTTATTTCCCAATATATATGTATGTGTATCTATATACCGGGGCATGTCCAGAGGATATGAGTTGTTTGTTTGTAGTTGGTCTTGATTACGTGTGGGTGTGTTTTATGATGTGAGATGAAATACTATTTTTAGTATTCAAATAAGATGTTTTGGGCTCATCGTAACAAAAATTTAAACTCGTTTTCCGCTGTAATTAATTAACCCTAATCAGATTGTGTTGTAATAATGATTAGGAGCTAAGGGCCCCACATTTCTTCATCTCATTGATGTATTGATAATATGATAAAGTATATTTAATGGTATTAAGATGTTTTAAAATGATTTTAAACTGAGATGCAATGTAGGAGATGCCACCTAAGAGGAAAGCTGTAGAGGGAGAAGATAGTTCTTCCTCACGAGTTGTTGATGAGTTTAGTAAGTTGCTCAAGGAGCAAGCTAAAGTTCATTGAGATCAGATTCAACAGTTATTGAGATTGCAAAACCCAGTACAAGGGAGAGGTAGAGGCCTTGTGAGGCAAGAGCCCAGTTCAAATGGAGCGTATGACAGATTTAAAAGAATGAATCCACCTGAGTTCGTTGTAAGTGCGGATCCTCTTGCAGCTATGGAATGGGTTAAAGCTATTGAAGCAATCTTTGACTATCTGCACATTGAGGATAATGATCGAGTTAGTTGTGCAGTGTTTCTTCTGACCAAGACTGCACGCATTTGGTGAGAAGCCACGAAGGTAGCCATAAATGTTCAAACCCTTAAATGGAGTGAGTTCAATGAGTTATTTTATTACAAATATTTCTCTAATGATGTCAAAACCCAGAAAGTAAAGGAGTTCTTGGAATTAAAGCAAGGTAACTTGAACATGAATGACTATATTTTGAAGTTTGAAGAATGTTGTTTGTTTGTTCCTTTCATTGCCTCGAATGACAAAGACCGAGTTGAACACTTAATGAGAGGCTTGAGAGCCAAGATCAGAAGAAATATCAGAATGTCCAAGGCCGCAACGTACAAAAAGATAGTGGAGAAAGCCCTTATGGCGGAGCATGACGAGAAAGAGATTGAGAAGGAAATACAATTGAGAAGACAGAGCTTTAATCAAAAGAGCCAAGCTTCGAGTCAAAGTTGGAAAGGGGGATACAAAGGAAAAGGAAAAGAAGAACATCGAGGTAAAGCTCCTGTGGTGCAGTCTTAGACGAATAGGCCTTTATGTCCCAAATACAGCAAGCCACACAAGGGTGAATGCTTTGTAGGAACCAACAAATGTTATAGATGTGGAGGTGTAGGTTACATTGCCATCAATTGCACCCAATCTTCAGGCCGAGGACGAGTCTAAGGGCGCATCTTCTCTTTGACCAAAGAGGGTGTTAAGCCTGATACGTCAGTTATATCAGGTACTATTCTGATTCCAAGCAATGTAGCTCTTACTTTAATTGATACTAGAGCTACACATTCCTTTATGTCTGAAATTTTCATGAGATCGCTGGGTATTGCACCTATATTTGAACATCTCCAGTATAATATTTTGCTTCCTTCGGGTGATGTGATTTGTCCAACTAGTGTGATTAAGGCTTGTCCTATCATAGTGAACGAGGAAATATTATTTGCTTATTTGATTGTGATTCCTATGATAGAGTTTGATGTGATTTGGGTATGAATTGCCTATCATCGTATCGTGCAGTAATAGATTGTGTTGAAAAGAGGGTGCGATTTCCGACAGAAGAAGGTGAAAGCGAGGTCTTCAAGCGTTCATGTACTTCCCTCGACACTTTTTTTATTTCTTGGTTGAAGGTGAATAAGATGTTGGTTAAGGAGTGTCAAGGATTTCTGACGACAGTAATGGATGTGAGTAAGGAATATAATGTGGATGTGAATGATATTTAAATTGTTCTAGAGTATGCGGATGTCTTTGCCGATGATGTGCCGGGGTTGCCACCCGATATAGAAGTCAAGTTTTTCATTGACGTTGTACTTGGTACTGCTCCTATTTCTAAAGCCCCTTGTCGAATGGGACCGACTGAAATGAAAGAATTAAAGAACCAATTGCAAGAGCTATTAGATAAGGGCTTTATTAGACCGAGTTCTTCACCATGGGGGGCACCAGTGTTGTTTGAGAAAAAGAAAGATAGGTCACTACGTTTGTGTACTGACTACCGAGAGATCAACAAAGTTACAATTAAGAACAGGTACCCTTTGCCACGAATTGATGATCTTTTTGATCAATTGCAAGGGGCAACGGTATTTTCCAAGATTGATCTGCGATCGGGATTTTACCAATTTAAAGTGAAAGAAGATGACATACCTAAGACTGCTTTTCGAACTAGGTATGGTCATTATGAATTTCTGGTAATGTCTTTCGAGTTAACGAATGCGCCGTCAATTTTTATGGATCTTATGAATCGAGTCTTCAAGCCTTATTTGGAAAGTTTCGTCATTGTATTTATTGATGATATTCTGGTTTATTCGAGGACTCGAGAACTTCATCGAGAACATTTGAGAACTGTGTTGCAGCAATTGAGGATAACCAGTTATATGCCAAGTTAAAGAAGTGCGAGTTCTGGTTGGACCAAGTGACTTTCCTAGGCCATATTGTTTCTAAAGATGGAATTACCATGGACCCAACAAAGATAGAAAAAGTGAAGAAATTGCTTATTCCTACAACAGTTTCTGAGGTACGAAGTTTTCTTGGTTTGGCAGGTTACTATCGTCGTTTTATAGCCGATTTCTCAAAGATAGCTTTTCTATTAACAACATTGACAAGAAAGACAGTTAAATTTGAATGGACAAATGAATGTCAACAAAGTTTTCAGGAGTTGAAGGATAAATTGACATCAGCTCCAATGTTGTCACTTCCTGAGGGAGTTGAAGACTTTGTGGTGTATACTGATGCTTCTAAGAAAGTACTTGGTGATGTATTGATGCAGCCTGGTAAAATGATTGTTTATGCTTCCCGTCAGCTTAAGGATTATGAAAAGAATTATCCAACTCACGATCTTGAGTTGGCAGTTGTGGTTTTCGCTTTGAAGATCTGGCGACATTATTTGTATGGAGTGAAGTTTGAGATTTTCTCAGATCATAAAAGCATTAAATATCTGTTTACTCAGAAGCAATTGAACATGCGTCAGAGGAGATGGTTGGAACTTGTTAAGGATTATGATTGCACTATTAGTTACCACCCTGGGAAGGCGAATGTAGTTGAAGACGCATTGAGTCGGAAGTAAGGAGTTGTGTTGAGTTCTATAATTCAAAAACCTTTATTGTTTGACTTGCAAATGAATGAGATTGCTTTGATCGAGAAACATACGATATCTCGACTTTCAGCTTTGGTGATTCGACCTACTTTGAATGACATGATTCAAGATGGACAACAGAATGATAAGCAATTGCCGGAAATGAAATATAAGGCTGAGCTGAAAGGAAATTCTGAGTTTGGTTTAAACAGTGATGGGTTGATGACCTTCAGAGGTCGAATTTGTGTTCCTATCGACGATAATATTCAACGAGATGTTTTGATTGAGGCACATACCGCACCATATTCGATACATCTAGGTAATACCGAGATGTATCAAGATCTTCGTCAACTCTTCTGGTGGCCAGGTATGTAGAAGGATATTGTGTTGTATATTTCTGAATGCCTAACATGTCAGCAAGTTACGTTTGAGCACCAAAGAACTGCAGGTTTGTTGCAGTCATTGCCGATAGCTCAGCGGAAATAGGAGCACATCACAATGGACTTTGTTGTCAGACTTCCAAGGACGCATATAGGTTATAATTCAATTTGGGTTATTGTTGATCGTTTAACCAAGTCATCACATTTTCTTCCTGTGAAGACAACTTATTCGATGAATCAATATGCTGAGGCTTATGTTCAAGAGATTGTTAGACTTCATGGGATATCAGCGTCAATTATTTCTGATCGTGATCCAAGATTTACATCTGAATTCTGGAAGAGTTTGCATAGAGCTTTGTGTACAAAGTTGGCCTTCAGCACAGCTTATCATCCTCAGAGTGACGGACAATCAGAACGAGTTTTTAAGATTCTTGACGACATGTTAAGGGCCTGCAATATTGATTTTCCTGGAAGTTGGGGTTTGAAGCTGCCTCTTGCGGAATTCACATATAATAATAGCTATCAGTCCTCGATTGGCATGGCACCTTATGAAGCTTTGTATGGGAGAAGGTGTCGTTCACCTTTGTTTTGGGATGAATTAGGTGAAAGAAAGATGTTAGGACCAGAGTTGGTTCAACAAATGGTTGATGTTGTAGCACTGATTCAAGAAAGAATGAAAACTGCTCAGTCTCGATAGAAAAGCTATGCGGATGTTCGAAGAAGGCCTTTGGTGTTCGAGATAGGTGATCATGTGTTTGTTAAGATAGCTGCTCTCAAGGGAGTTATGAGATTTGGAAAGAAGAGGAAGTTGAGTCCTCGTTTTATTGGACCTTTTGAGATTATCGATAGAATTGGGAAGCGAGCTTATCGAGTGGGTTTGCCTCCGGATTTGGATAGGGTGCATAATGTGTTTCATGTCTCAATGTTTCGTAAATATGTATCGAATCCAATTCATGTATTTCGTCACGAACCACTAGACATAATGCCAAATTTGAGTTATCATGAACGGCCGGTGAAAATACTGGATCGAAAGGTTAAAGTGCTTAGAAACAAAGAAATTGGGATCGTGAAGGTGTTATGGAGTAATCATGTCATCGAAGAAGCAACTTGGGAACCCGAGGAAGAGATGAAGCAACGTTATCCTGACTTGTTTAGGTCGTGAGGTAAATTTCGGGGACGAAATTTTTATAAGGGGAGGAGAATTGTAATAGCCGATCGTTCATTTATTTTATTATGAATTACGATATTTTTATTGCGATGGTTTATGGCTTTACATTATGATACGAATGGTAATGAATGTTATAGAATGGAATAGATAATGGATGGGTAGAATAGAAGGTTGAATTTGAGTTAAATAGGTAATGGAAGTGCTGAAACGGTATGAAACTGTGATAGTTGTTGTTGTTTTTAGCATAATGTTTTGTATATTGATCCAATTGATGTGAGGCCACTTCCATTAGAAATATAAGATATAAGGCTATAACTTTTGTGTTTTGAGTTTTGTTCAAATCAATATGGAAGACGAGCCAAAAGCGCTCCGAAGTGTGTCGTGCGTATCGTCATTCCTACAATGACAAATGTTGGGAGAATGAGCATAACTCTTTACTCCAATCTTCAAATGACATGAGTCTAATTCGAGATGTAAGCCAAGACATATGGCTACAGCTTTCATGTTTACCACGTTTTCTTTTACTGAAGGGAAGACGCGTTTCGGAAGCGTTCTTTACAGTAGGTGTGCACAGAGCGCGCCCGAGCGGTAAGATTTGACCGCCCGAGCGCGGCTGTTTCTGGATTTTTGGGTTTTTAATAGTATGGTCCGTGGTAGGGCGGTAATATGTGACCGCCCGAGCTCCCAGAAAGATAAAAACGTGTTTTGAAGTTTGGGAAGGCATAAAATCGAATGGGATCACTTTTTACTCATTTTTCCTCATTTCTTCTCTTTTCTCCATCGGCTTGGAAGCTAGGGTTACTCATTTTTCCTTCAATCCAATTTCTTCTAACACATTAATCTTTGGTTGAAATCTTAATCTTTGCTTGGAGATTAGAAGTTCTTCTCCTCAAGACTCTAGAAGCAAGGTAAGAAAGCTTATTTCCTTGGGTTAGTGATTGAAGGTAAGATATTGGGTTGTTTGTTTTGAATGTTGAGGTATGTTTGTTAAAATAATGATTTAATGTATTATTATTATTATTATTGTGTTGCAGGAATCCCTCAAGAGCTTAGCAATCACTTGTGTATAGAGTT